>NC_080162.1:128803781-129114675 GCF_950295315.1 Erinaceus europaeus | reverse complement strand
TTAAAGAAAAATAATAAAATTCAGCATCCAAATAATAAAATTCAGCATAAAATTCAAAGCATCCACTATCTCATAAAAGTTACTTGACACAGGAAGAAGCAGGAAAATATGCCCTAACACCAGGAAAAAATTAACAGTTAAAATACCCAAAATAACAAAGATGATGGACTAATCAGACAAGAGTTAAACAATATTTTATACAAATATATCTAAGGGTTTAAAGATAAATCTAAACATAATGAGAAATGAAACAAAATATTTTTTTAAAGAACTGAATGGAACTAGTAGAGGGGAGAAAGACAATATTTGCACATACAGAAGAGAGGATTCACACAGACAAAGATATTACAAGGAAATTTTTCCCCACTCGAGGGTAGGAGCATTGGGGTGAGGGGACAAAAATTCAAACAGAAAGAAAAACAAAAATTGTGTTAAATAATCCTTGTATCGGTGACATGTAGAAAAGTATCAAGTAGGGAGTCAGGCGGTAGCACAGTAGGTCAAGCACACGTGGTGCAAAGCAGAAAAACCATCATAAGGATCCCAGTTTGAGGCCCCAACTCCCCACCTGCAGTGTGGTCGCTTCATAGGTGGTGAAGCAGGTCTGCAGCTACCTATCTTTCTCTCCCCCTTTCTGTCTTCCTATCCTCTGTGCATTTCTCTCTGTCCTATCCAGCAATGACAACAACAATAATAACTATAACAATAAAACAACAAGGGCAACAAAAGGAATAAAATAAATAAATAAATTTGAAAAAAGAAAAGTATCAAGTAAACTACTATATACAATACCAAAATATCATATAGGAAATGAAGGAGAGGGGGATCAGGCAGTGAGTGGTGCACCTGGTTAAGTACACATAGTACTAAGTGCAAGGGTTCACGCAAGGATATGGGTTCAAGCTCCTGGCTACCCACCTGTGGTGGGAGGACACTTCACAAGCAATCAAGTAGGCCTGCAGGTATCTATCTTTCTCTTCTTCTCTATATCCCCCTCTTCTCTCAATTGCTCTCTAGCCTATCAAAAATAAAAATAAAAATAAATGGCTTCCAGGAGCAGTGGCATTATAGTGCAGGCACCAAGCCCAGGGATAATCCTAAAGGTAAAAAAAGGAAAGAAAAAAATAAAGGAGAAATAGAAAAATTATTGTGAAAAATTATGAACAAAATTTTCCACAACAGATAAAATCAATTGACAATAAAGTCACAAGATCAAAATGTTCACTGGAATGTAACAAAGAACAAAGAAAGCTACGTAAAATAGTATTATTACCAAAATGTTGAAGAAAAAAAAAGCTGAGTAGTTGTAGGGGAAACTGTTTACAGTCAAACATGAAGTCCCTGGTTCAACCACTGGTTTCACATGTGCCAGAGTGATGCTGTGGAGTTCTCTCTCTCTCTCTCTCTCTATCTCTATCTCTATCTGTCTCTCACTAAAAAACAAAAAAGTGTGTATGCGTGTGTGTGTGTGTGTGTGTGTGTGTGTGTGTGTGTGTATGTATGTATGTAAACTAAAAAAATAAAAAGACTCATCACACAAAGTTGTTTAATATAAATATTAATCATGAACTTTCTCATTAGAAAAAAGTCACATCAGTATCTGGGTAGTGGTACACCTGATGAAGTGCATATATTACCCATAAACAAAGAACTGGGCTCAAGCCCCCAGTCCCCACCTGCAGGGAGTTCATAAGTGGTTAAGCAGTGCTGCAGGTGTCTCTCTATCTCCCTCTCCCTCTTTATTTCCCCTTCCCTTTTGATTTCTCTGTTTCTATTAGATAATAATAAACTTTTAAAAGTCACATCAAAAAACAATAAATCAACATTTTTACAGTACTAAAAAAGGGTAAAAAGACAAAACTAGAATTTTCTATCCAGCAATAGCATCTTTGTAAAGTGAGAACAACTTAAATTTTTTCTGACAAAACTGAGGAAATTTGTAATAGAAAAAATGTCACACAAATTTTTGAAATAGAAGAATATAAACATATGTTAAAGAAGTTTCTGATCACAGACTTCCTCATACTTACTAGTGGAAATCCTACTGATTGTTACCTTTGCATGTATGTTTGCAAAATATAAGTTATTTGTCTGCCAGGTACATTCCTTTGAATAATGATATGATATGGCCTATTTTGGGGGGCTCTGTCCCTATTACAAGAATCCTACTCTAGGGCAAAATGCCTAAATATGTCAGAGATTTTTCTTAGTCTAAAGGCTAAGAGAGAAATGTATATTGCCATATGCAAAACACCCATAACTCTGATGTCTGGCTACTGCCCTAAGGGTCTGGAGATTGTGCATGGAATAACTGCAATATACTCAATATAGTATGGCATCCAAAGAATGTACCTGCTGTAATGACATTTAGATAATGACAGTTTTAAGCATCCTTACCCTCATGTTTTCCCCCTTAGAAGTGTATTCTGATCTTTATCTATGTGATGTATAACCACCTGTTACTTGTGTCTTAACATTTACTCCTGGTGTATATTTTACTTAATATCATCTTTAATCTCCCTGGTTTCTTTTCGATGTAATAAGTACTTTTATTAATAAATACTGCTGGAAGCTTAGGGTGGGCAGGCACATACCTGACACTGTCCCAACTTGGAATGTGATGTGTGTCCCACCTGACCCCTTCTGATCAATTGTATGGTGACTTGCTGTGGTTATTCTCCCCCTACCCTAGGGTGTGTCTAATCTCAGGGCCCTGGCAACTGGCCAAGGTTCTCCACTCATATTTTCCCATAAATATCATATGGAAACTTATGTCTATACAAATGAATACCAAGCACTAGACATTAAGTACAAAAAAAACTTTCAAATTTTAAATGTCATTATAAGACAAAAGTAGTCAGTATTTTGTCATTAATGACATATGTAGAAAGAAAAATTACAACAAACATAGGACAAATGATAATAGTGGAAAATATAAGTATCATGTAATATAAATATTACATGATGAAGTATATAAAACTAATACTTAAGACATGAGAGAGAAAAAATAAAGGTAATGAGGCAAGTGAAAATAAATAACCTAATAGTGGATAAGTCACTAGTAATATTACATGATGAAGTATATAAAACTAATACTTAAAACATGAGAGAGAAAAAATAAAGGTAATGAGGCAAGTGAAAATAAATAACCTAATAGTGGATAAGTCACTAGTAATACTAGATGAAAAATGATACTCTGAACACTCCAATAAGAGATGGACATTGTAAAGGTGTAAATTAAAAAAAAAAAAAGCAGGAATGATAGCATAACTGATATGTAAAGAGACTATCCTGACAGAGGCTATATCCCAAGTTTCATACCCCAAACCATCATAAGCCAGAGCAGTAGTGTAGTGTAAAAAAAAAAAAAAGTGTGTGTGTGTGTGTGTGTGTGTGTGTGTGTGTGTTACAAAAAACAAAGTACCAAAAATAGTTCACCTGAGAGGGTACCTTCTTTCCTACTTCTTTCCTATACACACCACCCAGGTTCAATCCTCCAGTACACTACATCTGAATGTAACATCACTAAAGGAGCCTTTATTGCTATTATTTATTGATATTATACTTCTCCATTCACTCTCTCTAGAAGTCTCTCTTTCTATCTGAAAAATTTTGCCTAAAGAAAAAAATATCTCAAGACCCAAGTACTACATGTAACCAGTAAAAAACACATCATGACATATTATAGTTAAACTATTCAAAAGCAAGAATGAAGTAATTGCAGGATGGTAGAGAAAGGAAGAATCTAAAATTCACTGGTAAAAACATCAAGATTTCATCAGATTTCTCATCACAAACCATAGATGTTTTGAGATCCTCGAGGAAAAAGAAAAAGAGAGAGAAGCAGCATATTCAAAGAACTCAAAATTGTCCACACCAGGGCAACATTCAAAACATAGGCATTCAGGGGGGCCCAGACAGTGCCACACCTGGTTAATTGCTCACATTACAGAGCACAAGGACCTAGGTTCAAGCCCCTGGTCCCCACCTGCAGGGGAAGCTTCACAGGTGGCGAAGCAGGGCTGCAGGTGTCTCTCTATCTCCCTTCCCTCTCAGTTTCTCTGTGTCTACCTAATAATAATCAAATAAAAATAAAGCTGAATGAACACCCATGTGTTTGAATCCAAAATGTCCAACACCAAGACACCTTACTGTAAAACTATCAAAAAGCAAGGACAAGGAAAAATATTGGACTTCTAAGGAGAGAAATAAAATGACATAAAAAGGTAGAACCATCAGGTACTCATTATATTTCTCATCATAAGCCCTAGAGGCCAGGAGAGAATGAAATAATCCATTCAAAGTATTAAAAGATAATTTTCTAGCCAAGAGTACTCTATCCTGTCAAATTATTATTCAAGTATGAGGGAGAAGTAAAAGTCTTCTCAAGCATTCAAAAACTAAAGGAATTTACCACTACTAATTCTACCTTACAAGAACTACTGAAAGGAATCTCATGAAAAGGAGAAGCAAAATAATTCCAACTAAATGAAATTATCAGTGGTGTGATAGAAATATGAAGACAAACAATAGAAATAGGACAAAGACATACAAAAGGTGAGAATGAAATGAACAAAGTGATATAGCCAATGTCAGTGAACCAGAACCAGCTTAAAAGTGAATGTCATTAAAAAAAAATGATTGCCACAGAATGTGGGAGTAGATAATATAACTGTTATACAAAGATACTTTCATGACTGAGGCCCCAAAGTTCCAGGTTTAATCCACACTACCACCATAAACCAGAGCTGGGCAGTGCTCTGTGGGAAAAATAAATAAGTAAATAAATGAAAAGACTGCCATACATATTGTTAGCTAGGGATAACACTCATAGTAACCCAATGATAGTCTTCAAGGAAATTGAACAATTTGACCAACAATTTGTGTGGAGCCACAAAAGAACCACAAACTGCCAGAGCACCCCGAAGACATAATCAGAAGTATCACTTCTCAACTTCAGTTTATACAACAAAGCAACAGTGATTTACACAGTGTAATATTGGAATAAAATGGACACTTGGATAAATAGAACAGTATTGAGAACCTAGACACAAGCCCCCACATATAAATCTCCGTAATATATGACAAAGGAGTCAAAACCACTAAATAGAAAAAAAAAAAAAGTCTTTCAACAAATGGTCTTGGGGAAATTGGACATCTAGATACAGAAAAGTAAAATGAGGCCACCATTTAACACCAAGTAGATCAAAACAGATTAAAAAATAAAAATAAAAAAACTTGAATATTGTTTCAGAAGCTTTAAACCCCCAATCATTGCCTCATTTATTATGGAACCTGAAACAATAGTGTTGGGTTAAGTGAGTCAGGAAGTGAGGGATAGATACCAGATGACATCACTTGCAGGTGGATATTGGAAGACAGGAACAGAAAGGAAAAGCATATGGTGAAACTTCAACTGAGGTCATGTACTGCTCCAAAGCAAAAGACTGTGGGTAACTGGGTAAAGAGTGAAAGAAAGGGGTTTGAGGGAGGGGCTTGGGTCCTAAGTGTGAGGATCCTTT
The DNA here is from genome assembly GCF_950295315.1 of Erinaceus europaeus. NCBI lineage: Eukaryota > Metazoa > Chordata > Mammalia > Eulipotyphla > Erinaceidae > Erinaceus > Erinaceus europaeus. The sequence continues at coordinate 129,109,153 of NC_080162.1, read as the reverse complement.
TTTGACAACTGTCACACAGTGCTGGGAAATTTTTTCCCTTGTGTAGACAACTGTGCTGTAAATCATTACTCGCCCCCCATTAAAATGGGGAAAAAGAAAAAAAAAACACACATTGATTCATCTGCTTATACAGCCAAACTAAGTTACCTCAAAACAGCTACTTCAGCAACAGAAATGTATTATTTTTTCACACTTTGGTCAGTGCTACTATTCCTTACAATAATTTATAAATGTGAAAATGAAGTGGTCTAGCTAGCAGAGCAGCCAGTAGAGAACATAAATTACTATGCACAAGGACTTAGGTCTGCATCTCTGGGAGGAAACTTCATTAGTGGTGAAACAGTGCTACAGGTCTCTCTCCATGTTTATCTCTCTTTAACTTTAGAACTCTATTGAATTGTGGTTTACAATATAGTGTTTTTTCACTACTCCCATCACCAAAGGTCTGTGTCTCCATCCCCACCTTCATAGATAACCACTATAGTTTTCCCATAGTCTTAGATACAGGTTGACTTTTTTTTTTTCACATTCATATGTTCAATTCTGTATATTCTGCATATGAGTGAAAAATTCTGTTGTTGCCTTTCACCTCCTTATTTGCTTCAGAAAGAATAATCTTCTCCAATTCCATCCATTTTATCCACAAAGGACATAATATCTTTTTTTATGCTGAATAATATTTTATTGACTATATGTCCCATAACTGTTGTATCCAGTCATCTGTTGAAGGGCATTTTGGTTGTTTCCAAGTTTTTGCTATTGTGAATAAAGCTTCTATGAACATGGGGGTGCATATATTGCTTTGAATCAGTATTATTGTACCCCTGGGGTATATGTTTAGTAGTAGAATTGCTTGATGATAAGGTATTTCCATTTGTATTTGTTTAAGGATTCCCTATGCTGTTCTCCATAATGGCTTTACCAATATGAACTCCCACCAGCAGAATAGTAAAGTTCCTCGGTCTCCACCTACTCTCCAACACTTATCTTCTCTTGTTATATTGATAGAGCCCATTCTTTTTTTAATTTAATTTTTTATGTATTTATTTATTTATAAAAAGGAAACTGACAAAACCATAGGATAAAAGGGGTACAACTCCACACAATTCCCATCACCAGAACTCCATATCCCACCTACTCCCCTGATAGGTTTCCTATTCTTTAACCCTCTGGGAATATGGGCCCAAGGTCAGTGTGGGATGCAGAGGAGGAAGGTCTGGCTTCTGTAATTGATTCCCAGCTGAACATGGGTGTTGACAGGTCAGTCCATACTCCCAGCCTGTCTTTTCCTTTTCCTAGTGGGGAAGCAGAGCTCCAGGACACATTGGTGGGGTTGTCTGTCCAGGGAAGTCTAGTTGGCATTCGGCTAGCATCTGGAACCTGGTGGCTGAAAAGGGAGTTAATATACAAAGCCAAACAAATTGTTGATCAATCATGAACTTAAAGGCTGGAATAGTGCAGATGAAGAGTTGGGGGGGGGGTCCTCCATTTTGTAGATAGCTAGTAGGCATATTTTAGTTATATTCCAAAGGGCCTGTGGCTATACTAGTTTTTTTGTTTGTTTGTTTGTTTCCCTGAGCCTGAAATCTGATATGCCAGTAGATCCAAGTTATTGTCTGGGGAGATGATGTCATGGCTGGAACAGGAACAGAAAGCTGGATCAGGGAAGAGAGTAGCTCCCTAATATGGGAAAGGGGTATAAATATTGTTGAATGTAAATCCCATCGATTTGATTTGGTCTGGGCCCATAATTAGCTTAAGAGCCTATGTGACCTCTGCATCCCCGTAGATGTGAGCTCACAGTCTGTGGTCATGAGTAGGACTGTTCCAAGATGCCCCAACATCAGGACCCATCTTCCTCAGGTGTAGCATAGAGTATGTTGTCCATCCTCCCTTCAGAGGCTGGAACATTCTCCACAGTTGTTTATCCAAGTTGACAGCAAGGTCCTATGGGGGGCCCACAAAGGGGTCTATTTTCTTGTTCCTGATAGAGATGACTGGTAACAAGGCAAGATGAAGCCCATTCTTACAGGTGTGAGCTGGAATCTCAGTGTGGTTTGATTTGTATTTCTCCAATAATAAGTGAATTGGAGCATTTCCACATATATCTGTGGACCATGTATATCTCTTCTTTAGAGAACTGTCTATTCATATCTTCCAGCCACTGTTTTATTTGGGCTGTTCTTTTTCTTTTTGTTGAGCTGTATGAGATCTTTTTAGATATTTAAAATCAACCACTTGTCTGAAGTGTAGTGTGCAAATATCTCTTCCCATTTTCTGGGTTTCCTGATTATCTCTATGGAATTTTCTTTTGACGTGTAGAAGCTTTTTAATTTGATATAGTCCTATTTATTCATTTTTGTTTCCCTTGCCCTTGGGGTGGAGTCTCCAAATACATCTTTAATAAGAAGGTCCTGAAATGTTTCACCAGTGTATTATTCTATGTATTTTAAAGTTTCAGGTCTAATATCCTGATCTTTAATCCATTTTGAGTTAATTTTTTATCTTATCTTTTTTTATTTTTTATCATCTTTATTTATTAGACAGAGACAGCCAGAAGTCTAGAGGGAAGGGGGTGATAGAGAGGGAGAGAGGCAGAGAGACACCTGCATCCCTTCTTCACCACTTACAAAGCTTTCCCCCTGCAGGTGGGGATCTGGGGCTCAAACCTGGGTCTTTGTGTACTGTAATATGTGCACTCAACCAGCTGTGCCACCACCCGGTCCCCTAATTTGAGTTAATTTTGGTGCTTGGTGTTAGGTGATGGTCTAATTTTATATTTTTGCATGTAGTTGTCCAATTCACCCAACACTATATGTTAAAGACACTTTCTTTTCCTCACTGGTCAGTTTTGGCCCTTTTATAATGTATAATGTATAGTATGCCTATACATGTGTGGGTTTAGTTCTTAGCTCTCTATCCTGTTTCATTGGTTCGTATGTCCATTTCTTGTTCCAATGCCACACTGTTTTAGCTACTATTGCTTTGTAATATAAACTGAAGTCAGGAATTGTGATGCCTCCATTTTCCTTCTTTTTCTTCAGGAGATCTTTTGCTATTCATGTTTTTTTCTTTAATAGTTCCACATGAATCTTTGAATAAATTTCCTTGAAATCTGTCATTAAAATTTTAATAGAGATTACAATGAATCTATAGATTACTTTTGGCAGGCTTTCCTTTTAGTGATATTTATTCTTCCAATCCATGAGCAGAGATTTTCTTCCATTTCTTTTTGTCATTCTCTATTTGTTTTAACAATATTTTATAGTTTTCTTTTTTTTTATTTTTTTATTTTTTTTTTAAATTTTTTATTTAAGAAAGGATTAATGAACAAAAACATAAGGTAGGAGGGGTACAACTCCACACAATTCCCACCACCCAATCTCCATAACCCACCCCCTCCCATGATAGCTTTCCCATTCTCTAGCCCTCTGGGAGCATGGACCAAGGGTCATTGAAGGTTGCAGAAGGTAGAAGGTCTGGCTTCTGTAATTGCTTCCCCGCTGAACATGGGCGTTGACTGGTCGGTCCATACTCCCAGTCTGCCTCTCTCTTTCCATAATAAGGTGTGTCTCTGGGGATGCTGAGCTCCAGGACACATTGGTGGGGTCTTCAATCCAGGGAAGCCTGGCCAGCATCCTGGTGGCATCTGGAACCTGGTGATTGAAGAGAGTTAACATATGAAGCCAAACAATTTGTTGAGCAATCATGGATCCCAAGCTTGGAATAGTGGAGAGGAAGTGTTAGGGAGGTACTCACTGCAAACTCTAGTGTACTACTGCTTTCAGGTATATATTTTACAGTAGTTTATGGATACGTGTGCACATAAGCTCTCTCTCACAGAAACTGGTGTATATCTAGGTTATGGGACTTTGATAGAAAGTGAACTACCTGAGATGAAATTAGAGTGTACTATAAAAGGAAATGTCTCACCCGAGTAATGAAGCTGAAGGGTTGTCATTCCACACATGAAGTCTCTGGACACAGTCTGAGGTGAAGCATGTTGAGGTGGCAATCGTTGCGTTGGTTAGGTTGTGATCGGCGGATGCAATATTATTTGGTTTGGATTGGGAGAGGCATATGGGAAAGTGGTCCCTATCCAAGGGTTCCAGGACTGGGGGAAGTAGGGGTTCTATAGTGGAGATGTGAGGTTCCTGCTGTCTTAGGGTTCAAAAAGACAATCAATAGATAATGTTATCATCACATTATTTGTTAATTTGGGTTAACTTTGAAAAGTCCTTTTGTTAGGGTTTGCTGTACAGTATCCAATATCTTGTATATAGCTGTGCTATTGGATGCTTCTAATCTACTTGGTCTAGGCTTTTGAGAGAGTCCGCATATCAAATACACAGCCTATATATTAAAAGGATTCAGTATGTGTTTTGAGAAACTTTGAGGCATACAATTGATTTTCCCCCTCCCATATTAATTAACTAGTGATTTATATGTCTACATTTTGCTAGGAGTGTACATAAACACCATTCCCACCACCAAAGGACTGTGACCCATCCCTCCCGCCCACTCCCACCCCCCACTGGCCCAGGAAGCTACATGTCTACCCCTCACCACTGGGTTTTTACTTTGGTGCCCTACTTACAATTTGATCAGGTCCTGCTTTTAGTTTCATTTTCAGATCTTCTTAATCAACTTCTGTTGATGAGTGGGATCATCCCATACTCATCTTTATCTTTCTGACTTAGTTCACTTAACATAATTCCTTCTAGCTCTGTCCAAGATGGGTCAGAGAAGGTGGGTTCACTGTTCTTGATAGCTGCATAGAATTCCATTGTGTATATATACCACAGCTTTCTCAGCCACTCTTCTGGTGTTGGGCACCTGGGTTGCTTCCAGGTTTTAGCTATTATGAATTGTGCTGCTATGAACATGGAGTACACACCTCTTTTTGGTTGGGTGTTATGGAGTCCTTGGGGTATAACCCCAGGAGAGGAATTACTGGATCATATGGAAGGTCCATGTCTAGTCTTCTGAGAGTTTTCCAGACTGCTCTCTACAGAGGCTGTACCAATTTACATTCCCACCAGCAATGTAAAAGGGTTCCTCTGTCCCCACAGCCTCTCCAGCATTTGTTGCTGCTGTCCTTTTTGATGTATGCCATTCTTACAGGAGTGAGGTGGTATCTTAGTGTTGTCTTAATTTGCATTTCTCTGACAATCAGTGACCTAGAACAGTTTTTCATATGTTTGTTAGCCTTTTGGATCTCCTCTGAGGTGAATGTTTTGTTCATATCCTCTGCCCATTTTTGGATGGGGTCATTTGCTTTTCTAGTGCTAAGTTTGCTGAGCTCTTTATATATTTTGTTGATTAGTTTCTTGTCAGATGTCTGGCATGTGAAGATCTTCTCCCATTCTGTGAGGGGTCTCTCTGTTTGTTTAATAGTTTCTTTGGATGTGCAGAAGCTTTTCAATTTGATGTAGTCCCATTGGTTTGTTTCTGCTTTAGTCTTCCTTGCAATTGGGTTTGATTCATCAAAGATGTCCTTGAGGTGTATGTGGGAAAGTGTTTTACCAATGTTTTCCTCTAAGTATTTGATTGTTTCTGGTCTGACATCTAGGTCTTTCATCCATTTGGAGTTGATTTTTGTTTCTGGTGAGATAAAGTGGTTCAATTTCATTCTTCTGCATGTTTCAACCCAGTTTTCCCAGCACCATTTATTGAAGAGAGCCTCCTTTTTCCATTTAATCCTTTGGGCCCCCTTATCAAAGATTAGATCCCCATAGGTGTTGGGATTTACTTCTGGGCTTTCAATTCTGTTCCACTGGTCTGTGTGCCTATTTTTGTTACAGCACCATGCTGTTTTGATGATGACAGCTTTATAATATAGTTTAAGGTCTGGGAGTGTGATGCCTCCATTTCTCTTTCTTTTCCTTAAGATGGTTTTGGCAATTCTAGGTGTTTTCTGGTTTCAGATAAATGACTGTAGTTTTTGTTCTATTCTCTTAAAGAAGCTTGGTGGAACTTTGATGTGTATTGCATTAAATTTGTATATGGCTCTGGGGAGAATATTCATTTTGATGATATTTATTCTTCCAATCCATGAGCATGGGATATCTTTCCATTTCTTGGTATCAGTTTCTATTTCCTTGCCAAATGTTGGTTCTTTGAAAGATTAAACAAAATTGACAAACCCCTAGCCAGACTCACCAAACAAAAAAGAGAGAAGACTCAAATTAATAGAATTGTAAACAGTGCAGGAGATATCACAACTGACACCACAGAAATCCAGAGAATCCTGTGAAACTTCTATAAAGAACTATATGCCACCAAGCTAGAGAATCTGGAAGAAATGGAACAATTCCTAGAAACCTATGCACTTCCAAAACTGAACCAAGAAGAACTACAAAATCTAAGTGCACCAATCACAGACAAAGAAATTGAAACCGTTATTAAGAATCTCCCCAACAACAAAAGTCCTGGACCAGATGGCTTCACAAACGAATTCTACAAAACTTTCAGGAAACAGTTAATACCCATACTTCTTAAGCTATTCCATAAGATTGAAGAAACAGGAAAACTCCCTTCCACCTTTTATGAAGCCAACATCACTCTGATACCAAAAGCTGATAGGGACAGAACAAAAAAGGAAAACTACAGACCAATATCTCTGATGAACATAGATGCCAAAATATTAAACAAGATATTAGCCAACCGGATACAGCAACACATCAAAAAGATTGTTCATCACGACCAAGTGGGATTCATCCCAGGAATGCAAGGCTGGTTCAACATCCATAAGTCAATCAATGTCATTCACCACATCAATAAAAGCAAAGTAAAAACCACATGATTATCTCAATAGATGCAGAGAAAGCCTTTGACAAAATCCAACACCCATTCATGCTCAAAACTCTACAAAACATGGGAATAGATGGGAAATTCCTCAAGATAGTGTAGTCTATATATAGCAAACCTACAGCCAACATCATACTCAATGGACAGAAGCTGAAAGCATTCCCCCTCAGATTGGGGACTAGACAGGGCTGTCCACTGTCACCGTTACTCTTCAACATAGTATTGGAAGTTCTTGCCATAGCAATCAGGCAAGAGAAAGAAATCAAAGGAATACAGATTGTAAGGGAAGAAGTCAAGCTCTCACTATTTGCAGATGATATGATAGTCTATATAGAAAGATCTAAAGAATCCAGTAGAAAATTACTGGAAGTTATTAGGCAATATAGCAAGGTAGCAGGCTACAAAATCAATGTACAAAAATCAGTGGCATTTCTTTATGCAAACACTAAATCTGAAGAAGAAGACATCAAGAAATCACTCCCATTTACTGTTTCAGCAAAATCAATCAAATACCTAGGAATAAAGTTGACCAAAGAAGTGAAAGACTTGTATGTTTTATAGTTTTCATTGAAAAGATCCTTCACTCCTTTGTTAGATTTATTCCCAAGTATTTTAACTTTTTGGATTCATTTGTAAATGGAATTGCATCCTTGATTTCCCTTTCTTCTGGCCCATCTTTCGTACAAAAAGATGCCACAGATTTATGAGCATTGATTTTTGTAACCTGCTACTTTACTGAATTTATTGATGATTTCCAGTAATTATTTGGCAGAGTTTATCTCTCTCTATTTCTCATTTCCTCTCAAGTTCTATCTCAAAAAGAAAAAAAAAAAGGAAAGGAAATGCAAAAGTGCAATAGTAATAAAACTAATATTGTTACAAACAATGCAGTAATAATTATTTCAGGCAAAATAATTGATCTAGCTTAAAATAAGCAAGCTAAAATACAATGAATCAGTATACTGTGAGCTATTTCTCTAGTTGCTATACCAAACTTATCAAAGAAAGATATATTCAGATTGAGCTATAAAACTGACCTGTATGCCATGTATAGAGATGAACCTGAAAAATTTTGTCATTGAGGGAGTCGGGCTGTAGCGCAGCGGGTTAAGCACAGGTGGCGCAAAGCACAAGGACCGGCATAAGGATCCCGGTTCGAACCCTGGCTCCCCGCCTGCAGGGTAGTTGCTTCACAGGCGGTGAAGCAGGTCTGCAGGTGTCTATCTTTCTCTCCTCCTCTCTGTCTTCCCCTCCTCTCTCCATTTCTCTCTGTCCTATCCCACAATGACAACAACAATAATAACTACAACAATAAAACAACAAGGGCAACAAAAGGGAATAAATAAATAAAATAAATATTAAAAAAAATTTTGTCATTGAAAGTTGGAAACACAGATAAGAAAACAATAACCTAGGCACTTACTAAATGAAAGTTACATATTTATATGCATACACAAAGATAATTTAAGTGCAAAATAAATTATTAGGTGTGGGAGGATTCCCTCCCTAACATAGGAACCTTTCATCTGAAAGACATGAAACTTATGGTTTAAGTAATCAACCCACATTCTCGAAAATTTATTCAGAATTCTAGTAAAATGACTTTCATAATTAGTATTATCAGTAACAGTTTTGTAAATGTTAGCAATATAGTTTGCAAAAAGCAACATAGATAAAGTATCTTGGGATCAAATCCATTTGAAAGTTAAACTGGTTTAAGGAAAATATTAAGAAAATAAATTTTGGTTTGAATTAACTGTATTTCCTCAGAGAATTTTTATAATTTTTCAAAATGTATTTGTAATTTTGTTTTTTTATATTTATCTTTATTTATTTATTCCCTTTTGTTGCCCTTGTTGTTTTATTGTTGTAGTTATTATTGTTGTCATTGTTGTTGGATAGGACAGAGAGAAATGGAGAGGGGAGGGGGAAGACAGAGGGAGAGAAAGATAGACACCTGCAGACCTGTTTCACCGCTTGTGAAGCGACACCCTTGCAGGTGGGGAGCCAGGGCTTGAACCAGGATCCTTATGCGGGTCCTTGTGCTTAGTGCCACCTGCGCTTAACCCGCTGCGCTACAGCCCAACTCCCAATTTTGTAAATTAGTTACATTTGTATAATCAATATTAATTTTTTTCTCTTTCTTTTTTTCTTTCTTTCTTTCTTTCTTTTTTTTTTTTTTTGCCTCCAGGGTTATTGCTGGGGCTGCACCATGAATCCCTGCTCCTGGAGGCCATTTTTTCCCCTTTTCTTGCCTTTGTTGTTTTATCATTGTTGTGGTTATTATTATTGTTGTTGTTGCTGTCATTGTTGTTGGATAGGACAGAGAAATCAAGAAAGGAGGGAAAGACAGAGAAGGTGAGGGAAAGATAGACACCTGCAGACATGCTTCGCCACATGTAAAGCGACACACCTACAGGTGGGGAGGGGCTCCAAACAGGATCTTTACTACTGGTCCTTGTGCTTTGTACCACATGCACTTAACCCACTGCGCTACCGCCCGACTCCCATCAATATTAAATTAAAAAAAAAATCTTGAGGTGGGAAAATTGTTTCACTGACCTTCATTTATTAAAGGTGGTAGAATATAGGCACATCAGTTGAGCATACACATCACAAGGCTGAGGCTTCTGGTCCCCATCTCCAAGGGGGAAGTTTCAGGAGCAGAGAAGCAGTGCTTCAGGTATCTCTCTTTATCCTGCTCTCTGACCTCCTTTCCTTTTACATTCTTTCTGTTTTAATTTGTTAATTAATAATAAAGTGTTCACCAGGAGTGGTAGACTACTTGTGTAGATACGAATACCCCGCAATACCCTTGGTGGCAATAAAATAATTAATAATAATAATAAATTGAGAAGTAAATTCTCTTCAACTGATTATCAAATTCATTCAAAATTATGGACAAAATTTATAGAATAGGATAAAAAAAGAAATGGGGAAGTCTGGTTTAAGAGGTGGCAATAATAGAAAAAATATATATAAACCAAAACAAGTAATTTTTCTACTTAAGTCTTTACTAATGTGTAGTTATTGAAAAATATCCTGCTGAATTATGAACATTTGGGGGAGAAGCAACCCTATTGTGTGTTGCACTCATAGTTCTACTATTTTACTGGATGGGCTTAAATCTGTCTTTGATTCAGTCTGGATACATTTGTGTTGGCTTTTTAAAGTCCTTTGATTCTTATGGTGCTTTCTATTTTGGTTGACTAATGTACAACCAGCAACAGTTTACCTCTAAATAATAGTAAAAAATAATTCCTGCTAGAATAAAATCTCCAGGAATCTAATAGCTGTTCTGCCTCAAGATCTGGCACATGAACATTACTCAATAAATATTCGCTGAGTGAGTGAATTAACAGAGGCAGAAGATAAAATGCAAAAAGCTTCATTTAGTGTCTAGTGTACAATTAGCTAGATAAAATGTCTACAAGGAGCAAAAAAGAATAGTTACCAATGAAAAATTAAGATGGAAAGTATCTACATTAAAATAAAAATGTAGAATTTTAATATCAACTTTATTAAGAGTTAACCTTTCCTCCAAATTCATCAAAAGTCAATAGATCAACCCAAATTTATTATTTAATATCTACAGCAGAATAGAAATTAAAACAATTTTTAATACTGCCAGGAAATTCCATACTTTTACAATTTACATTGTTGCTATTACAGAAATATGCTGATATTTTGTGATTCAAGAATGATTTGTAAAATTAAATTTGCTTAATTTCAATGGATTTATAAATATCACCTAAGAAATTTTATGTCATCTAGTCCTATATCTTACCATAAGTCATATCATCCTATATCAGATAGATGAAAATTAATACCTTAATGTGTCTAGGGACAGAGAAATTCCTCATTAGGAAATCATTTTTATATCCAGCCTAGAGCTCCATATTACTTAAAAACATTTTCAAAAAATTATATTTGCATTAATTTAATTAAAATGACTGTAACTGAGTTTTATAATGTAGAAATATTTGTTTTATTCTTAAGGACACTACACACTTTCTCACTTTCTTTCTATCTATCTATACAAAACAATTCAAATTTTAACTAGCATTTTCCACCTAGAATATATAGACATGCGTGGAGAGTAGGAGGAGAATTTAGCTGACAGGATTTAAAATAGAGTTCTCAGTTGCAGAGAATTTCGTTGATGGAGAAAGCTGGAATCTTCCCCTTCTGGTCAGCAAAGCAAATTAGAATGGTGTTGAAATTATATCTGTCTTGTCATCTCCTTGGCAGGACACCTCTTGATAGGGCCTTCTGTTCCTCCCATTTCTTGGCAGCTTCTACCTTTGGGATGTCTGGAAATAATGGAAGTTTCAAGACTAAATAATGGAGCCTGGCAGAGCTTCTGTAGCTTTTACTTAAAGATCTAAATCATATGTTTGCATAAGGTCAGTCAAAGTAAACTTGAAGCACTTGAAATGAAATTTGAAATAAATACATGTGCTCAGCAATAAAACTCAATTTTGTTCAGTCTCTGGAGCTGTGACTGCAGTTTCATCATGAAAACAAGGGGTTACAATATTTTCTCAATGTGTCCTTTTGCTTCTCACATGTATGAGGGTTCACACTTTAGAAATGATTTTAAAAAATATCCAGACAAATGATTTGGTACCCATCATTGAAACCAGATGCACGGTTTTGAAATGTGGCAAAGGATGAGGCTCTGTCTGTGTCTGGTTTTTGCTTCATCCCTCACAGGACAGGCCTCATCTGAGCAGGAACTCCCAATGACTTCACAAAGAACATTTTGCCTTTAACTCCAGAACAAACTCCCTCCTGCAAGTCCACATGGCACAGAGAAAAACAGGAATGAGTTTGGTACCTTTCAGTGTCAGTCTGATTCATGGAATATTCCCAAGTTTATTCTCTTGAAGAAAAATTTTTATATATCCCCAAATGAATACTAGATTGTATTGCTGGTGTTTTTCTGAGGCAATCAATTTCAGTAATGCCTTTTTTTTTTTTTAATCACTGGAGGACTTCATTCATGACTTACTTTTGTTGGTTTCATTTTAGTTTTGAAAAAAAATATAACTGTATAAACTAAATATCAGAGATATTCTGAGTGAAAGAAGCTTTTGTATAAAATGAACATGTTGAATGAGTCCACTTATTAAAGTATTTGACCATAACAAGTTCAACTCATCAACTATAAAATAGTGCCTAACAATAGTGAATGATACAGACATTTCAAAATATCTTAATTTGCAAATTTGCATAAGTAACAGCTATTTTTCATAAAGGAGGTCTATCAGAATTATATTTCTCTACTAAGAGGTAACAAGCAGGGAATATTATCAATAATCCAATTTCTAATTGAATTATCATTGCCTTATAACATGACATAGACTTAAGTGCACAGCACTGAAAATTGACATGGAGGTCCTCTGTCCTGATTTATGTTGTATAGCCCTCTCCTTCACCCCTACTTTACTCCTTACCTTCTTGGAATTGCAAATTGGCCTTAGAATTCTAGACATTATTGTTGTTTTGTTTAGTTCTTATGTCTTTTTTCTATATAATTTATTTTTAAAAAGCTAACTTTTACTATGTTATATTGGACACAAGAGGGTTGTCACAGTAGCTCAAGAAATAGAGTACATAACTTGCATGTGTGAAGTCCCTGCTCCCATACCTAACCCAGATACATACACAGCACTCTGCTTTAGCAATTCTAGTACTAAATAAATAAATAAACCATAAGTTTAAATGCACATAGTATAAAATATACTATAGAAATCATTTAAAAGCATCTGATACAGTAAAGTACATAAACAATGTTATTCAGACATAACCAGTGTCTTATTATATAACTTTTTTTTAAAACAACATTCAGAATTTTAATAATTACTTATGCACTAAGAAAAGAAACTAGTTTTTTTTTTGGAGCTCAAAGTGACATAGCTCACTTATAAAAATTTACTATAAGAAGGATCTCTGCGGAAGTGGAGTCAAGATGGCAATGCAGAAACAATACCTGGCATGAGCTTTGCAAGGAGGCTGCTTCAAAACTGGGCAGTTAGGGTGAGAATAGGAGTTCTGGGTCAGTAGTGGGATAGGGGTGCACTGACTGGGCAGACAGGAACTAAAGAAGAGTCATATAATTCAAATTTGGGCTGGCAAACAGAGGTCTAAAAACTACAAAGGAAACAGGGAGGCTGGCTGGGAGTTTTCTGGTTCCCAACCCACACACCAGCTACTCCTGGTAGGACTCCTGTGGAGATCATTTCTTTATCAAGATTCCTAGATCAGCAGGGGTGTCCTTCAAAGGGGTGTCATTCAAAAGATACTGAAAAAAGCTGGAGTTCTATCTAACTGACAGAATACCTGACCAATCAGGGCCTTGGTCTTGCCTGGGGTAAAATACCTATGTTTCTCCTCTAACCTTGAGTTTACCTCTTATAATTGCTTATTTTTAGAATGATTTAGGAAGAAATTGAGGCTGTGTAGAACCAATCTGTACTGGTTCAATCTGCAGACTGTTAGAGATTTTTATTTAATTTTATTCTATTATAATTTTTTTTTTTTGTCTCTTTGCTCCTCTTCAGGTTGAGCAAAATTAGCTGTTGCGCTTTGCTTTTTCCATTGATAGGTGAATGGGTGTGCTACACATTCTGGGAGAAACTCGCTCCTCTTTCACTCTCGTTTCTCCACTTTTCTTTTTCTTTCCTTAAAACTGATATGAAAAATCCCTTTCCTTTCACTGTTTTTCTTTCTTTCTTTCTTTCTTTCTTTCTTTCTTTCTTTCTTCCTTTCTTCCTTTCTTTCTTCTTCCTTTTTAATTCACTGGCACTAGATCATGAATCATCTTGTAGAAGTCTAACAGTGGACTATTTCTTCCCCTCTCTCTCTCTCTTTCTCTCTCTATCCCTGTGTCTCTTTCCTCTTATGTTCCCTCTCTCTTCCCACTATCTCTAGAATATATAACTGGCAGCTTATTTTTCATAATTGTCTATTCTTGCCTTTCCATTTACTTCTCCTTCATCATCTTCTTCTTCTGCTTCTTTTCTCTTTGTTTTTGTATTGTTTGTTTTTGTTTTTAGAGTGGAGGTGTTGCATAGCTAACTGGCTTTGGCTGAACTGTATTAATCTTTGCTTCAGCTGCTATTGTACTTTCTGAGGTTTGAGACTTCATCTGAGAAAAGACTCTAGTGTGGCCTATACTCGCACAACACAACAACTAAAAAAAAAAAAAAAAAAAAAAAAAAAACAGGACAGAAAAATACAAACCACACCAAAAAAAAAAAGTTAAATCAAGAGCAAATAAAAATGCTATCATAATGAACTATTACAGGACTCCAGAAGAAACTCCAAATAAGTCAGAAACAATTATAGATAGGAAAAGTATCCAAACAATAATTGACCTATTAATCACAGAAATGAGGACAACTACTGAGGAAAAGGCTATGAGAACTAAGAAAACAACAGGTGAGAGCCTCAAGGAAAATACCAGCTAACTTGAGATAGAGAATTGAAAGCTGAAATAGCTGAGCTAAAAGAACAACTAGCAGAACAAGCTAATAATGTAACTGAACTGAAAAGGAAACTGAGGGAAGGGAAAACAGATTAACAGAAGCAGAAAACAGAATTAGCCAGAGGATGAGCTAAAGAAAATTAAGAAGGAGGTAAAAGAGCTAAAAAAGAGATTGAGAGACACTAAAAGCAACAAAAGAGACATATGAAATGATCTCAAAAGAAGTAACATTCTCATAATTGGCCTACCAGAGGAAAAAAGAGAGTAAGGAGAAGTAAACATCCTAGAGGAAATAATAGAAGAAAACTTCCCAGTCCTAAACAACAGAAAGGACATTAAGATTCAAGAGACCCAGAGAGTCCCATACAGAATACTCAGACCCAAAGACATCAAGACACATCATAGTTACAATGAAAAGAAGCAAGGACAAAGAAAGGATTCTAAAGGCTGCAAGAGAAAAACAAAAAGTCACATACAGGAGAAAACAGATAAGACAATAAGCAGACTTCTCCACTCAAACTCTAAAAGCCAGAAGAGAATGGCAAGATACCTACTGAGCTCTCAATGAAAAGGGATTTCAACCAAGGATAGTATATCCTGCCAGACTTTCATTCAGACAAGATAGAGGGATGAAAACCTTCTCAGACAGTCAACAATTAAAGAATACAACCATCACCAAGCCTGCCTTGAAAGAGGTTCTAAAAATCCTCCTATAAAAGAGAGCATCCCAAAATACTTGCCATATATCACAGCAAATAAAACATTGTTGAATAATAGCACTGCAATACCATAAATCTATAATATCAATAAATGTCAATGGCTTAAATTCACCCATCAAAAGGCACAGAGTGAGAGGATGGATCAGAAAACACAGCCAAACCATATGCTGTGTGCAAGAATCCCACCTAACCCAACAAGACAAACAGACTTAAGTGAAAAACTATAGAAAACTATCATACAAGATAATGGACCATGAAAAAGGGCAGGAGGGAGTCGGGCTGTAGCGCAGCGGGTTAAGCGCAGGTGGCGCAAAGCACAAGGACCAGCATAAGGATCCCGGTTCGAACCCCGGCTCCCCACCTGCAGAGGAGTCGCTTCACAGGCGGTGAAGCAGGTCTGCAGGTGTCTATCTTTCTCTCCCCCTCTCTGTCTTCCCCTCCTCTCTCCATTTCTCTCTGTCCTATCCAACAATGATGACAACAACAACAATAATAACTACAACAATAAAACAACAAGGGCAACAAAAGGGAATAAATAAATAAAATAAAATATAAAAAAAAAAAAAAAAAGAAAAAGGGCAGGAATAGCCATTCTCATCTCTGACACAATGGGCTTTAAATTAAATAAAGTAAAAAAAAGATAGGCAAAGTCATTACATAATGATCAGAGAATCAATCAAGCAAGCAAGTTTAACAATTATTAACATCAATGCACCCAATTAGGTCCCATCTAAATACATCAAACACTTACTGAAAGAGCCACAGAAATACAACAATAGTAGGAGACTTCAATAACCCACTCTCACACTTTGACAGATCAATGAAGCAGAGAATCAACAAAGAAACAAAAGAATTAATCAAAGAGGTGGATAGACTAGTCCTCCTGGACATTTTCAGAGTTTTTCAACACAAGAAGCTAGAATACACATTCTTTTCAAATCCACAAGCACATCCTCAAGGATAAGCCACATGTTAGGTCATAAAGACTGTATCAACAAATTCAAGAGCATTGAAATCATCCCAAGCATCTTCTCAGACTACAGTGGAGTAAAGCTAACACTCAATAACAGACAGAAGATTACTGAAAGTCACACAACCTGGAAACTCAACAACATACTGCTTAATAACCACTGGGTCAAGAAGGACCTCAAGCAAGAAATTCAAGAAACAAATGAAAATGAAGACAAGAGCTATCAGAATATATGGGACACAGCTAAAGCAGTACTGTACTGGGAGGGAAGCTCATAGCCATACAAGCACACATTAGAGAACAAGAAAACCTCAAATAAACGGCCTCACTCACTGCTCATCTTAAAGACTTAGAAGAGGAGGAACAAAGGAACTCTAAAGCATCCAGAAGGACTGGAATCACCAAAATTAGAGAGGAATTAACAACATTGAAAGTAAGAGAATGATGCAAAAAAATCAATGAAGTCAAACGTTAGCTCTTTGAAAAATAAAACAAAATTGACAAACCCTTAGTCAGAGACATTTAAAAAAAGGGGGGGAAGAGAAGACTCAAATAAATAGAATTGTAAACTATGGAGGATATATCACAACAAACACCACAGAAATCCAAAAAATCATGTGAAACTTCTATAAACAACTATATGCCACCATGCTAGAGAATAAGGAAGAAATGGAAGAATTCCTAGAAACATATACCCTTGCAAAACTGAACCAGGGAGAACTATAGAACCTAAATGTACTAATCACAGACAAAGGAATTAAAATAGTTTAACAATCTTCCCAAAAACAGAAGTCCAGGTCTAGATGGTTTTGCAGACGAATTCTACAAAACCATCAGCAAACAGTTAATACTTATAAAATTCTTCCAAAACACTGAAGAAACAGGAACACACCCTTTCACTTTCTATGAAGGCAAGATCAGTTTGATACCAAAACCAGATAGGAATACAGCAAAAATGGAAAGCTACAGAACAATATCTCTGATGAACATAGATGCCAAAATATTGAACAAGATCCTAGCCAACCAGATACAGCACAGTTTCAAAAAGGTTGTTAATCACAACTAAGTGGAATTTATTACAATACTGCAAGGCTGGTTCAATATACATAAGTGAATCAACATCATTCACCACATCAATATAAGCAAAACCAAAAACTACATGATTATCTCAATAGATGCAGAGTAAGCCTTTGACAAAATCCAATACCCATTCATGCTCAAAACACTACAAAAAAGGGGAATAGATGGAAAATTTATCAAGATTGTGGATTCCATCTACAGCAAACCTACAGCTAACATCATACTCAGTGGACAGAAGTTGAAAGCATTACCTCTCAGATCAAAGACTAGACAGGGCTGTCCATTATCACCAGTACTCTTCAACATAGCATTAGAAGTTCTCACCATAGCAATCAGGCAAGAGAAAGGAATCAAAGGAATACAGATTGGAAGGGAAGAAGTCAAACTCTCACTATTTGCAGATATGATAGTATACATAGAAAGACCTAAAGAATTCAGCAGAAAGCTATGGAAATCATTAGGCAATATATCAAGGTGTCAGGCTACAAAATCAATGTACAAAAATTAGTGGAATTTCTTTATGCAAACATTAAGTCCAAAGAAGAGGAAGTCCAGAAATCACTCCCATTCATAGTCACAGTAAAATCAATAAAATATCTAGGAATAAACCTGACTAAAGAAATGAACAATTTGTATACTGAAAACTATGAGTTGCTATTTAAAGAAATAGAAAATGTTACCAAGAAATGGAAAAACATCTAATGTTCATGGGTTGGAAGAATTAATATAATCAAAATGAATATTCTCACAGATCCATATTCAAATTTAATGTAATACCCATCAAAGCATCACTAAGCTTCTTTAACAAAAGAGAGCAAAAATTAGAATCATTCATGTAGAACCAGAAAATACCTAGAATCTCCATAGCAATCTTAAGGGAAAAAAACAGAAATGGAGGCATCGCACTCCCAGATCTCAAACTATAAGGCCATCATAATCAAAACATCCATCCTGGTACTGGAACAAAAATAGGCACACAGACCAGTGTAACTGAGTCGAAAGCCCAGAACTAAACCCACACAGCTATGGGCAATGAAATTTTGATAAAGGGGTCAAAAATATTAAATGGAGGAAGGAGGCTGTTTTCAATAAATGGTGCTGGGTAAAGTGGGTTGAAACATATATAGTGAAACTGAACCACTATCTCACCAGAAACAGAAATAAACTCCAAATGGATCAAGGACCTGGATGTTAGACCAGAAACTATCAAGTACGTAGAGAAAAACATTGGTGGCACAATTTCCCATCAATGACATCTTTGATGATACAAACCCAATTGCAAGGAAGACTAACACAAAAACAAATCAATGGATGTAAATTCGATTTGATGTAGATCAAACTGAAGATCTGCAGAGCAAAAGAAACCATCACCTAAAGAGACCTCTCACAGAATGGGAGAAGATCTTCACATGCCGTGCATCAGACAAGAGACTAATAACCAAAGAGCTCACCAAACTTAGCAACAAAAAAGCAAATGACCCCATCCAAAAATGGGCAGAGGATTTAAACAGAATATTCACTACAGAAGAGATCCAAACACATATAAAATTGCTCCGGGTCACTGATTTTCAGAGAAATGAAAATAGAAAGCATTGAGATATTACCTCATTCCCGTGAGAATGACATACATCAAAAAGGATAGCAGCAACAAATGCTGGAGAGGCTGTGGGGATAAAGGAACCCTTCTGTACTGCTGGTAGGAATGTAAATTGGTCCAACCTCTGTGGAGAGCAGTTTGGAGAACTCTCACAAGGCTAGACATGGACCTTCCATAAGACCCAGTAATTCCTCTCCTAAGGATATACACCAAGGACTTCATAACAACCAACCGAAAAGATATGTGTACACCTATGTTCATAGCAGCACAATTCGTAATAGCTAAAACCTAGAAGCAGCCCAGGTGCACAACAACAGATGAATGGATGATAAAGCTATGGTATATATACACAATGGAATACCATGCAGCTATTTAGAACAATGAACTCACCTTCTCTGACCCATCTTGGAAGGAGCTAGAATTGATTATGTTAAATGAGGTAAGTCAGAAAGACAAATAGGAGTATGGGATGATCCTACTCATAAACAAATGCTGAGAAAGAAGAGTAGAGAGGGAAACTCAAAGCAGAATCTGACTGAGTTTGGAGAAGGGCACCAAAGTAAAAATCTCTGGGTGGAGGGTAAGGATAGATGTTCAGCTTCATTGGGGGGGGGGGGGGGCGGGACTGGACAGGGTCCTTTGGTGGTGGGAATGGTGTTGTTGCACACTTCTATTAACTTGTACTCATAAATCACTATTTAATTCATATGAGAGGGGGAAAATTGAATGTCTCAAACTTTTTAATGCACAGACCTTAGGCTGAGTATATGTTTTTTTCAATCTAAGCACATAACACTTCAAACTGGTAATCAGACTGAATTTGAACAGTGGGCTCAAATTGTTAATACATTTCTAACAGTAACTTG
The DNA here is from genome assembly GCF_950295315.1 of Erinaceus europaeus. Taxonomy (NCBI): domain Eukaryota; kingdom Metazoa; phylum Chordata; class Mammalia; order Eulipotyphla; family Erinaceidae; genus Erinaceus; species Erinaceus europaeus. The sequence continues at coordinate 129,089,619 of NC_080162.1, read as the reverse complement.
TTATTTGAAATTTTGACCCTCCTAAAGCTTAGACTAAGGAGAACAGAAGCAACCAGTTGTGTTACTTTATAAGATACAACAATATATAAATACCGTCAAATGACATAAATTATGATGATGTCATGTATAATACAGCAAATCCTAACAATGGTATTTTCAGTTAAGCCAATTGCCAAATAATTTGATTATAGCAATAACTATCTATTGCCTTCTTTCATCCTAAGACAGCAGGAACCTTCTGCTTCCTCTATAAAGCCCATATTTCACTCACTCACTAGTGCTAAAATAAGTCAATATAGTATGGCACTAGACAGACACAAAAATCCCTCAAATTGAATGGCTTCTTCCCTGCTTTGTGCCAAGGAAAGGTAACAGATAGAATGAAAATACAGAGCCAAAAAGTTGGCACTTAGGGCAAAATAACTCAAAATCTGGTTCTGTGCTGTGGTGTCTTTCCCTCTTTTCTCTGCCTCTCACTTTCTATATGAAAAAACCAACCTGGAGGAGTGAATCTGAAGACAAAAACAAAAAAGTAGTTTTAGCAATTGCAATATTTTATTTCTATCATTTTTTTCAAAGTATTTTTCCTTTAAAAAGCATATTTCAGAGGCACAGACTTCATGAAAAGACTTCAGTTTACTTTGAAATGAGACTGTAAACCCCATCGATTTGATTTGGTCTGTGGCCCATATTCAATTTAGGAGCCTATGTAACCTCTTATACATACCCCTTTCCCATATTAGGGAGCTAATGTCTTCCCTGATTCAGCTTTCTGTTCCTTTTCCAGCCATGATATCATCTTCCCAGACAATAAATTGGATCTACCTGCATATCATATTTCAAGCTCAGAGAAAAAAATGAACAAACTAGTATAGCCACAGGACCTTTAGAATATAAGAAATGCCTACTACCTATCTACAAAATGGAGGACCCACCCCCCAACTCTTCATCTGCACTATTCCAGCCTTTAGGTCCATGATTGTTCAACAATTTGTTTGGCTTTGTATGTTAACTCTCTTTTCAGCCACCAGGTTCCAGAAGCTAGCAGGATGCAACCAGACTTCCCTGGACCAATGACCCCACTAATGTGCCCTGCAGCTCTGCTTCCCCAGAGCCCCACCCTACTAGGGAAAGAGAGAGAGAAGCTGGGAGTGTGGATTGACCAGTCAATGCCCGTGTTCACCTGGGAATCAATTACAGAAGCCAGACCTTCCACCTTCTGCATCCCACAATGGCCTTGGGTCCATACTCCCAGACGGTTAAAGAATAGGAAAGCTATCAAGGGAGGGGATGGGATATGGAGAGCTAGTGGTGGGAATTGTATGATGTTGTACCCCTTTTATCCTGTGGTTTTGTCAGTGTTTCCTTTTTACAAATATAAAAGAAAAGAAAATGAGACTTTTGAAATGCTTTGAGAAATTGTTTAGTGGCATCAGCAGAGAGGGAGTCAGGAAACTTGTTACTCTATTCCTGTATGCTAGTGACTTCCTGTGCGGGTTTAGGCAAATTGCTTTCCTCTTTGTTGAGTTATTTATTGAAATGTTTGCCTTTCTCAGAATGAGTAAAGAAGTTCTAAATTGGAAGGGATATACAGAACACACACTGCAAAAACTAAGCTACATATGTAATGATCTACTTTCTGAATGACTGAGAGGCTCAGTCTTTCTCAGTATGACCTTTTCTCCTAGCTTCGTCAGCACTCACACAAATCACTTTCGAAAGAACATCCAATACTTGACAAATACTGGTCATAAATACACACCAAGATTCTACCTATATTTTAAATGAGAAAGAGTAATCACATTGTCAGGAAAGAGGAAAAGTAGGTGGTAAACTAGGACAAATTATAATATGGTGTCTTAAAAGTCATGATGCATTTTTGCATCACAAACGCAGAAAGATATGTCAAGACTTTTCCAACAGCCATCAAAAATGCAGAAAGATATGTCAAGACTTTTCCAACAGCCAAAATTATACTCTAGGAGCAGACACTTATATCTCTGTGACTTATTACCTATCACACTTATTGTTTAGTCCTTAGCCCAGTGATTTTCCTTTGGAGGAGTATCACACTACATTGTTAAAATTCAGAGATTCTCAGTGACAGGCTATTCAGAAGGTTATCAAAGCAGGAAGGAGGGAAAATGTGGAGTATTACACATAGATACTTCAATGCTTCCACATGTCACTTCTATTTATATCCTGTTAACCAGATGAATTCATATGAATTCAGGAAACTCCAAGTTGGAAAGGATATGTGATTCCTGACTTCCACCTTATGCCAGAATGGAGAGGAAGAGTCAAAACATAGGATAGTGGAACTAAGTCAAGAGTTCCCTGATAAAATGATGTATGAGTGGGAATGTGTAAACAGTGCAAGTAGTAGCTCTATGGACACCTAAAGAAAGAATATTTTGGACAGATGAAACAGCAGAGCTATTTGAGGGAATTACATCTGGAATATTCAAGATAGCAATTAACACTGGAGTAGTGAGCACATGTTAAGATAAAATGGTGTAGCAAAGTTAAGAAAAATGCCTTAAACACAGCACAGATTCAGACTTATAGAATACCACACATTGCTCTAATAATTGGGCTTTAATATTTTGAGAAATCTCCAAATTATTTTCTGTGGGAGCTGACCTAATTTATATTCTGACCAATAGCATACATGGGCTCCTTTTTCTCCACATTCTTACCAGCACTTTTTTTCCTGTCCATGTTGATTTAGGCCACTCTCACAGGCATAGAATGATATCATTATAGTCTTGAATCGTGTTTTATGGTAGTTAGGGATATTGAATATTTCCCCATGTGCCTATTTATTAATCTGAATGTCTTCTTTGATTAATTATCTACACTGTAATTCTCCCTGTTTTTTTTAATTGGGAATTAGATTTGTTGTTGTTGAATTTTATCTTGGATATCAAAGCTTTTCCAGATACATGATATGTCAATGTTTTCTCTCATTCATTAGGAAGTCTTTTTAATATGACCCAGCAATCCTATTCCTGGATATTTACCTGAAGTTCTAAAACATACAAATCCAAGAAGATTTAGTTATGCTTGTGTTCATTGCAGCATTGTTTACAGTGGCCAAGATATGGAAAAAACCAAGTACCCAAGAACAAATTAATAAAGAAGCCAAAGTATATACAGTGTAATACCATTCAGATATAAGTAAAGATGATGCCTTCACTATTACTACAACATGAATGAAACTGGAGGGGTTGAGCTAAGCAAAATAAGTTAAAAGTAAAAAGCCCACATTACTATATAGAAAGACCTGTGTTCAAATCCCTAGTCCCCACCTGCAGCATTTCAGATGTCTCTCCTTTCTGTCTCTTTCTCTTCCTTCCTTTATCTTCCTCTATTTCTCCATCTCTCACCCTCTATTGAAAAAACTGTTTTCCAGGAATAGTGGAATGTTACAGGCAATGAGCACTAGCAATGATAACCCTGGTGACAAGGGATGGGAGAAAAATACCAAAGGATCTCACTCAAAAGTTGTAACAGTGAAAAGAAAAAAAAAAACAGAGAAGGTTCTACAAAAAAGTAATTCTGAGACACTGGATTCCAACAGAGCTGAATTTGACAACGTGGAAGGATAAGGACTGAGAAGTTGGAAGTGATATGAAGGATTATGCTACTGGGATATTGGCACCTTGGTGCTCAGTGTAATGTGGGAGCATATACTTCGAGGAGGTGTGAAATTATTCCCAAAAACATATACAGTAGGGAGATAGGAGCTAGCTCACCAAGGGGAGCACACTCTTTGCCCCCAGCCACCAAATGGGAGCACCTACACATGTGTTCATGAGAGGTAGAGCATTGCTGTGTTATCTCATGGTGTCTTTCCTTCTCTCTCTATCATTTTCTCCCTTTCATTCCCTCTCTAGCACCCTCTAAAAACCAAAACATAAACCGAAGAGTCCAGCTCGAATTCTAGCAATAGCAATAGTGCCTTTCTAAATGATCATTCTGTCTGTTGTGAGGAAGGAAAAAAGTAGAAACAGAGGCAAACAGAAGTGAAAGCTTCACTGACTGTGAAGCTTCCTCCCTGTAAGTGGACACTGAGGGCTTAAGTCAGGGTCTTTGCACATTATAACATGGCACTCAACCAGGTGTGCCACTGCCTGGCCCTGGTTAATACATTTTTTTGTTTTAATCTCTGATTTCTGTTATAGCTTCTGTCATACTGTCTCTTACTTTGTTGAAGCCTCCCCCCAATCCCACTGGATTTCTTATTTTGCTTAGCATCCTGAGGATCACAGTTTTGAAGTCTTCTTTATTAAATGTATATAGCTCTGTTGAATTTGAGGGTTTATTTTATTTCATGCTACTGTCTTGTTCCACCAGTGTGGATGATTTCTTCTGTGTTCCCATTATGTTTAATGCTCTGTGAGAACTTGGGCCAGGGAATCTGTGTTTGACCAGGACTTGGCAGTGGCCAGGGATGTGCATTCACAAGTGCCTGGCAGAAGCTATAGCCCCAATGCTAAATCTACCACAACAGTGACTAGAAGTTTGAGATCCCAGGGATTGGTGGAAGAACAAACTCTGGCAAGCTGTGTGTCATAAGTGGAATCCTTCTTCCCAGATTTATCTCTAGGGTCTGTTACTATAGAAACTGAATTCTTAATATGGTAACTACTACAGATGTTCTAAGAAAGCTAAGGTGATTGTCAAGATGATCGTCATTGCAACTCCTATAAGACTACAGAATTTATTCCGCATTTCCTGTTGTTGTGAAGTTGTAGGTATAAACTTATAATAGTATTGTGATGCTGAGACTTCATTTCAACTGGCCCCTGATCTTTACCTTTAAAGTTTTGTATGTTATGGGCCCATTCCTGATCAGATTGCAACTCACTGTCTTTTGGTGTGATTTTTCACACCTGATGAGGATGTCTCTCTCCCTTTTAAGAATATATTTATTTATTTATTTATTTTTATTACTGGACAGAGACAGAAATTGAGAAGGGATAGAGAAGATAAAGAGTAAGAAGATAAAGGGAAACACTTGCAGCCCTGCTTCATTATTCGTGAAGCTTTCTCCCTGCAGGTGGGGGCCAGAGGCTTGAACCTGGGTCCATGCATGCTGTAGTATATGTGCTTAGCCAGGTGTGCCACTGCCTAGTCCTCATGCCTCTCTCTCTTCATCACCTGCATGATGTCTTTTGTTTAAAAAAAAAATCTGAGGCTCAAACCCATTTCTTTTCCTTTTTTTTTTCTTTCAAGCTTTTGTGTCAATCTATTGAATAAATGTTGATTTACAAGGTTGTTGATGCCCTGAGGGTACATTTCCCTAAAACTGGTGTCAGTATATCTCACTCTCCACCAAACCAGGGTAACAACTCAGAAGCAACTAGCTTACTATACTCAATATTAAAAAGTCCTATTGGGTTATATTTTGTCTGAAGCTTTCAGTTTTAGGCAAATATGGAATCATGGAGATTTTTTAGACAATAACCACAAATATAATTAAAGAATTAGGGAATAATTCTTCTTCTAGTGTTTGTCGGGAATAATGTTTAGGAGAAAAGGCTACAGAAAGCGGATTATTTTGCCTGCAAAGAGGATGTGAATGGTAATTTAATATTGACCTTCAGAGTAACCATCAGTTTTAGACATCCTAGCTAACTATATACTCTACCTCATCTAAAAAGAAGAAAGAAGGAAATGGTTTTAAGCTACAATGGCCAAGTAGACACAACTAAGAGTAAAGGTTCTTTCACATTGGTTTGAAGGCAAGACATTTCTCCCTCAAGGGGCTTGGTCTTTAAAATGAAGATCAATTTTCATCTGCCTTAATGACTTTCCAAATCCCCTTCATCCTTCTGATTTTTCCTCTGGAGAAAGAGAATCCTTGACCTGGCTTAGTAATCTATTCCTCTGCCAAATAGCCTGCAAGGTCAGGAAGCTTTCCAATATAATTCACTAAATAGATCCGGCTTCGTATTGAATCCATTTCCTCTTGCTCTTGCCTCAATGGAGAGAAAGAAACATTTGTCATTGAGCTCTTGTTCAGAACATCACTAATAACTCAAGTCAGCAATATTGTGTTGTAGTTTTCCTTTTTCCATGTTAAACAGTTTCAATTCCTTCAATATTTCACAAATGTAACCCACTTTTTTAATCCAACTCATTACAGTATCAATCACAGGACCTCAGTAGTGAATTGAAAAGAAACTTCTGACACTTCTCTGTTCTTCAATCTTATCTATGTAATGGAACAATCTTCAATTTAGGATTGTCACCTTTACTTCTATATGATATCAAGAGAGACAATAACATTTTTGTCTTGAAGTTGAATATGTTCAACGGAATATTTGACTTCAATGATCCACATCCAAGAGGTCAGGTATTGGATTAGATTGTCTCTTCTACTTCCTAAAGCTTAACTATCTGTGGTTCCTGGATATGTTAGTAAAAAATGACTTCACTGGAAAGCCAATTGGAATGAACTTAGGACAAAAAGGAAACGTGTAACAGAGGCAAGGACGTAGTTGCATATCAGTAATTAAAGCAAAATCACACATGACCAGAACTTTTTCCTCTTAGTGTCTTCACCCCTTATCTCTCTATTACTAGCTTCAATAATTCTCCCTAGTAGCCAACTTGAGACAACTTTAACTCTTAAATATCAGTTGAATTCCCCCTATCTTCTCTAGTCTTAATTCAGCAACCACCAATCAGGTTCTATTATCTGTTATAAAGACAAATACAAAGTTCAACTGAAAGATTCCCCAATTCTCATCCTCTCACTTTCTAATCAGTTTTAAATTGTATCGTGTCACTTGAAAAGAAAACTCTCAAGCCTATGGCTGGAGTAACAACTCACTGGTAGGGCACTAAATTTGCAACCCTGATGTACCTGGTTTGAATCCTGACATTGCATGTACTAGAGTGGTTGCTGTATATTTTTTGTATTTCTCATGTGAAACTCTTTCATATGCAACAGACATTCTGACTGCGTGAACTAGACAAATACATCCCCTTCCTCTATTATTCTACAGTCTCTATTTCATTAATGCTAGCTGAAAATTATCATTTTTTTCAGAACTTGCAGACTAGTCTCTACAATAAGCTTCAAGTAGCCTACATAATTGGACCTTCATAATAATAAACACAGAAGGTGTCTCATTCTCAAATTACAAACCAAGCAACTAGGGAAGTAAGGTTCAATACCTTCCTATTTTATCATGTTACTTCTCTAAAGTTTGCTTTTAAGAGGAAAAAAAAGTCAGGAAATGCACATAGGATTCATCTTGTGTGTTTATTCTCTTTTAGAATTAGTAAAAAAGGAGCCAGGCAGAGGTGCATTGGGTTAAGTTGAGCACACAAAGTACGAATTACAAGGACCCGCACAAGGACCCATGAAAGGACCCCTACCTGCAGGGGGGATGCTTCACAAGCTGTGAAGCAGGTCGACAGGCATCTATCTTTCTCCCTATCTTCCCCTCCTCCCTCAATTTCTCTCTGACCTATACAAAAAACAGGAAAAAAAAATGCCATAGGAGCAGTGGATTTGAACTGCAGGTACCACGCCCTAGCAAAAACTCTGGAGGCAAAAAAAAAAAAAAAAGAATTAAAAAAACAGGTTAAGAACATATATCTAAAATCTATTTTATAAAATCAAACAAAAGCTAGTAAAATAGAGACACAGAAGTAATGTTGCTAGTGCTTTACCAAGAAAGAACAATAAAATGTAGACTTGAGAATGAAGGTGATGTGACGTGTGTGTGTGTGTGTGTGTGTGTGTGTGTGTGTGTGTGTGATGTGACATGTGTGTGTGTGTGTGTGTGTGTGTGTGTGTGTGTGTGTGTGTATTCCTGTTGACCCTCTGGTATAATATAAACCATAGATTTTTTGGAGTCATTCTCCCAGACGGTTGTATGAATTTGGGTAAATGTGTAGGCTAGGATGATAGAGACAGATATAGGGAGCAGCAAAGAAAGAATATATGTATATATGTAGTCTCTCTCATGAATTTTCAAGATCTATCATTTCATCATTGAAAAGAGAGGAAACAGCAATATACATATGTTTTAAATCTTGTGGCTTGTGTACTGGAAAAATATCTGCAGATAATCTAGTCTTCTGTCCTCCATTTACAGAGTCAAAGTACTGAGAAAACTAATCTTACCCGTCTGTTTCTTTGCCTGTCTTTTCCCATTAGGAACATTTCAGAAAACTTTTGCTTTCTTACTAAATGAGACAAAAAATTAAAGTAATTCAATGATAAATAGCATAGTTCTTAACTTACATACATTCATAGAACGTGTGTAAGAATACACTATTTAAACTAAATAGCAGTGAGAATAAAACCCTTTCTCACTGCTTCTCTCACTATTAAGGAAAACGACCTCAGCTTGAAACAAAATTATAATGGCAGATAGATTTTTGAAAGAATTGAGTGCCTGGGGCACAAAATGAGTAACAATATGAGGCTCTGTTCTATTTGCCCATTATAATAATATTACAATTAATTTATCATTGTTAATAGTCTAGTACCTACTGTGATAGTATTTGTTTCATGTACTACATGAAATCAGGGAAAAGCCTGAAAGTGATATGTCTGCTCTGGTACCATTTTATCATACGAAGCTATTTCTAGCTAGTTTTTGCTTTGATTTACTTTACTTACATAGAATTAAACTGCCATGCTCATGCCAGAAAATAATAACCATGACTTGATCTCAGAAATATACTTATAGAAATATCTCCCTTATCTTTAAATTATCAATCATTTCTACCAAACCTCTAATAGGTTTCAAGAAGAGTGGGAAATGTTGATGTTTAACCAACATAGGCCTCTTAAAGTTATGTTTAAAATTTAACAAGCTTGGGGGCTAGATAGTGGTGCACCTGATTAAATGTACACATTCCTATGGGTGAAGGCCCATGTCTGAGCCCTTACTTCCAACCTACAGGGCAGAAGCTTCATAAGCAGTGAAGTATGTTTGCAGGTGTCTTTCTCTCTCTATGCCTAACTTCTCCTCCCCTTCTCAATATGTCCTATTAAATTAAAAAATAGAAAAATGGCCACTGGGATTAGTGGATTTGTCATGCAGATACCTAGCCACCGTGATAACCCTGGTGGTAATAAAAATAGAAGTAATTAATCAAACAACTGTTTAGAGTTCAGTCAATTTTGAAAAAAAATAGATTATTGTAAGTGAATTTCTTGATTTTTTTTTCTCTTGTTTCTGCTTAGTATCATGGTAGAAATAGGGCTAGCCTACAAATAAGATTATTTTGGTTTGAGTCAGAGTCGTGACTATAGTCAACTCAAAGTTAGAAAAAGTATTTAAGAATGATAAAATGAAGGCATATGGAACTTAAAGCTATTCCATTATAGGCACTTCACTCTCAAATTGGATTATGAAACATTTCTGAAGATAATAATTTAATTTTGTGGAATTCATCTAGAGTCATTCACACCTTCCTTCCCCTACAAAATGCCAATTGGTAACATATATTGGTGATTACCACAATTAATTATTTCCTGAGTTTCTTTTGAAATAGATGTTCTTATACAATAACGGCACACAAGGCACTTTTCACAGAGTGAAGAGAAGTTAATCTAGCTTGAGAGTAATAAGTGTGATATGTTCACTTCCATAAGACATAAGGCTGGCACTAATATACAAATGAATACTACCATGAATATGCTAGAAATGAGCCCATGGAGGCCTTATAAGACATTGAGTGAAGGCACAATCTGGTGAAGTTATATATTATAATCTGTACAGTTTTATGACGGAATGCAAACACAAAATCTTTGGCCCAGGCAATACAGGCTTAAATTGGGGCCACTGCTGAGCCTGAGGTCAAGGCAGACATGATGTCTGAGAGAGGAGCTCACAGACTGGACTCAGCAAGAGAAGCAAGATCCCAATAGGTTTAAGATCTCGTCAAAGTATATTCTGTCTCTTAACTTTGTTTTTTGTTTGCTTTGTCACTTACAACCACAGAGAAGCTTTAAGATTTATGGACTTTGCTTTTTTGTTTTATCAATTTATTTTTTATTTAGAAAATACATCCTCAAAACTCTTATTTTACAGCCTTCTCAGATCCCCTTAATGCTTCAATCATGTCTCACTTTCAACCACATAAACAAAACTGCATTTCATTTTTCCTGCTCCCCTTAGAAATGAGCAGATTCAAACTTTGACCTTAACAGTAAATGTCTGTTCTTAACTCCCATGAGGCCTACATACTTTGCAAAGTCTCCCCAAATTTTCATTTCACTGAATGAGGCAACACAGTTTCAAAACTGAGGGTTTTAAAGCAAAAGAAAAGTGTTAAATCCCAGCTCTGCTCTCAATGGTCTTGAGATCAACAAGAGGAAGCTCAACCACTCTGTTTAGTCTGTTTATTTGCCTCCCCTAAACTGGAAGATAAAGCCTACTTTGGGGGACTTAAAAACAGCTTTAAATAGTTCCTGATACACAGTAAAAATTTTTAAGTGGCATTTAAGTGTTTTACTTGTGGAACTATTAATGCGAACTAAAACAACAAATGTAAGGTAAATTATGCAAAAACAAGTAGATTATAGTCCCTGTCCTCAAGAAATTCATAGTCAAGTAAGGCTACAAACTGAAAAATTCAAAAGTCTTTACTTATTTACATTGCTGGAAAATTAATGTCAGAAGGAAAAGACTTGCTGTATATTCTAAACAGTAGCACCATGAGTAATATTCAGTAATGGTAAGTGCTCAGGAAATATCTCAATAGATGAGCAAATGTATCTTTCTAAAAATTTTCTCTCAAACTGGGAGAGACTGAAAAAGTTTCACATTTAGTCTCTTCTTGTGAGTAATATATATATATATATATGAATCCTGCAATCTTGCCAAGACTTTCTATTCAGTAGCTCCATTCTCTACCCTCATTTTAACCACATGGTCTCCCTAATTGCTCAAAGTGCAACTTCTGAGTAGAAAAACTGATTACATCCTCTCATCACTTTAGTCTCTGTCAGGAGATTGTGATATTATATGTCTTTGAAGTAGAGTCCCCTGGTCATGAACGAGATAATGACACTTCTATCCTTGGACAAAATTGCCCATATTAGCACTCTCAAGTTCAATCATGAATGTCCACTTTAAAAGGAGCATTAAAAAATAAAATAAAATACTAAGTACAATCTAGTATCCTAGACCAGATCCTGGAAAGGAAAAATTATATTAGTAGAAAATCTGGTGGAATCTGAACGAATTCTTAAATGTTTTATGCTCATGTTAATTTTTTAGTTTTGACAAACTGACAAATGTTATATAAGATGTTGCCATTAGGGAACAATAAATACAGTAAAGAGAGTACATTTCTACACCGATTTGCAACTTTTTTGTGTTAAAATATTTTCAAAATAAGAATTTAATTCACAAAGATTGAGATGGGTTGAGGAGATTGTTCAGCAGGAGAGCACAGGACTTGCATGCATGAGGGTCTCGCTTTCATTTTTAGTTATAACGGAAAAGTTTAATTGTGCTCTATATTTTTCTCTCATCAAAATAAAAATTTAAGGGACCAGGCTACACCCAGTTAAATGCAAATGAAACAACCCCCACTATATGCCTGCAGGAGGAAATCTTCAAAAGGGTTTAAGCAGATCAGCATATGTCTCTTTTTCTCTCTCCCTTTCTACTTTTCCCTTTCCCTCTCAACTTACCTCTGTCCTATCAAAACAGATCAAAAGAGGGAGGAAAATGGCCACCTAGAGTAGTGGTTTCCTCATGCAGTTACAGAGCTTCAGGGATAACCCTAATGGCAATTTTTTTTTAATTATAAACTAAGATAAACATTTTAAAAATATTCAGGAAAGAAACCGAGCTACTGGTTAGTAGTTTGTGATATGGTGACCAAAGCTATACTTGAGAACAGACAATTTTGTGACAGGTACAAGATCATTTAATAGAGGTGATATTGGATAGAGAATAGGGAAGTTTCCAATGGAGGGGATGGGGCATGGAATTCTGATGGTGGAAAATGTATGGGATTGTATCCCTTATTGCAGTTATCTTATAATCTTGTCAATTATTATTCAATCACTAATAAAAATTAAAAAAAAAGAATAGAGGTGATATCATAGTAATAGTAAGTACATACTACTAGCACATATAGTGACCAAAATATCTTTTCTGTATTAATTCTCTTAGTCTTAACAACTGTTTATAATGTAAATACTAATGCTATATCCATTTGTGTATATAAGAAAACTGAGACTCAAGATTTTGTATTGTCTTCCCAAGTTCGCTAAAAAAAGAAGATGAAAAGTCAGTATTACAGACAGTCTAACTTCCACGCTATTTGCAGGAACCATTCTGAAATTAAGGGAAGACATGGTTGATCAAAAGGGAAAACAGGGATAAAGGTAGAATACCAGGTCAATCACATAAATTATGATTCTTGAGGACTGAGCTCACGTTCTGTGCCCAGCTGTAGCAAAGAAGCTTCACAAGTGGGAGAACAGCGCTGCAGTTGTTTTTCTTTCCTTCTCTCTCGCTCTCTCTGCATCTCTCTGTATCACAGCAGAAGAAAGGAAAAGGAAAAAAGTGACCTCCGGGAGTGCTGAAGTAGTAGTGCAGGTACCAAGTATCAAAGATTCAAAGATTACTGGTGGCAAAAAAAAAAAAAAAGGAAGGAAGGAAGGAAGGAAGGAAGGAAGGAAGGCAGGCAGGCAGGCAGGAAGGAAAGAAGGAAGGAGGAGAGGGAGGAAAGAAGGGAGGGGAAAAAAAAGAAATTTAAAGAGTAAAAGTGGAAAAAATATAAAGAGAAGGGAAGGGAAGGGAAGGGAAGGGAAGGGAAGGGAAGGGAAGGGAAGGGAAGGGAAGGGAAGGGAAGGGAAGGGAAGGGAAGGGAAGGGAAGGGAAGGGAAGAAAAGAGGTTGAAAGATATAGAAAGCACAGTGGAAGAGGAGATGATGCACATTTTAAAAGAAAAGAAAAAGGTAGTCTTGGATTTTGATAAAAGTTGTATCACTAATTGGTTGTGGTAATCAAGAATCACTCAGTTTTAAGCCTACTTTTCTTATCCTTAAAAAGAGTGTTTGGGGGGGAAACAGTGATGGGGGGGAAGAGAAAGCAGACATCTGTTCCCCCAACATTAAAAAGCTCGTCATGTATTATCTCAACAAACAACTGAGGAGAAAGCATGATTGTTCAGGTACTTTAAACTTTTATTCAGGGAAATTGAGACAATTAATGTTAGGTTATGAGGAAAAAGGAGAGTTAAAAAAAATAGAAAGAGACACAGGCAGAGAGAGTAAAAAAGGACCAATTTAACCCTTACATGATGGTCCTGGCAGAGAGAGTGAGAAGTTCATAGATCTAGATGTTTTTTTTTTAATTTAATTAATTTATTTTCCCTTTTGTTGCCCTTATTGCAGTTATTGTTATTGATGTCATCATTGTTGGATAAGACAGAAAGAAATGGAGAGAGGAGGGGAAGACAGAGAGGGAGAGAGAAAGACAGACACCTGCAGACTTGCTTCACTGCCTGCGAAGCGACTACTCCCCTGCAGGTGGGGAGCTGAGGTCTTGAACCTGGATCCTTCGGCCAGTCCTTGTGCCGCGCTGCAAGCGCTTAACCCACTGCACTGTGGCCCAACTCCCCAGATCCAGCTTTTTTAAATCTAAGCCCCACCTCCACCTTTCTAAGCCACTCCTGTAACCACTCCTATTTTCTGGGCACTACCTTGTCCTTCAACAATGTGATGATACTACTAAGTTTTAGATGAGTAACTCTAAAAGACAAAAAATATTGAGGGAAAATAGAAACATTAGCCATATTTTCCAGAAGACATTGATGTGGGGGTAATATCAGCAAGTGTTTCATTAATTTTATATAGCAAAAAGCTGAGTAATTCAATTTTAAAATGATAAAACTATGAAGCCATCTACTAGTAGTCACGTAAGTTAAAAAAAAAAGCTATTGCTTCAAATAAATGGTAGTTAATACAACATTGTCAGAATTTGAGTACAAAAAAAGTGATCATCTGTATTTGCTAGGAAGACTCAAAGCTAGTTAAACAGAAGTGAGTAGAATGTGTTTTCTACCCTCAATACAAGAAAAGTATGGAAAAAAGGTAAAAGCCAGTATAATTTAGGTGGAAATAAAGAGGAAAAGTCAGCTAATCCTGTCCAAAGCAAAATGCTCGGACAATAAAATATAATTTTCACATGGAGAAGAGGGGGAAACAATTATGCACTCACAGAAAAGCCTGGGAAAGAATGATAAAGAATTCTGAGTGGTTCATACATCAATTGTATAGAAAAAAACTGAGATAAGTAAGAGCAAGATCATCAATAAAAATTGAGCATAATTGGCAGGCCAAAAAAAATGAAATCACATGAGGCTACTAAGCAGGAAAGCAGTTTGATTAGATTTAATTTTGAAGAATGATATTAACTCTATTATTGTGCACTGACCTAATCAGGTCACATCTGGAACATTAAGTTCAATTATATGTGTCCCATTTTGAGAAAAAATATTAACAAACAGAAGCATATGCAGTGAGGCTACTAAAAATGGCAAATGATCTGAAAACCCTAATAATTATAAGAGCATATTTAATTTCTGCTTGTGCAGTCAAGAAACCACCTCTTATTCTTAGTATCAAACCCATCCTCCAAGCAATTTCACCCACAACCCACAACAAGAGATCTTTAATACTGAACATGAAGATTTTTTTGTTGTTGTTGAAGAAATTTGCGGATGCCAGATTTCTTGACATTTGTTGTTAATAGAAATACTATTGATTTTTACCTAAAGCCCCCATGTTTACAAAATATGTCTGGTTGGTTGTTAACAGTAAGTAAGGCTCAGGCTCTCTGTCACAACTCCCTCCCCATTAAGGCAGAAGTATAAAGAGTGTCAGAGAATTATAATGGAGTTCACAGGCCTTGATACTATGAAAAATGCTTATCTGTAATTCTGAACTTAGGAAATTTCCCTGAAGAGTTTGGGTTTGTGCACAATAGAGTGACCTGAATATTTCCTGAGGCATCAGGAAATTGCACCTGACTAATAACATTCAGACAAAGACTGTTGTAGTGGAGGTTTAACATATTCTTGATGTTTCTAGTAACTTGAAAGTAATTTTCACTTTGACATGTGTTCCCACTATGTTTACCTAAAAGCATCTTTGTTCTTCCTGTTCCTTTTGATATTATCTTTATCAGTAAATACTGTGTCTAGACTTCTGACCAGTGGCACACACCTGACATTCTTCCATCTCGAGGTGTCTAGCTGTTGTCCCTCCAGACTCTTGAGATAAACTATGAAGTGACTAAAGTTATTTTCTCTCATCCCTGAGAGGTTCTGATCTTAGGCTTTTGACATCTGGTCAAGGTTCTCCTACTCATGTATAAGCCATATTCATAATTTCATTTTTTGCCAAAAGGGTTATCATTGGGACTCTGTGTCTGCATGATGAATCCACTGATCCCATTGATATATATTTTTTTCTTTTTTTACTGATAGATACAAATAGAAATTGATAAGGAAGTGGAAGACAGACAGAGCACTGCTTCACCACCACTCATGAAGCTCCCCACTTCAAGTGTGCACTGGGAGCTTGAACTCAGGCCTTCATGTGTGGTACTATGTGCACTCTACTGAGGGCACCATCTCCTAACTACAAAAGTTTTTTTTAACGATTCATTTTTTATATTTATTTATTTTCCCTTTTGTTGCCCTTGTTTAACATTATTGTGGTTATTGATGTGGTTGTTGTTGGATAGGACAGGGAGAAATGGAAAGAGATGGGGAAGACAGAGAGGGGGAGAGAAAGAGACACCTGCAGACCTGCTTCACCGCTTGTAAAGTGACTACCCTTCAGGTGGGGAGTCAGGGCTCTAAAGGGGATCCTTATGCAGGTCCTTGCGCTTTGCGCCACGTGCGCTTAAGCTACTGCTTAAGCCACTCAACTTTATGTTTTCTAAATAAGAATGCAGAAATTATTCTGACTAGGCATAAGTTAATTATTGGGATATAGGGAGAAATTGATAGAGGAGATTTTTTGTCATTGCATAAGTTAATTATTGGGATATAGGGAGAAATTGATAGAGGAGATTTTTTGTCATTGCGGAGAGAAGCTTTTGGAGTCAGAACATCAATTAAGACACACAGAACAAGGAAATGCCTCTCCCTCTTCTTGTCATTGTGCCCTGGATTATTTTATATGAGATTTGGAAATCATGAACTCATCATGGCAGGTAGTGATAATATCTACAGATAAGAGAATTCTAAAGCAGGTATGAAGCACTTAGTTTTGATTCTGAGACACTTGGAAATGCCTCTAGAATATCCTGATAGAGACAAGGGCAATTTGAGAAGGAAGGCTAAAGAACCGACCCACTGGGGCTGGCCACTCCCTGGCCCGCCCACCTTGCTCTGCCTTTGGGGAGACAGAGGTCAGAGCGGCCCCCTGGGGGTGTGTTGAGGACAAAGTGCCTACTGCACTACAAAGAAAGTTTTAAAGAGAATAAGCTGCAGAGTGTTTATAAACTAATTCTCAAGCACTTTGAACTTCCTGTGAGTTTTAAGTAACCTTACTGCTTCTTACAAGGTAGAAGAGGGCAGACACAAATGAAAAGAGCTGCAAACTCCACTGAATGTGAAGTTCCCTTAAAGCCAACTGTGGTGGATGGTAAAAGAGCAATGGATTCTGGGAAAAGAAGGGAAGCGAAGTGTTGAGGGAGAAGGTATCACCCAGAAAAGAGAAGTGGTTACAGGTGTGGCTTAGAAGGTGTAGGCAAGGGTTTGATTTTAAAAGGCTGAATCTTTCGTGCTCTTTTACCGCTTCACCATATGTGCAAAATGTGAGTCTCTCTGGCTCTCTAGCTCTCTCACTTACTCGCTTTCTCGCTCGCTCTCTCCCTTTCATACCCTAACGTGAATTTTTTTTAAGTAAAGCTTAATATACCTAGATATCATGCTCTTCCTTCAATTCTTTTTTTTTTTAGAAAAATGCTGATGAACCTTTAGAATAGGGGGACAAATGCTTCCCCCTTTATCTCCCACAACAGAGGGGCTGGGGGATCTGGGATCCTGATAATGATACTGGAAAACAACCTAAATTAGGGGTGAGAATGTTTACAGACAGATAAGAAGTCGTAGCTGTACGTCAACAACTGTACTGGAAACCACTAATCTCCCAATAAAATGATTTTTTAAAAAGTAAAAAAGTGGGAGTCGGGCAGTCACGCAGAGGGTTAAGCTCAAGTGCGCAAAGCGCAAGGACCAGCATAAGGATCCCAGTTCGAGCCTCAGGCTCCCCACCCTCAGGGGAGTCGCTTCACAAGTGGTGAAGCCAGGTATGTAGGTGTCTTTCTCTACCCCTCTCTGTCTTCCCATTCTCTCTCCATTTCTCTCTCTTCTATCCAACAACAACAATAATTACAACAATAAAACAAGGGCAACAAAAGGGAATAAATAAATAAATTTTAAAAATCTCTTTAAAAAAGTATAAGAAAAACCCTGAAGTTGAAAAAGAACTATCATGGGACAAAAATAAGTATAGGTCAGGGACATTAAAACAAAAGTTAATGCATAAAATTAACTTAAATAGCCAGGGATATAGCATATTGGCTATGCAAAAGGCTCTCATGCTTGGGCCTCTGGAGGTCACAGGCTCTGTCACTACAACAAACCAGAGTTGAACAAAGCTGAGAAGAATTCTTGTAATTAATTAAGTAAATAAGTAAGTAAATGAAAAATGACCAAATAAAGTCATGCTAAATTCCAGGTGGCACAAAGACTAAAGTACAAGAGCTTTACTCCTGTAAAAGTATATCTGTGATATACTTAAGAAAATTGAGACTTCATATATTCAGCAAATTGTCACTGTGTTAATGTTTGATTTTAAGAAGGAAACATGCATTTTTTTTTTTGGTGGGCTTTAACCTCACAGAAGATCTTTTTCAACTGACTTTGATGATTTTTATATCTATGTGTTCTTTACACAAAAACACAATTAATTAACAAGGTACTTATTTTTGTTCCTGTAGGCTAACTAAAATAAAACATAACCTTATCTTCTTATCTTTCTGGTCCTGCTGCCAAGACTCATATTTTCAGCCTTGTGATTAGAAAAAATTGTAAGTGGAAAATTAGGAGTTTGAAGTGGGTAGAGTAAGGTGTGCATTATTAGCCAAGGACTTGCTAGCTGTCAAATTGCACATGGATATGTTATATGAATGTATGTCAGACTCTGAGACCACAAAGCTAAGAAGTTGATGTCACACGTTTCCTCAGAAGGCTGACAACATAAATAACTTCTCAACATACGGTCCAAATTCCTGCTTTTCACTCAGAGACTAGAATGGATACTTCAGGACATTCTGGCACAAACCTGTGAGTTTTTAAGTGCTGATTACACATTAAATCAACCACTGTATATATCTATTCCAACATTAAAAATTAAATAAACTTGGACCATGTGTTCAGCAGGGCAAAATAGCTGCTGACTTATCTCTCTGACTCCTAACATAAATTAAAAAATAAGCCATAGACAGATAAAGTATAATCATAAAATATGTTTAAACTAGTGTAGAAGTAATTGGCTCTGTTGCACAATGGATAGTACATTGGACTTCTAGGAGTAATTGTAAATCCCCAGGACCTTGCCTTCACCTTACAGCGGCAATGGTAGGGACTGCCCACCTCTCAGAAGGTAGGCTGGTTATTTTACCCTGCCACTCTAGGAAGACTGACCCTGAAATGAGTGCAGCCTAGAATGTTCCCAGCTGTGATCATGGATTGCAAGCTCTGACTAACAGGGGGTGCAGAAGTTACACAGGTTCCTGTGTTAAATATGAATATATATGGGCCCTGGTTCAGATGGATGGGGGAAACAGTCAGCTGTATTTATATATTTCCTTTGAGTTTGGTAGCTACTCTTTGACCTAGTCCAGATTTCAAGCCTTATTCTCAACTCTAACACCATCTTCCCAGACAAGACTTTTAGGTCACCTGCATGTTCTATATCAAGCTCAAGCAAAAATTACTAAAGTCATGGCCCCCTAGGAATATACTTAAAAATAGATTTTCTAACTTCTTTCCACCCCAAGATCCCTATTCTCATGTACTCTAATTCTACTTTATGGTTCCTTTTTACTAAACATTTTATCCTCCTTTTTATCTTACCACCTTTCAGCAACCAAGTTGCCAATGCTTCTATGATTCCATCCCTGAGCAGAAGACCTCACCAATCTTCCCTGGGACCTTACCTCTCCAGAGCTCTAACTCACTAAAGAAAGATATAAACAAGCTGAGGGTATGGATCAACTTTCCAATGTCCATGTCCAGCAGAGAAGCAATTACAGATGCCAGAACTCCCACCTTCTGTACCCCCATAAAAAGTTTTGATCCATACTGTCTGAGGGGAAGAAATGTTAGGAGAAGATGACTAGTGGGTTCTGAATTCCAATTCCATCAGGACCCAGAAAGAGAAGAGGAGAAAAATAAAGGACATATAGTAGTAGTAGCAAGTATAGGTGTGACTTAGAAAGGAATAGAAGGTAGAACCTCAGAAAAAAAAAAGGGCAAATATATATACATATAGATAGCTATAGAAATTATAATCCATGTCTGTGACCCTGGGAGAACTACTACAGTCTCCAACGGAGGGAATAGGGACACTGAACTCTGGTGGAATGAATGGTGCAGAATTATACCAACTATCTCATAATTTTGTAAATTAATATTAAATCACTCATAAAACTTTAAAAATAAAAACAAAAATAAACCAATGAGATTAAAAAAATAATTCTATAAAGTCAGTGCCTTAATAGATTTAATAATTTAATAGTTGTATATCTAATTTTATAGTTTGTCATAGCTCAAAAGTAAATCTTAGGGGTCAGGTGGTGATACACCTGGTTAAATGCATAAGTTACAATGTTCAAGGACCCAGGTTCAAGCCCCCAGTCCCCCCCTACAGGAGGGAAAGCTTCATCCAGATTAATACAAATTTATTATATTTCTATAGTCTAGTAAACTTGTTTGAATTTTATTGAAATACCTTTGAGATTTATTTTTTATTTGTGACTAATATTGGATGACAAAGGAAGAGAAAGGAAGTGGAGAGAAGAGGGAGGGAATGGAGGAGAGGGAGGGAGGAGAGGAGAGGAAGGGAAAAAGAGAAAAAGAGAGAGAGAGGAGGGGAGGAAAAGGAGTGGAAAGGGGAGGAAAGAAAAAGATAAGAAGAGAAAAAAGGGAACTTGTAGGTTTTGAGGTTTGTTAAGAAGTGCACCACCCGAAATAGAATTAAGGAGTCCTATGAGCTAGGAAAGGTCTCACCAGAGTAATGAAGCTGAACGGTTGACATTCCAGGCCTGATATCTCTGGGCACAGTCCAAAGTGAAACATGCCAAGGTGATACTGGTTGCACTGATTAGGTTGGGTTCTGCCCAGGGAATTCAGGTTGGCATCATGGTAGCATCTGGAACCTGGTGGCTAAAAACAAGAAGATATAAAGTAGAACAAATTGTTGACTAATCATGAACTTAAAGGCAAAGATATTACAGATGAGGATTTGAGGTCACCATTTTGGAAAAAGCTAGTAGGTCTATTTCAGGTATATTCCAAGAGGCCCATGCCTTTACTAGTTTTTGCCTGAGCCTGACATCTAGTATGCAGGTGGACCCAAGTTATTGTCTGGGGAGATGGTGTCATGGTTGGAAAAAGGGCCAGAAAGCTGGATCATGGAAGAGAGTAGCTCCCAAATATATAGTAAAAGTATATAAATGTTGTTGACTGTAAACCCCATCAATTTGATCAGGGGCCCATATTCAGCACAACAGCCTATGTAACCTCTACATCCCTGTAGGTCTGAGCTTCCACTCTGTGGTCACAGCTAGGAACATTCCAGGATGCACTAATGTCAGGATCCATCCTTCCTTGGATGGTAAGTAGAATATGTTATCCAATATTTAAAATGAGGCTTATACCTAAAACAATGAATTTTCAGATATACCTGACCTCCAAATGTCGGTGCATATATTGGGCCTGCATATATCAAGCAGTGTAACATAAGATGTGTTGCCTGTGTCTAATTTCTTTGTCTCTCATTAACTAGCTGAATGAACTTTAGTAAATCACTTAGTCTTCCCATGCATTCATTTCCTGTGAAATAAAATGAGAATAATAATAAACGTGCTTTAATTATAGGACTTCTGTGAAAATTAAATCATGCCAAGTGCTTAAACAGTATCTGGCATACAGCACGCACTTTAATTGTTGCTATTTCAATCCATCACCTCAATAGATTTATCTAAGCTATTCAGATGTCTCCACAAACCTAGCATTTAATTTAAATTCACTGAAGATTTGGAGATTCCATCAAATAAAACCTGTCAAAAAAGAAAGGACATTTTAGGGCCAGTAAGTTTGCTTACCTGAGAGGGTAACTACTCAGCCATACTTGTAATCAGACTGCAGTCTAACTGTCTTATCCTGTCCTTATTCTAAGGGGAGCTTCAGTGGTATGGTATATATGTATGTATGTATATATGTATATATGTATGTATGTATGTATGTATATGTATTTATCTACCATCTTTTTATTTCTCTGAAAACATAACCTAGAGATATTTTTACTATATTACCTCAATAATAGGGGGAGTATGCCTGAATAAATTTTATTTCATTGGGCAACAGACTTTCTCTTCTCCTCCTGCCCAGTTATTGCCTGATGACAACTATTCTTGTAGCTGGATCAATATAAAAAAATGTGCTTCAAGGTACTCATGGCTCAGCAACCACATCCAGTCAGTCCTCTGATAGTTCTCTGATGTTTCTTACCTTTTCAACTGCATGTTACCCTTAGAGAATATCCATACCTATGCTTTTAAATCTATGGACCCTTACTCTTTAGAATCCATTTCATCACTGCCTTTGTGTTTGTATGAGGTAATCTTGGTAGCATCCCTCCAAAAGGGTTTAAGCTTGGATCTTTTCAAATTTTGAATCACACCAGGTTATTAACATGATTTGAATTCTCTAGAGAAAGGGAAAAAAAAGTTGACCTGCAGCCATAATACCCTGACTGTGTCACAAAGATATACGTAGAGAGAAAGAAGGAGTGAGAGTCAGGCAGAAAGAGAGAGGGGGGGGGGGGAGAGAAAGATTGAAAGAGAAAGGATGTCTCATCAGCAAGGAAAGTCAGTTTATTTTTATGCTTCAGCAGAAGTTCCTAAATAGCATGCTACATGAACGGGCACTACCAGTGAATAGTGTATTGTCTATTATCGCTGTTAAAGCACCACAGAAGTTTGCAGTTGAAATAGATACTGTATGGTCAGCAAAGCAAATCTGTTCCTCTGCCCTTTGCAGGAAAAGTGTGATGATTTCTTCTGGATCATCATTCATATTTCTTTCTATTCTAAGGCAGCAAAAATGGCTGTGCCCCTTATGGGTATAAAAAAAAAAAAGCCAACAATATCCCACATGCTTGCTTACTCTTAAGCTGTATGAACTGTATGAACCATCTTCATTAGGAGATTATGCCGACCTCTCATCTTCCCTCAACTCAAAATCATACTGCAGTGAGTACATCTTCTCACACCCACATAGGACATTCGTACAAATATATAAAGTTAGGTCACAAGGAGAGCATCAATAATTTCAGAAGCATCAAAATCATCCCAAGCATCTTCATAAGACCACAGTGGAGTTGAACTAATATTCAACAACAAACAGAATGTTAATGAAAAGCCCCAAAATCAGAAAATCACTAAAACATTACTCAATAATTATTAGATGAAAGAAGAAATTAAAATGTTCTTGGAAACAAATGAAAATAAAGACACATGCTATCAGCATATTTGGGAAACATCTAAAGCACTACTAAGAGGGAAAATTTTAGACACATCAAGCACACATCAAGAAATAATAAAACACTCAAATAAGCCATGAGACAGAACAGAAGCAACCCAAAGCCAACAGGAGTGAAATAACAAAAATTAGAGCAGAAATTAACAACATTGAAAACAAAAGAATTATACAAAAGACCAGTGAAACTACAAACTGGCTTTTTGAAAGGATAAACAAAACTGACAAACCCTTGGCCAGACTCGCTAAAAAATTCGGGGAGAAGACCCAAACAAGTGATATAAATAAAAGGGATATATCACAACAAACACCACATAAATCCAAAGTATCCTAAGAAGCTTCTATGAACAGCTACAAAACTAAGAAAAAAATCTGTAAGATAGACACATTTTTAGAAACATACACTCTCCCAGGACTAAACCAAAAAGAAATACAAAACATAGACCAATTACAGCCAAAGAAATGAACACAGTAATCAAAAACTTTCCCAACAATAAGAGTCCAGACTCAGATGGTTTTACAAACGAATTTTACAAAAACTTAAAAAAAAAAGTTACTACCAAGACCCCTCCCTCAAGCTTTTCCAAAATACCAAAGACACAGAACCCTTCCTAACACCTTTTATGGAGGCATTATCACATTCATACCAAAAGCAGGCACAACAAAAAAGAAAACTGAAAATCAATATGATGAACTTAGATGCCAAAATGTTCAACAAAATCCTATCCAACTACATACAGCACTACATCAAGAAGATCATGCACCATGATCAATTAGTTTTTATCCCAGGTATGCAAGGCTATGGTTCAGTATATGTAAGCCCATTAAGTGTGATCCGCCACATCACTAATTGTAAAGCCAAAAATCACATAAATATCTCAATAGATGCAGAGAAAGCTTCTGACAAGTTCCACTATCCTTTCATAACCAAAACATTTTTAAAAATGGGGATAGATGGAAAAATTCTCAAACTAGTTGAATCTAAATATAGTAAACCAACAGCCAACATCATACTCAATGACAAAAAGTTGAAAGCATTTCCTCTTCAGTCAGGTACAAAGCCATGCTGTCCAATATCCCCATTACTGTTCAACAAAGCAAAAACTCTGGGGAAGGGTGGAGAGAGAGGAATGGAAGATGCTTTAGGGTCCTGGTACATAGTAAAACTGTACCCATGTGTCAATGAATATACTGTGAACCATTAACCCCCTCAATAAAAAGTAAAATAAAATAAGCTCTTTTGTCGCATTTTGTGGTATTTAAAATTGGCAGATTTATTGGATTCTTTAAATGGCAGTTATACAGTAGATAAAGGAGGGAAAAAATTAGCTGGCCATGCAGCATGAGTCATGAGTCTGTAATCACTCCTTCTTCAGCCAACCACTTGCATCCCTAAAGCCCAGAGCCCAGATGAGTGTGGATCCACTGAGAGTGAAAGGCTCAGAGCCAGAGAGCAAAGGGGAAAAGGGCCACATTTCTATCAAGTGTTCACTTTAATTCTCTTTAGTTCTTGCAAGTTATCTCAAAGTTACACCCTATGCTAATGACAACTGCTAATCATGTGGCCCCACCTTCCTCCATGTTTACAGGCATAATACATCATGCATTCTCAATAACCCTGGAGAAAAAGAATGATAATAATAGAAAAAGGAAATTCTTTTAATTAATAGTATCCCAGAAGGAAGGAAAATTAACAAGACGAATGTAGACTTCTAAGACTAAAACCTATTTATTCCACACTGACCCAACCCCAATAAAAATCAAGCTTTATCAAAACACATAGTCCTTTCAAAGGAAATAAATCATGTCAAATAAACAGGGTATTATGCAGTTCTCCTTTATTCGAAGAATGAAGGCACAATAGTCTACTTTGAACAGGAGCAATTACAGCTTCAATGCCCTAGGACACACTCCATGTAGTTCATTATAAATCAAAGTCAATCTCCAAAATAGAGATACTCAATTCTGTCTATGAAAGTAAAGCATCCTACAAGTTCATAACTTCCTAAAGAAAGGAACAAAGGGATAAAATTTCCTCTTCTAAGTCAACCCATAATGTTCTCCAGATACGTTCAGTTATAATTTTATTATGCCACACTCTAATGGAATCCTAAAAAACACAGGACCAAGAATTGGGGTGGTAGTGCAGCGGGTTAAGCACACGTGGTGCAAGCAAGGACTGGCATAAAGATCCTGGTTCAAGCCCCCGACTCCCCACCCTCAGGGGAGTCACTTCATAAGCTGTGAAGCAAAGTCTGCAGGTGTCTGTCTTTCTCTCCCCCACTCTGTCTTCCCCTCCTCTCTTGATTTCTCTCTGCCCTATCCAACAAAGATGACATCAATAACAACAATAATAACTACAACAATAAAACAAGGGCAACAAAAGGAAATAAATAAATACTAAAAAAATAAATAAAAACACAGGACTAAGCTAGTCTACAAACATCATGCTAATAAACCTGTGCAAAGCATATAAAACTAAGACACACAATCACAATTCCCATTTATAAGTTATAGTGATTCCCTTGAAACGCCATGTTTTTAATAATCCAGGAGATCTCATGAAAATGGAGAAAGTTTTATAAACTTTCAGGATCCAAACAAGCTTCTCTAGCTACAGATCAAAAGGGTTAACCATAGCATGTGTAAACACGGACTTTTTTTGAGAAATCAGTGAAAACTATGTGAATGTTCAGTACCAAAATAAGTTGAAATTTGAATGATCAAGAATAAATACCAGGTTACTAAGTTACAATTACTCATATTTAATATATCTTATTTAGGGTTAATGGTCTAGAGTACAGTTGTTGACTGTACTCTAGACCATTAACCCTAAATGGGTACAATTTTTCATACCTCCACCCATGACAGGTGTCTGCAAAATACTCTCACCCCTAACTTAGACCTTTTACCACCATCATGCAACATCCCCACACCCCTCCCTGCCCTCCTTCCTCAAAGCCCTTTCCTTGATTTAAAACAACAAACTCAGTCCTAGCTTTTCTTTGTGTTTCCCCTTCTGTCCTTGTTTCTTAAGTCCTGCCTATGAGTGAGTTTATCAGATTAGAAGAATTAACATCATGACAAATGGCTATTGTAGGGGCCAGGTTGTGGTATACCCAGTTAAGCACACATTACCAAGCATAAGAACTCGGGTTTGAGCCCCTACTCCCCACCTGCAGGGGGGCCACTTTACAAGCAGTGAAGCAGGTCTACAGGTACCTGTCTTTCTCTTTCCCTCTCTAGCTCTCTGTCCTAGCTAATAAAAATTAGAAATACAGGTCCATGAAGGACGATAAATGACATAGTGGGGGTTGTATTGTTAAATGGGAAACTGGGGAACATTATGCATGTAAAAACTATTGTATTTACTGTTGAATGTAAAACATTAATTCCCCAATAAAGAAATAAATTTTTTAAAAAATTAGAAATAAAGAAAAAAAGTGAGGGTGAGGGGGAATGGCTTCTGGGAGCAGTAGATTTTTAGTGCTGGCACCAAGCCCCACTGATAACCCTGATGACAAATAAATAAATAAAATATATTTTAGAAATGACTATTCTACCCAGAGAAATATATAGATTTACTGCAATCCCCATCAAATTCCAGCAAATTTCTTTAAAAGAATAGAACAAAACTACAAAAGTTCAACTGGAATCAGAAAATACCTACAATTACCAATCTTGACAAAAATGATTAAGAATGGAGGCACCACACTTCCAGATCTCAAACTGGACTATAGGGCTATTGTAATCAAAACTGCCTAGTTCTGGAACAAAAATAAACACAATGATCAATGGAAGAGTTGAGAGTCTAGAAACAAACCCTCACACCTAATTTTAGACAAGGGGGGCAAAGCATTCAAGGGAGTAAGGAAAGTCCCTTCAACAAATATTGTTCTAGGGGCTGAGTGGTGGCACACCTGGTTGAGCGCACATGTTACAGTGTGCAAAGACCCAGCTTAAAGTCCTCCTCCCCAACGTCAGGGGGAAAGCTTTGTGAGTGGTGAAGCAGTGCTACAGGTGTCTCTCTGTCTCTCTCCCCCTTTATCCCTCCTTTCCTGTCAATTTCTAGCTGACTCTACTCAACAAATGAAGATAATAAAAAAATTTTAAATAATGTCAAAATTGTATTGAAATGTACAAAAAAATGAAACTGGAGCACTACATTTAACTATGCACAAAAGTAAAATCCAAATGAATCAAGGATTTGGATGTTAGACCAAAAACAATCACATATTTAGAGGAAAGCACTAGAAGAACTTCAAAGGCATATTTGATGACTCAAGTCCAATTACAAGAAAAAAAAAATAAGCCAATGGGGGGAAGAGGTGGTGAAACACCTGGTCAAGGCACATAGTACCATGCACAAGGTGTTATTTGGAACCACACTCCCTACCTGCAGCAGGAACGCTTGACAAACAATCAAGCAGGTCTTCAGGTATCTATCTGTCTCTCTCCCTCTCTATATACCCTTCCCTCTCAATTTTTCTCTGTCCTACTGAATAAAATAAGAAAAATAAAAAAGGGAAAGAAAAGAAAGGAAAAACTGACTTCCAAGAACAGTGAATTTGTACTCCTGTCCCTGAGCACTAGCAATAACCATGGTGGCAATAATAGAAGAATAAATATAAATCAATCAATCAATCAATAAATAAATAAATAAATAAATAAACAATGGGAGTTCATTAACCTAAAAAACTTCTGCATTGCAGAAGAAATCAACGTGAAAGCAGAGAGACTCCTGGAATGGAAGAAGATTTTTACATGCCATGCATCAGACACTACTCCTTTTACTTTCTTTCTTTCTTTCTTTTTTTTTTTTTTTTGCCTCTAGGGTTATCGCAGGGGTTCAGTGCCTGTACTACAAATCCACTGCTCCTGGATGCCATTTTTCCCATTTTATTGCCATTGTAGTTTTTTAGTGTTGTTGTTACATAGGACACATAGAAATGGAGAGAGGAGGGGAAGACAGAGGAGGAGAAAAAGACACCTGCAGGCCTGCTTCACCTATGAGAGGCGATGCCCCTGCAGGTGGGGAGCTGGGGGAATCAACCGGGATCTTCACTCTGGCCCTTGCACTTTGCGCCATGTACGTTTAGCCAGCTGTGCTACCACCCAGCCCCTGACACGTTAGTTACGATTTATATCAACAAGTCAACTCACAACCCTGAATAAATATTCTATCCCTTCACCCATCTAAAAAAAAAAAAAGGATTTCCAATTATATTATAATCTATGCGTATTTTATTATATATTATTTTAGATTCTACTTGTTTCTCTGTGATTTGGGGAAGAAGTGTTTTGGTTTCAGTCTTTTGTTCCATCTGTAAAATATAAGCTCTGTGGGAGTCAGGTGTTACCACAGCTGGTTAAGTGCACGTGGCACAAAGCGCAAGGGTCGGTTAGAGCCCCCAGCTTCCCACCTGCAGGCTAGTCGCTTCACAGGCGGTGAAGCAGGTCTGCAGGTGTCTGCCTTTCTCTCCTCCTCCCTCTGCCTTCCCCTCCTCTCTCCATTTCTCCCTGTCCTATCCAACAATGACGATATCAATAACAACAACAATAATAACTACAAAGGTAAAACAAGGGCAACAAAAGGGAAAAAATTAATTAATTAATTAATGTCGGCTGATCTTCACTAACAGGAGACAGACGACCCGGGACTCGTGATTGAGCTGTGCCCAGTATCTCTTTATTCATGCAGGACACAGCACAATCTAAGCCGAGTTAAACTAAACTAAAACTAAACTAAAACGAACAATGCTGTCCTTATATATACTTTCCAAGTAGGGTGTGAACAGGATGTGACCTAGAGAGGGTGGAGAGAAAAGTGACTGGTGAAAATCAGGGTGTGACAAGGAGAGGGGGCGGAGCAAAAAGACATCATGAACCAGTGGGGATTAGACCAATGCCATGCAGTGGTTATGTAAATAGAATACAGTGTTAAGCAGGGGGGATTAAACCAAATGAAACAGAAGGGATTTTTTAGAAGCAGAATTAGAAGCATACCAACAAATTAAATAAAAATAAAAAATAGATAAGCTCTGTGAGGGTAGGGGCTATATCCCCAGGTTATAGAGAAATTCCACAGATATAACAAATGTTTAATACCCTAGGCACTTAGAGTCAATTTCTCCTGAACTCAATTGTTTGTTTTTTCTGTCTCCAAAATCCCATGTGAATATCTCTGAGTGGCATATTCTTAGCTGGAACTATATGGACAAGGGGCCAAGGCTCTGGAAAGGTAGTCCTGTACTTTCTCTTTGCCTAACAATGTATTTGTAGTGAACCAAAGCTAAAACAGACCACCAATCATGGGGATTATAACTTGTATAACCATTATGCATTCTACCTCCACCCTGTACTTTGTTTTTTTTTTTTTTTTTTTTTTTTTTTTTTAATATGAACAAAACATTCACCCTGTACTTTGAATCTTACCTCAGCTTAATTTTGAGCTTCTTCACTGAAATGGTCATAAAACATTCATTAATATTTCCAAAGCTCTACCAAACATAAATGCAAAAAGCATTGTTTTCTTGTAGAGAAACAATCTGAAAGTGCAAAAAACAAAACGCAATATTGAGAGTTCCCCTATGTAGGCATTCACAACAGTAGCCATACTGAATTTCACATGATCACAAATATATTAGAATAGGGAAGGAAAAAGAAGAGTAGTGGTGATTCTTGTTATTGTGTTTCCTACTCCTTAATGAGCCCCATTCCTGATGTGAGAACAGGCAGAAAGGGAAACTGGCATGAGTTACTTGCAGGTGTGTAAGCAGCTAAGAAGTGACAGCTAAGATGACATACAACCAGGGTGTTGAAAAATGAATTATCCATGTGGTTTAAATGGGCCAGATGATATATTGGAACACCATGTGGTTTAACACAAAGCATAGCATTCAAGATGGAAGATCCAAATTCAAACCCTGGCTCTCACACAGACCACTTTTGCAAGACTGAACAAGTCATTTAAACCACACCATGCTGTGGTTTCTCCCTCAGTCAAATCAATGTAGAAAAATGTACTGCCCAGTCATAACACAGAATGTTGCAGAGAAATACCGTGAAGTCACAACAAAAGCAGTCTAATTCTGAAGACTGCAAGGTGTATGTCTGGTACAAAATAGTAGCACCTATATGAGATTGTCAAGTCAGGACTCACAAAATTAGTTTGCTTTTCAAATTGAAAATACCCATTTTTTCAAACCAGCTTTCTGCATTACAAATATTCAACTTCATTGCTTGAACTTGGCATTCCCTTTACATGAATTTACACTATATACTGCAAACATTTAAGTTCATTTATCTGCAGTAACTGTTGCCAATAATTTGCAATGTTTACCAGAGCCTGCAAGTTCCCCTCTAGCCAGAAATATGCATCCTTGTCTTTGCATTCACAATCTTACATTTAGTCCTTGCCAACAAGCCAGTTAGATGGCTCCAAATCAAATAAATGCTGAAGCTCACACAGTTCGTGTTAGATCATTACAGAGCAGGACGTACACAGGCTAGAGGTGCAAAACTCAGGGCAAAGGGAGGTCACCAGACATGTAATTAGTCACAGAGGCAAGTATGGAATAATAGAAGAACATGAGACAGAGAATGAGATGCTCAAGTCACATAGCATCTCTGTCACTTAGAGTATGACATTAGTCAGTCTTGAACACAACTTAGACCTCAGTTTTAAAATTAGAATAACAGATTCCTCCAGATGACCAAAAACAAGAAGGCATGACTGCTCATTTCACAATGCATGGAGTGCTTTTGAGTTGTAGAGCTTGAGGCTTCCTTCTTGTTCTAATTCTAACCACATGACCTTGGTCAAGATTAACCTCTCTGTGCAACAGTTTTCTTATCTCTAAAACAAAGACTACTTCACAGGAGATGTTATGAGGATAACATGAGTTAACTATGTAAACCGCTCAGAAATCTGTAACATATTGTAGCATTCAACATACTTTGGCTGTCGTAATTATGACATACCAGAGAACACAACGACCACCTAAGATACCATCCATGACCCCTCACCCCAACATCATAATGCATATGAGATTATGGCCCAAGGTCTCTTTTATATTCCAACTTCTCCTAATTTTAGATTGTTTATTTGTTTACTTATTCTTTGTGTGTGTGTGACATAGGAGTATAGTACATGTGTGATTTTACTGCTCCTGGATGAAGTTTTCCATTTTATTTCAGAGAAGAAGAGAGACTACAACAACAGACCTTTTCCTGGTGAAGTGATATCCCCATGTGTTGTCAGGTTTCAAGTCCAGTCTGCATAAATGACAAGGTATATTCCAGAAAAAGTAAGCTAACTTTTGTCTCCCCTCCCCCCTTTTTTTCATTTCTCTTATTAAAATTAAGGTTTTTCACTTGTGAAAAATAAGGAAGTAAAGGAGGGAGAAAGGAAGAAGAAAGAAAGAAAAAAGAAAGAAAAGAAGGAAGGAAGAAGAAGAAAGAAAGAAAGAAAGAAAGAAAGAAAGAAAGAAAGAAAGAAAGAAAGAAAAGGAAAGGAAAGGAAGATAAAAATGGAAGTACTGATCATCCTGCCAACATCCATGTTCAGCAGGGAAGCAATTAGAGAAGCCAGACCTTCCACCTTCTGCACCCCATAATGATCCTGGGTCCATGCTTCCATAGGGATAAAGAATAGGAAAGCTTCCAGTGGAGGATATGGGATGCAGAGTTCTGGTGGTGGGAATTGTGTGGAATTGTACCCCTCTTATCCTATGTCTCGTTGATATTTTTATTTTATAAATAAATTAATAATAACTTTAAAAATAATGATTAAAAAGCCTCAATTCTGAATTAGTTATCTACAATTGACATCTCCATTCTTTCACTTCCCTTTTTCTCAGTAAGTACGCAAACCGGTTTTTGTTCCACTGAAATTATATTTGCAGAGATAGTAAATAATCTACATTCATATCTATAGTCTAACAGATTCTTTTCAGTCATTATCTTACTTGGCTTGATACTGACATTTGACCCTGGTAGTCATTTCCTTAAAAAAGAGAAACAAACAAAATAATATATAACATAAAATAAAATGTAAGATACTAGGTCGTGGTATGCCCATCTGAGCACACCTAATACCAAGGAAAAGGACCCAGGTTCTAGGCTGGGTCCCCACCTGTAGAAAGCAAGCTTCATGAGTAGTGAAGCAGTGTTACAGGTATCTCTCTTTCTTGCTCCTTCTCTGCCTCCTGCTCTTCTGTCAATTTCTCTCTGGCCTATCAACAAGAGAAGAGAGGGGGAAAGAAAGGAAGTGGCAGATTATGGAATGACCAGAGGCTTCAGGTCTCTGGAAAAGTATATATAATGGTGACAAACATAGTGGTTTAAAATTCACAAGCACATTTGTCGTGGTAGTCCATAAAGTTAAATTAAGTAAGAAGGAATGAAGAATGAAGTTGAAGTAGTTAGAAGCCAATCACGAATATGCTTTTATGCTATGATCAGTAACTTGTCTTATATCCATAAAGCAAGAGAAATTAAATATTTTCTCAATGTAACTGGTCTGCTGACTGAGGAAAAGTTTGCTCCCTTAAGCAAATAAGGTTAATAATGGAATATATAGGAAGAGATCAGTTGAAAATATTCTTTCTTCACGAATGAACCCTTGTCTTCATAGCTGAAATTTGAAATTTCTTTCTTTTTTAATAATCCCTTGTTTTTTTATTATTTTTACCTTTATTTATTGGAGATAGACAGCCAGAAATTGAGAGAGGAAGGGGAGGTAGAGAAGGAGAGAAGCAGAGAGACACCTGGAGCACTGCTTCATCACTCGCAAAGCTTTCCTTCTGCAGGTGGGAAACAGGAGCTTGAACCCAGGTCCTTACATACTGCAGTGTGTGCACTCAACAGGTGCACTACCACCTGGCCCCAAAGATGCCCTTTTACAAACCATCTAAGAGTTTATTTAATTATTTTATTTATTTAATTACTCAAATCGGTGATAATAGCAGATATTTTTTATGTGCCACACATACATAAAATACTAATTACTTTATATTTTTAAGCAGAGCACTGCTAAAAACTCTAGTTTAGAGTGATGCTAGGAATTGATTGAATCATGAACCTCTGTCAATTCAGATATAAAAATCTGTTGTGTATTTTCTCCTGGCCCAATGCAATTGATTTTAAATCTTAGTCAAATGCTTTAGAGGACCTTTGATCAGGGTCAATATATTTTCTCTGAGCAGAGATTCATGTGTCAGAGTCCAACTGTTTGTCCATTCATATGAAACACATCTGTTGGGACAGCAAGACACAGTTCACAAGGAGAGTGAACCTGCTCAGTTACACATGTGGCCACGGTTTGAATTTGGCATCCACAGCACTGGAGGAAGCTTAACTCCCATAGTACAGTGGCATCCTTCCCTCCACTCTCTCTTTCTGTGTCTCTTTATCTCTCTGAAAAAGTAATCCTAGAGTAGCAAAACCCTAATGACTATACATATATATATGTATGTATATAATGTTTAATATTTATTACTTATGACTTTGGTTCTTTTTTCATTTTTAGGTGGTTTAATATATCAAAGAAAAAGACATTATTAGAAATGTATTAACAATTTGAGACCACTGTTAAAATTCAGATTACCAATTTGAAGTCTTAAGTGCTTAGATATTCAGAACTATGGTCTATGCATCAAAAAGTTTGAGACATTCAATCAATCCATTTTTCCCCTCTCACGTTGATTAAATAGTGCATGACTATTCCTATATATTAAATAAGTTATAAGACTATAATAACTTATAAGACTATAAGTTAATAAGCATGTATATTAACACCATTCCCACCACCAAGGGTCTGTGCCCCCCCCACACACACACACACAGTGAAGCTGAAAATCTACCCGCATCCTCCATCCAGGGATTTTCATATTGAACTCATTCCAGTGTGCTGAAATATCTCAGTTGGAACTCATTCCATATGAACATTAGAAAATACAAATAATGTTCTAATTGATTAAATATTTAAATCTAACCCATTCTTACTCTGTGTTCATTTCCACACCTACAGTTTAGTCATTTAAGCTCTCCTATATGATGTTTATAGACTGCCAATTATTTTGAGGTAATTTAAATTTATTACTGTTATTTTAATATAAGGACCATACATGAGATACTAGAAAAAGTATTCTAGACAACTTCTATCAGACAATTCTGTGTTGGCGGTTCTATTTTTCTGCACTCCTGCCCTACATATTCTCCACACTTCCTAACAACTACTTTCCAAATTCCTAATAACTACATCAATCTGCGTGCATGACCCTGGAAGTCAGTGGGGCATGACTGGCACGAGGCACCATCAGATGACTGGAAGACAGAAAGAGATAGTGCCCTAAAGGGAGGCCTGACAGTGGCAGACCCAGATAAGCAGAAATTTAACCAAGTTCAAGGACACTGGTTAAAGCCCTAGGTTCCTACCTAGGGAAAAATGCTTCAGAAGTAGTAAAGCAGTGTTGCAAGGCAGTCTCTCTCAATATCTCTCTCTCTCTCTCTCTCTCTCAATTTCTCTCCATCCTATCAAATAAAAGGAAAGGATGTAGGTGTGTGTGAGGGGGCAGAGGAGTGGGGATTATGAACACGAAGAGGAGTTAATTTCTCTTGTAGGCACAAATGCCCAGCAATATCCCCAGTGGAACCTAAAAAATATATTTAAATTTTTCATTTTTATTAGAAAACAACTCACAAATAATTCTCAAGAATAAGGAATGTGTAGACTTATGCTTATCCAAAGTAAAATAGTCATCAAAATATTTAGCCAGAGAACAATTCAGTTTCCAACATATCCTGTGAGAGATGTCAAAACTGTTATCTTTTTTAATTTTTTAATTTTTTATTTTATATATAAAAAGGAAACATTGGCAAAACCATAGGATAAGAGGGGTACAACAGAACTGTTATCTTAAAAGAAATTAGACTGAGGTCCCTTTATCTTCTGTGAAGGAAAGAATAATTAAATTGACCTTAGAAATTTGAAAAAAGAATAAACAAAAACAAAGCATCTTGAGTACAAGCCTTATAATATCAGTTATTTCTCTGACCAAAGGAGACATATATAGGAATAGTCATGCATTTTTTTTAACATAAGAACTTGATACATAACAATAACAATTAACATGGGAAGAATATGTTAAAATGACTTAAGAGTTTTCTCTCCACAAATTTTCACACTCTGCTCCATATTACTAACCATTAGACCTGGTAAAAATATTGCTTTATGGTGGGGGTGATAGCATAATGGTTATGCAAAGAGACTTTCATGCCTGAGGCTTTTATGTCCCTGGCTGGTTCTATCCCCTCTGCCACAAGCCAGAGCTGAGTAGTGCTCTGGTAAGAAAGAAAGAAAGAAAGAAAGAAAGAAAGAAAGAAAGAAAGAAAGAAAGAAAGAAAGAAAGAGAGGAAGAAAGAGAGAAAGAAAGAGAGAAAGAGAGAGAAAGAAATAAAGGGAGAAAGAGAGAAAGAGAAAGAAGAAAGAAAGAAAGAAAGAAAGAAAGAAAGAAAGAAAGAAAGAAAGAAAGAAAGAAAGAGAAAGGAAGGAAGGAAGGAAGGAAGGAAGGAAGGAAGGAAGGAAGGAAGGAAGGAAGGGGCTCTTATTTAACAAGGAAAATTTTGACTTTTCAATTGATCTTTCTGGGGAAAGTTTTTTTTTTTTAATGTCTAAAGAGATGCTCTTCTTAAGGTTACATCAGTATTTCAGTTGTTCATATTTACCAATGACTTTAATTTAACCTTCCTTCTTTCTATTCTCAAGCACTTCTAATTCTTACCTAATTCATTCAACAAAGCATACAAAGTTTATCTGCAGGGTGCTTTCAAGGTACCTAAACAAACATTACTCTTTGTTCTTGTTTTCGCTTCTACAGATAACTAGGTGCATTGCACAGTAGCATTATCTGAAAAATTACTAAACTTATTTTTTTTTCCTAGAGCACTGCTTGGCTCTTGTTCATTGTAGTGCAGGGGATTGAACCTGGGACTTAGGAACCTCATGGATGAAAGATTATTTGCTATCTACTCCACCCCCCTGTAAATTGATTTCTTAAAAATCCCTTATACATAAGAAAAAAGAATGTACATAAATATAGCATGGCCGATTTGCTGTGGAGCCAAAGGAGGAGGGGAGCAGCCTGGAGGACACCAACATGAACAAGTGAAATTATGAAATTATTGCAGAAGGATAAAGTTCGTCAGTTTATAACCTTCACACAATCTAGCGAAAAAACAGCAGTAAGTTGCCTATCTCAAAATGACTGGAAGTTAGATGTTGCAATAGAAAAGTTTTTCCAAAATCCTGAACTTTATATAAGAGAGAGTGTAAAAGGACCACTGGACAGGAAGAAATTAGAACAACTATACAATAGATATAAAGATCCTCAAGATGAAGATAAAATTGGGATAGAAGGTATACAGCAGTTCTGTGATGACCTGGCACTGTATCCAGCCAGCATTGTATGGAAATTCAGAGCAGCAACACAGTGTGAGTTCTCCAAACAGGAAATCATGGATGGCATGATAGAACTAGGATGTGACAGCATAGAAAAACTGAAAGCCCAGATACCCAAGATGGAACAAGAATTGAAAGAACCAAGAAGATTTAAGAATTTTTACCAGTTTACTTTTAACTTTGCAAAGAACCCAGAACAAAAAGGATTAGATCTAGAAATGCCCATTGCCTACTGGAATTTAGTGCTTAATGTAAGGTTTAAATTCTTAGACTTATGGAATAAATTTTTGTTGGAACATCATAAATGATCAATACCAGAAGATACTTGGAATCTTCTTTTAGACATGTCTAATTATGATGAAGAAGAAGCATGGCCTGTTCTTATTGATGACTTTGTGGGATTTGCATGCCCTCAAATTGCTGGGACAAAATGTCCAACAGTGTAGCACTAAAGGAAACTTCTAGTATGTACCTAGTCTGTACAATAAATACAACGGAAAATTGCACAGTCAATTTCTGCTGGCTGGACTGAACTGAAGATCAATCCTCACAATTCAGACTGAGGGTTGAGACAAACTTTAAGGATACATGTTGGGCCATATTGTATTTCATTCTTCTAACGGTGGTTTGGGCTTGTCTTCTAGTCTGGGCCGCTGTAAACATTTATAATTCCAACATTGTGGATTTCCTCTTATATCTGTGGACCATCCTAGTTTATTCTTCTATAAGTCTTAGAAGCTTTATGGTGATTATTTTGAAGTTTCTATTCTTGCATAAAGCACAATTCTGTCTTCATGAGAAAACAGTTTGATATAAGAATTAAACATGAACATCACAATTATAAAATTTTTCTTAAATATATGCTTTGGGCTAGTTGCAAAGACTATACTGATAGCACTTCCAACAAGAGTGATATATTTAAGTGTACTGGATCTGGAATGGTGTTTTGGTTGGGAAATTTTTTTTTCCTTTCTGGCAAATCACATGTATTGTTGATATGAATAGTATATCTAATGAAAAATGTCAAAATAACCAAGGTGAAAAAAAACAAAAAACATTTAGGATGACTTGGTGTGCCTACCTGAAAATTTCAGACCCTCGGTTCCTAAAGGTTCCACAGAACTAGTCTGCACTCACCTTCCCCCTGTTGATATATAGCTATCCTACAGGGAGCTTTTATTTAGAAAATGTCTGCATAATGTTCGATTCTATTTCTTTCTACATTCTGCGCTACATAATTGGATTTCATTATGACTTTGAAATGCTTATATGCCTGTCGAATAAGTTGAACTATTTAATTTGTTCTGAATGTTTTAGATTGCTACACAATACAATATTCCAAATTATATATATATATATATATATATATATATATATATATAGAG
The DNA here is from genome assembly GCF_950295315.1 of Erinaceus europaeus. Lineage (NCBI taxonomy): Eukaryota > Metazoa > Chordata > Mammalia > Eulipotyphla > Erinaceidae > Erinaceus > Erinaceus europaeus. Next base: position 129,051,927 of record NC_080162.1, on the reverse strand, counting down.
AGAGAGAGAGAGAGAGAGAGAGAGAGAGAGAGAGAGAATGGCCAAATATTTCATTTCAATGACAAATAAGGAAGGGGAGAAACATTTCTGTGCCAAACTCTGGAAAGCAACCAAAGAAGTATTTAAGAGATAAAAATGGATAAACAAAGTCTATACTGAGAAGAGGGTGAATTTTAAGAAACTAAGTAGCTGGGGCTGGGGAGATAGCTTAATGGTTATGCGAAAAGCCTTTAATGGCTGAAGCACCAAAGGTCCCAGGTTCAATTCACAGCACCACCTTAAGCCAGAGTTGAGCTGTGCTCTGGTAAAACAAAAAAATTAAGCCATTCTCTGCAGAGCCAGAGGTATGAGTCAATGCTAGGGAAAAAAAATAATAAATATAAAAAAGGCTTCTTAGGGGTTGGGCTTGCAGCAGCCAGGACACAATTTCTTTGCTGCCTCCACCAGCCCTGGGCTTTCACTGACCCCCCTCAGTTGTTCCAGATCAAGCCCCAAGGTCTGGTTAGAGGGTCATTCTGTTTGATCCAATTTGACTTTCTACCCCATAGATTTTAAATAATTTGTGAACATTTAATAAACTTATTGTCATTTTAATATTTATGATTATAATCATGTTAAGTCAAATAATTTTAATCATGAAATGATAAAATCATAGTATTTTAAAAATTTGATTTGATATGTGACAGTAAGAAATTGAGAGAAGAGGAAACAGAGAGAGAGACACCTATGTCCCAGCTTCAGCCCTTGTGCAGCTTTCCTCCCTGCAGGTGGGGACCCAATGTTTGAACCCAGGCTCTAGCAGAAATAAAGAAGAAAGAAAGAAAGAAAGAAAGAAAGAAAGAAAGAAAGAAAGAAAGAAAGAAAGAAAGAAAGAAAAAGAGAGAGAGAGAGAGAAAGGGAGGGAGGAAGGAAGGAAGGAAGGAAGGAAGAGAGAGAGAGAGAGAAAGAAAGAAAGAAAGAAAGAAAGAAAGAAAGAAAGAAAGAAAGAAAGAAAGAAAGAAAGAAAGGAGAAAGGGAGAGAAGGAAAGGGAAGGGGAGGGGAGGGGAGGGGAGGGGAGGGGAGGGGAGGGGAGGGGAGGGGAGGGGAGGGGAGGGGAGGGGAGGAAAGAGAAGGGAAGGGGGAATGGGAAGGGGAAGGGAATCCTTATGCCAGTCCTTTCACTTCATACTATGTGCGCTTAACCCACTGTGGTACCCACCCCCCCACACACCTGACTCCCTACATGAATAGTTTTTACCTTGCTTAGTTTGTTGAGCTAGGCAGTAATAGTGCCTGGCATATACTGAACAGGTACAAGATTTATTGAGTAGAAGCAGAAAAAAAAAATGGAGGAGTAACCCAGGGGGTGGCACAATGTCTATAAAATGTTGAACTCTCGGGAGTCGGGCTGTAGTGCAGCCGGCTAAGCGCAGGTGGCGCAAAGCACAAGGACCGGCATAAGGATACCGGTTCGAACCCCGGCTCCCCACCTGCAGGGAAGTCACTTCACAGGCAGTGAAGCAGCTCTGCAGGTGTCTATCTTTCTCTCCTCCTCTCTGTCTTCCCCTCCCTCTCTCCATTTCTCTCTGTCCTATTCAACAACAACAATAATAATAACTACAACAATGAAACAACAAGGGCAACAAAAGGGAATAAATAAATAAAATAAATATATAAAAAAAGATTAAAAAAAATGTTGAACTCTCAACCATGATGTACTGATTTGGATCCCTAGACATGCTTGTACCAGGATGATGTCTAGTTCTCTCTCTCTCTCTCTCTCTCCTTCCCTCCCTCCCTCCTTTTTCTTTTCTAAATAAATAAAATCTTTAAAAAATAAAGTCAAGGGCTTAATTTGTATAGTAAATAAAATGTAACTTAGCAATAATCTTTCTCACCCATTATAATAGCTCTACATGAAAAAGTAATTTTAAAAAATTCCTCCTTTTTCCTGGGAATGAAATATGAAATATTAGAACTTTATCACTGATGTGTTAGTTCAAAAGAAGTAATTATATCCAAAAGTGTCAGTGATACAGTTAAATTTTTTTTCTGTAAAAACCAATTGCTTGTAAAATATGGACCATCAGAGACCCAAGCAGGCAGGGGCACACTTAGCTGAGAACATACATGGCATTGTGGAAGGACCTGACTTCAAGCTCCTAGTGCTTATCGGCAGGAGGGAAGCTTCAGGAATGATGAACAGTGCTACACATCTCTCTCTCACCTCTCTCCCTATTTATATCCCTCTTCCATCTCAATTTCTTTATCTATCTCTATTCAAAATAAAGGAATAAATATATATATATTTAAAATAACTTAAGAGAACATGAATCGTCTACTATGTAGAGAGTCCAAAGACTGTGATTGTGGTGATTACATCTCTTAATTTCCTAATATTCCTATTCATATCAACTTGTGTTTTCCCCAAAACAGCGTTTATATTTTATCATTTTCTAATCATAACATACCACATTAGTCCATATTTATGATAAAATGCAACTCTGGTATACAAACATAATTGCTGCCTTCTACAAAATCTGAGCTAGAAACCACATATATATATATATATATATATATATATATATATATATATATATATATATAAATTCAAAACTGCCAACATATTCTGTTTACTCCCTTGGCATCTGTTGCATCTGCCAACTGGTGGCCAAAAATTAGAGCAGATTTAACTAATTAGAAGGGTCCCCATCTGGTAGCTGAACTACTTGTTTATGCTTCCCTTATATTCTTACTACAGAGATTCGAACCAGAAGTTTTGTGGTTTTCACCAAAGGAGGTTCTCTCTGGCCAACCTACTTGCTATTGTCCTGCTCAGCAAGCTTGGCCCAGATTGAAATGTTCTTTATATTTTATGATCTCCTTTCCTGTGGTACCCTTGAGAAGAATCATCTTTACCACATGTTTCCATTATCTCTCAAAGTACTTATTCATTTTTAGGTCTGTGGGCCTAGATCTAAGACTAGATAAAACTTCCAAATAGAATCAGTGACTTGGTAAAGTCAATACTATCTCATTTCTAAAACTAAAAATAACAGAAAGAATTAAAGGAAAAACATCATAGTGTAATTTATTTCTTCATGATCTTATTGAATCTTTGTGGGTATAGGTTTATAATAAACCAAACTTCTGGCAGACTTGTGAGATCATTTCAATCTCAGGCTTTGAATACTGACATCTCTTGAAATGTTGTTCCTGTCTTCTATTAGTGGTATGTTACTCAGCAAATTGACTTAACATGCAACTTTCAACTTCCTCACATGGAAATTTAAAATATATATCTATATTTAATGCTGTTTAACAAAATGAGAAGAAGTAAATAAGAAATAATGAACAATATGTTTATACCTTTAAGTGGCATAAGAAAGTTGGCAAAAGGAACAATTTTAGAATAGATGCATAAAATATTTTTCATATTTTATCAAATGCAACTTACACCACTTAATTGTGTAGAAGCTTAGCTGGTTTGTTTATATATTTTTTTCATTGTATCTTAGCAGCACGCTGGCCTTGCTGAGAATATTTTAGTCAACATTAAAAAAAAGATTAGCAACAAGCTCAGTAACCTAAGAAGGCAAGTATGAGGTAAATATTTTCTTAAGTGAAACAAAATGATTTCATTCACTTTATCACCATTCTGCCTATTTTCCAATGTTATTTTCCTCTGGATGGATTTTCTTGAAGAAATCATGTGATAATAAATTTTAAACAAACTTACTTGGAGAACTTGAAGAGTTTTTTGTTGTTTTTTTTTTTTCAGTATTTATTAAACGCCTACCATATACCAGCACTGTTTTAAGCCCTAGGAGTACAATGGTAATATATATAATCTGGGCCTTCAAAACATTACAATGCTTTGGAGGAACTGAAACAATAAACAAGTAAATAAATAAATATTCCTGTATAAATAACCCCAAGCATGTCTTGCAGTATCTGGGAATACATTTAGGAAAAGTGACCCCTGGCATAAGGATCCAAGTTCCAGCCCCCGGACTCCCCTCCTGCAGGGGAGTTGCTTCACAGGCGGTGAATCAGGTCTGCAGGTGTCTCTTTCTCTCTCCCTCTCTCTGTCTTCCCCTCCTCTCTCCATTTCTCTCTGTCCTATCTAACAAAGATGACATCAATAGCAACAATAATAATATTTACAACAATAATAAAAAACAAGGGCAACAAAAGGGAAAATAAATAAATATGAAGAAAATTTTTAAAAAGAAGCTTCAAAGAGTTGAGCTCAGCAGGTTAAGCACACGTGGCACGAAGTGCAAGGATAAGCTTAAGGATCCCAATTCAAGCCCCGGGCTCTCCATCTGCAGGGGAGTCGCTTCACAGACAGTGAAGCAGGTCTGCAGGTGTCTATCTTCTTTCTCTCCCCTCTCTGTCTTCCCCTCCTCTCTCCAATTCTTTCTGTTTTATCCAACAACAATGATATCAGTAACAACAACAATAATAGCTACAACAATAAAATAAGAAGGGCAACAAAAAGGAATAAATAAATATTTTTTAAAAAGAAGCAGCTTCAGTGCTGTGGTCTCTCTCTCTCCATATATATATATAAAAGTATTTAATGTTGCTGTCTTCACATGTAATAATGCATGATGCACAAGGATCCAGATTCAACTTTCTGTTTGCTACCTGCAGGGAAGGAAGCTTCACAAGAACAGTGCTACAGATGTCTCCTTTTCTCCAGCACCAATTTTTCTATCTCTGAAAAAAAGGGGGGGAGAGAATAATATGACCCCAGGAAAGATGATTTAGCATGCAGATACTAGGCTCCAGTTATAAACCAGGTGGCAATATAAGTAAGTAAATAAATAAATACATAAATACATAAGCAACTCTATACTTACTCAAATATTGAAGAGGCTTTCTTGACTAATGATTATTGGAACTGAAGAATTAAGGTATGTTAAAATAACATAAAAACATACTTTCAAAAACTAGATCTACATATGTATGTTTTTACTATTTTCACATAATGTAAATTTAAACTTCTAAATCAAGTGAAAAAAGTACCATGAAATATTAAACTGAACCACATCAAATTGCCATTTTTATAGATCACTGCAATTTCATATGGTCATAGAAAATATTGCAAATGTAATGCTGAATATTCTATCCTGCTCTCAAAGAACTGAAATCTTAGATTTCCTACTTAAGCACCTGGACCTCTCAATCAAGCAGGTGAACCTCCAAGTGTCACATATAAGTAGATAGCACTTTAAATGTGGCAATTATCCTTGCAAGAATTATCTCTGATTAATTCAAACAGTCCTCTCATAGCCATTCTGTACAAGTATCCTTTAGCACATATGCAAAGTGTTTTAAATAATACCAAAGGGTGAGGGGATTAGTTTATAGCACACAGACAGTTCTGTTTCTAAGAATATTCTTAGTGGTTGTCCAATAGGACTTTCTAGTTGATATTGATATTCACATTGGTAGTTAAGAGTTATGGCTGGGTGGTGCTATACATGTTACAAAGTGCAAGGACCGGGTTCAAGCCCTGGGTCCCCACCTGAAAGGGGAAATTTCCTGACTGGGGAAGCAGGGCTGTAGGTGTCTTTCTTTCTCTTCTATTACTTCTTCCCCTCTCAAGTTCTGTCTGTCCTAGAAAAGAAAGAATAAAAACAAAATAAGAGTTCACATGGCTCTAAATACACCAAACATCATTATCAGATAACTTGTTACCATTAATTATTTTCTATCCGAAATATACTTTTAAAATGTAATTATGGATTTAATCTGTGTTTCTATGTTTACAAGAAGATAGTCTCCTTCTGAGAGTCAAAAGCTGTCATTTCTTTTTTTGTGGTTTGTTTGTTTTTGTTTTTGTTTTTTGTTATTTTTGTCATTGTTGTTGATGTCAGTGTTGGATAGGACAGAGAGACATGGAGAGAGGAGGGGAAGACAGAGGGAGAGAGAAAGACAGACACCTGTAGACATGCTTCACCGCCTGTGAAGCGACGACCCTGCAGGTGGGGAGCCGGGGGGCTAGAACCAGGATCCTCACATTGGTCCTTGCACTTCAAGCCACGAGCACTTAACCCGCTGTGCTACCGCCCGACTCCCTAAAAGCTGTCATTTCTAACCTTAGTCATGGACCACATCTTTACTGTAGTCTTATGAACTATCTGGGCATATCTCTTTGGCTTCTAAAGGAAATCATTTGAAATCTACATAAATGAGCGTCTCACAAAAGAGCAAACTCTGTGTATACATTACTTAGTCTAAAGCCATTGGGATAATATCTGAAAGAAAGTAAATCTGGATTTTGTTTAGTACAGAAGCCAATTGTCACCAGCCATGCTTCTGGGTAAATCTCATGGACTTTTGAATAAACTGTAGAGAAAACAACCATACTAATTTTTTAAAACCCCTCTCGTTCAAACTTCTAAAATAGTTCAAGGTCACACTCCTTTGAAGTTCTTCTGATAGGATGTATTACAAATGACACACATATGGTAACTGCATTTTCCTTTGCTCTTCCAGTCCAAATGCAGTGTGCTGCGGGTCTGTCTGAAACTAAGTGACTACATGGCCAAGCCCATAGCAACACTTCAAACAATATTCTTCCCATAATTCTTTGTCAAATATGACAGAAGTTTGGCTTCTTCCTACACTGCTTTATTCTCTGCTTCAATTTCACTCTTCCCATTGTCTTTCATGTTTAACAATGACATAAAGTATGCTCTCACACACATAAGAAAGGATGTAAAAATAGAAGAAAAAAGCAAGGAGTACTATATTTCCATGCACTTTGTCATAATTCTTAATTTATCTACCCATCTAGGCAAAGCAGTAATTATATTGCCCTTAATTATGATGGTGGATTTCAAGAGATTAAGGGTATGAAAAAAAAGGAAGAAAGCACACAAAAAATAACATTTTGCTGCTGTTTGTGGTTATTTATCACACTTTATATTTAAGTCTTACCCTTCAAATAGACTGTAAATCCTTTCTATGCTAGTAAAACGTTTTGTGTCCTTTTGGCTTAAGGCCCTGTGTGTGGTATAAATGGTACCCTTCAAAATTTGTGAATAGTAATATCAGTCAGCATATTGAAGTCTCCATAACTAGGTGGGTATCCTGAGGAAAGAAATTTTATTATCGTTTTAGTCTGCATATGAAAAATGGGTTATTTTTAAGTAAAGGAGTAACTCAATCTATGAAATTGCATTTCTCTTAAAGGAAGGAAGATGATAGAAGAATATGATTGGCTTTACTTTTAGAAAATAACTATGAAAAAATACAATGGTTTCAAACAATACAATAACCAAACATGATAGCTGGTCATTAGTATGAGCCAAACACTAGTCTGTTTATTTTCACACACGCACGCATGCTCACTCACACCTCTTCAATTTGTGAATGCAAAATATGGTATTTTAGTCATTTTTAGTCATCTCCCACAGTTCTCCCCCAAACATCCTCAGATGTGTGTGTATGTGTGTGTGTGTGTGTGTATGTGTTTCAGAATGGCAGTAGATTCATCCTTTCCTCCTCTTCTAAATAATACTGAGTCTAAGATCTTGTACACTACACTTCTCAGGCTGCCCCTGGCAGCTGAGCTGGCTGGCTGCCTTTCAGTCTGTTCTGGTAGTGGGGCCTAGAAGATTCATAAGCAAGAGAAATGGAAAAGTTAGAATTCCCTGTCCCTTCTTCTCTCAATTTTTTTTCTTTTTTGTATTTTTCTTCTAGTTCTAAATGTTACATCAACTAAAGAGAAAAGCTGGCCTTGGCTTAGTGCCCACCCCCCCCCCAATTGCGAAGTACACAGCCTTGGAAATAGTACATCTTCTCTTTTCCTGCTTCCTCAGTTTCAGTAGCTATTAATAATCTCTGGATGTTCTTCCCCTTTTTACTTCCTTAGCCATTTTTAAAATTAATTTTAACAATGAATTCATTTATTTTCCTGAAGATACAGTAAGATAGAGAAGGACAAGAAGGAGGAGAAAGGAAGGAGAGGGAGAAGGAGAAGGAGAAAGAGGAGGAAGAGGAGAAAGAAGAGGAAGAGGAGAAGGGAGAGGAAGAGGAGAAGGAGGAGGAGGAGAAACAGGAAGAGAAGTAGGAAAAGGAAGAAGAGGAGGAGGAGAAAAAGAGGAGAAGGAGGAAGAGGAGGAGGAGGAGGAGAAGAAGAAGCCAAAACACTGTTCAGCTCTGGTGGTACCAGACATTGAGCCTAACACATGTAGATGTTCATATGATGTTCACTGATAGAAATCACACTGTAAGAATCAACTATGAGTGTTTTTCCCCCTCAATTTTACATTAGCAATACAACATACGAATATTTTATAAAACTTTATTTTGAAAAATGCAAGTATATTAACATAAATATGTTCTCATAAATATGTTCTCCCATAAATATGTTCTCACCATGATTTTCATTATAGTAATTGAACATAATTTGTAATACAATAAGGAGCAAACTATCACATGTAATATTAAATACTATGACCACAATGTGATTTTTTTTAACTTTTTTAAGTTTTAACTTTTTTAATTTTTTAACTTTTTAAAGTTTTTCTGACTTAATTTTATTGCATTATTTGTTACATGTAATTTCTTCTGCTAAAGTATAAACTCCTAATAGTGGTTAATTCTACTCTAAGATTCCCTTGCATGTATTAACTGAACCTGATTAGAGCACACAGTAATTAAGCAAAGGACTTTGAATCAAAGAAAGTAAAACAATACTAAGTGTAAGACTGATGATTTCTAAGCACTACAAAAGCTGGATAAGGGCAAGAGACCAGCACATTTTAATGATGTCCCTTTTGGTCACTTCCAGGCCACCCCATCATCCGGAGCCCTAGTTAGGAAATCCTTGAATTCTCATATAGATAAGATGGGTCTAGACCTCGAACAGATCCCTCTCTCCACCATCACTGGTCATTTCTATCAGGAGCAATATCATAAACCCTCTTGTGGGCCTCTACAAGATCTTGTGCTCAATGTAGAACAACAGTAGTAGAAATTTCTGGAGGGAGGCTGGGTCAACATACTCTGCCACTTGAGGAAGACTGGTTCTGAAATGAGTGCAGCTTAGAATCTTCTTAGCTGTCACCATGGAATGTAAGTTCAGACTAACAGGGATGCAGATATTGCAAGGGCTCCTGTGCTAAATTATGAATAGGCATGGGCCCTAGAGGTTTCCAGTGAATGGTATTTATACAATTTTCTCATACTTGGGAGCTTCTCTCTACCCTTATCCAGCTTCCTTGTCCTATCCTAAACTCTGATACCGTCTTCCCAGACAATACCTTTAGCCCACATATACATTAGTTGTTGGGCTCAGTCAAAAAATTAGCGGTCATGGGCCCCTTGGAATATACCTAAAATAAACTTTCTAGCTCCTTCCAACATGAAGACCCCGCATTTCAGCTGCTATATTTTTACCTTTAGGCTCCTGATTATTGAATAGATTATTCTGCTTTATATCTTAATGCTTTTTAAGCCACCAAGTTGCAGACATTATTTTCCCGGGGAGACAACCTCACTAATGTGTCCCAAAATTTCACCTCTCCAGAGTATTACCCCACTAGGGAAAGATAGAAATAGGCTGGAAGTATAGATTGACCTGGCACCACCCATGTCTGGTGGAGAAGCAATTACAGAAGCCAGACCTTCTACCTTCTGCACCACATAAAGATATTTGATCCATACTCTCAGAGGAATAAAGAATAGGTAACCTTCCAATAGAGGGGATGGGATATGGAACTCTGTTGGTGGAAATTGTATAGAATTGTACCTTTCTGGGAGTTGAGCAGTAACGCAATGGGTTAAGTGCACGTGGTGCAAAGTGCAAGGACCGGCATAAGGATCCTGGTTCTAACCCCCATCTCCCCACCTGCAGGGGAGTCACTTCACAGGTGGTGAAGCAGGTCTGCAGTTGTCTATCTTTCTCTCCCCTCTCTCTGTCTTCCCCTCCTCTCTTGATTTCTCACTGTTGTATCCAACAACAATGACATCAATAACAACAACAATAATAAAACAACAAGGGCATCAAAAGGGAATAAATAAATATTTTAAAATAATTGTACCTTTATTATACCACAATCTTATCAATCATTATTAAATCGCTAACAAAAAATATATTAAAAAGAAAAAAACAATGTTTTCCTTTTCATGGGCATCTGATGTTATAGCTGAGCAGCAGGCTACTACTTGATACCAAATAATGTCTAAAAGGAAAAATACTGTGGTTTTTACAGCACGACTCAGAGATTGAGCGATTCCATTTTGTTCATTTGTATTAAAAACTTAATGCTGTTTAAATGCATTTTTATAGTGTGCTAATAACAGTAATAAAAATGAAGGGAAACTGACAACACACAGCTATGTTATAACAGCAGATGGTGGCTGGAGGTGGGCTGTTCTCCAACTGTTACTATTCTTTTTCAGTTCATGAACAGTCAAAGAAATAAACATTTTTCCTCCCCCAGTCTGCCATCATATTCCAAATACAAGGTACAATTCTCATCATGTGAAAATTCTATACAATAGCTATTTGCCATTCTAAACATAGAATTGCCAGTCAAAGCAATGAGTGGTAACATAGAAGGTTCTGGAGTATCAATGTATTTTTATAGGCAGCCTATTGTCTACTGCCTCCCTTGGAAAATATTAAGCAACAACTATAACTTATAGGTATAATTTATTAGCAAATATAAATTATTGTGACCCACTAAGTAGTGCAGTGATGAGAACACTGGACTTGGAAGTATAAGGTCCTGAATTTGATCTTTGGTATCACAGATACCAGTGATGTTTTCTGGCTTATTGTCTTTCTCCCAGCAGCCATTTTTTATTTTTTCCTAATTTTTACTGGACAGAGAGAAACTGATAGGGGGTGGGGAGATAGAGAGGGCAAGGGAAAAGCAGACACCTGCAGACCTGCTTTACTACTCTTGAAGCAGACCCCCTGTAGGTGGGGAGCAGAACTGAAAGCTGGGTCCTTGTGTATGTTGATATAGGCATTAACCTGGTGTACCACCGCCAGTCGCCCCTGCTCCATCCCTCTCACAAATAAATCTTTCAACAAAGATAAATTCTTATTCCCCTCAAAATTTCTTTCATGATAACTTGTTTTAATGAACATAATAACAGAACATATGCACACTTTATCTAATGCATAGACTTCCTATTTGGATTATGATGTATTTTTGGTGACATGAATTGGCACTGATTGCTTAAACAAACTCAAAAACATTTAATTTTAGAAACACATTTAGAGAAACATACATTGTATATCAGATTCACCCAATCATAATACATTTGTGATCTCTATTTATTATTTGTTTTTATACAGTGCACAAGACGAACATAGTTTAATTCTGCAATACCTAGATTTCCCAATATTAGGTTATTTCAAAAAAAACTGTGGCAAATAAGAAGCTGATTTTTAAAAATATTTTTATTTATTTTATTTATTTTTTTATTTCAGGGGACTAATGGTTTACAGTAAATACAGTTATTGGTTCATGTGTAAAATTTCCCCCAGTCTAGGTCCTCCTTCACCATTATGCACTAGGACCTGAAAGCCTCTTGCCCCCACAAAGTCCTTACTATAGTGTGATACACCAAGTCCAGTCCAAGTTCTACATTGTCTTCCCCCTTTTTGTTCTTACTTCTTTACTTCTGTTTATATATGGGATCATCCCATATTCATCCTTCTCTTTCTGGATTATCTCACTTAACATGATTCTTTCAAGTTCTATCCAAGATGAGGTGAAGAAGGTGAATTCATCTTTCCTAAATTTATTAGTATGTATGGTTATCTCACCCTTTTTTAAATTTGATTGAGGAGTTAATCACTAGCAGTACAGTTATTGATACCTTGGTATAATTTCCCAATTCCTCATGATAGGTATCTGCAAAGCAATCCCAATCCCAATTTAGAACCCAATTTCCTCTCTTCTTCCTTTCTCTCTGAAGCCCTTTACTTACCCAATCCAAATTTTTATATTGTGTTTTCCCTTACGATCCTGCTCTGTTAAGTCCTGCTTATGAGTGAAATCATCTTTTACTCAGGTTTCTCTTTTTGACTTGTCTTATTTAACAATATTGCTCCATACAACATATACATTTTAGAGTTTCTAGTCTATGATTCATTTTGACTGATTTTGGTGTATGGTGCTTTAAGTTCTGGCCTGGTTTCTTTTTTCTTATTTTTAACATTTATTTATTTATTTATTTATTTTACTGAAAGAGTGACACAGAGAAAAAGATATAGAGCAAGAGAGATCAGAGTACTGCTCAGCTCTGGCATAAGGTAATGCTGGGATGCAAACATGAGGGTAAAAGGATTGGGTGGTAGCACACCACTTACGTGTACACATTACCATGCATGAAGACCCTGGTTTGAGCACATACTCCCCACCTGTAGGGAGAAAGTTGCATGAGCAGTGAAGCAGGAACTATGGATGTCTTTCTCCCTGTATTTCTCTTGCTCCCCTCTCAATTTCTAGTGTCCTATCAATTGAAAATAAAATAAAATAAAACAAAACAAGCCAAAAAAGGAAAAATGGCCGATAGGAATGGTGGATTCATTTTGTAGGCACCAATCTCTTGTGATAATCCTGATGACAGTTAAAACAATAAAAAAATAATGGAACTTGACAGCCTCAGCATGAATGTCTTTTGCATAACCATTATACTGTCTCTCCAAACCATAGTTTCACTTTTTTACCTGTAGTTGAGTTGTCCAATCTTCCTAGTACCATTTCTTGAAGAAATCTTCTTTTCCCACACTAAATGCCATCATAGTAAGTTTTCTGAATTCTATCTCTGTCATTTTTTCTAGATCTGAGTTTGACTGGCCATTTGTAATTTCAGACATTGCTGTACTTCAAAGCTTGTGTATTTATCATGGCTCTGTTGTTAAGCCAGCAGGTGGCAGTGTGGCTATGGCATTTGATTTCCCTGTTTATATACTGTGGTGGGAGAGTGGACAGGAGGTTCTTTGTCTGTTGCTAGCCAGTTTAGAGCCTGTGTTATCAAGATAGAATTTCACTGATATGTTTCCAGCATCAGAGAAGTAACAGCATATGAGAATTGTTTTCTCCTGAATTCTCAAAGAACAGGCATATAATTATCAATTTTATTAATGTTTATAATTAAATGAAAAGATGACTTTTGGTAAAGAAAGGAAAATAAATGACCAAAAAGGAAACAAAAGGAAAGCATAATGATTCAGTAATTATTGTTAGCTCAAGATTATGTAATTCTTAAGAAAAACAAACATCAAAAACAATAAAGTCAATTTTTTTTCTTTTCTCTAATTCTTTGTCTTTTGTTACAAACTTCTATAGTATACATAGAGAAAAGTACCACTTAAAGAATTAGAATTCATGTAGAAATATTTTAATATTTCACCTATATTACTCTTGGGTTTGATGTAAGAAAGTTACAAGAACTCAAAAGAAAGATTTTCATCTGGAATCTCTATGATAGAACCAAAAGATTATGAGAGAAAATAATTTTTTAACATGAAAAAAGAAGAGCATATTTAAAAAAGCAAGGGAAAGGCAAGAAGAAATTATTGAGATAAGTATACTATCTCCTGGATTTCTTAGTTTTATAGAGAAATTCATTTTATAAAAAAGTAAGCATTGGGAGTCGGGCTGTAGCGCAGCGGGTTAAGCACAGGTGGCGCAAAACACAAGGACCAGCATAAGGATCCCGGTTCGAACCCCGGCTCCCCACCTGCAGGGGAGTCGCTTCACAGGCGTGAAGCAGGTCTGCAGGTGTCTATCTTTCTCTCCTCCTCTCTGTCTTCCCCTCCTCTCTCCATATCTCTCTGTCCTATCCAACAATGACAACAACAATAACTACAACAATAAAACAACAAGGGCAACAAAAGGGAATAAATAAAATAAAATAAATTTTTTTTAAAAGTAAGCATTATCACGTTTATTTACTTTTTTAAAATTTATTTATTCCCTTTAAGGAATGAATAAATTCATTCCTTAAGGAATGAATAACTAAACAAACTTTGGAAACTCCAAATAAGTGAATTCAATAATAAGAAGAAATGAGTTTTAAACAACAGAAAGACATGGAAATATTGAATTCATCTTGTAAAGTGAAAAGAGGCAGTCTGAAGATAGCAGAGATATCAGTGGTTACCAGGAGTTTGCTTTCATATAAAAAATAATGACCTTTGTTGGCTTAATGATGCTTAAAATTTAGTAACTGCTCTTATCTTATTTCATTTTCTTCTACTAACATACATGCACAATGTAATTACAATACTCAGTTGTAAGAAATACAGCCAGATTTGGGAGTTGGGTGGTAGCACAGAGTTAAGCACAGGTGGTGCAAAGTGCAAGGACCAGCAAATAAACATAGATATGTGTAAGGATTGTAACAGGCAGAAATGTTGTTCTTTAATAACTTCCTAGGGAATTTCAGAGAGGAATTTGTATACTGGACTTAGCCTGTGAAAAAGCAAGGTGAATCACTCCAGGAAGACAAAAATCAAAAAACAGAAAAACTTGCATAAAGTAGGAGAAGATTAAATATTAAGTTTTTGAAAACTGTCCACAACTAAGTAATAGATAATGATAACAGAACAAGAGGTAAGTTAAGGAAATTAGGGACCAGAGAGATGACTCAGTCAGAAAGAGCACCCTGCAATGCCAGGAGGTACAAGGTTTGACCCCCTGGAATAGTATAAAAAAGTGACAGAGTAGTACCATAGCTAGAAAATGTGAACAAATTATAAAAAGTTTAATTTACACAAGTTCTGAGTAGGTGGACTTTTGAGATCTACATAGTGAAAAACCGTTTTTATTTTCAAATACTATAGTGGTGTGGTCTGACTTCTATTACAGAGCTACTATGTTGTAGAAGGGGGAAAAAATTGTCCAGAGGCTGTTATAATAGTCCAGGTAGTAGTAGTAGTCATAAAAGAGGACACCGAGTATCAGCAAAAAGGAAGGTAAAAGTAACATGATCATATCAACTAGTGCTGAAAAAGCATCAAGAGCCAGCATTCATTTATGATAAAGACATTCCAGAAATTGGGAAGAGCAAGACAATAACTCAACAGAATGAAGACTGTTTATGACAATCCCACAGCTGTCATCATTTTCATTGGGGGAAGGCTTCCCACTAAAATTTTCCCCAGAACAGTCAAGCTCCTTATAAGGCAAAGTAGAGTATAGAAAGTTTTTAGAGAGATGCCTCCTAGATTAGACTTCTAGTTTTAACAAAAATTTATTGAAAAAATGTATAGAGTTTATTTTGTAAAGATTAAGGAAGACATATTAAAAAGAATACTACTCCGCAATAAAAAAGAAATTTTTATCACTTGGAGGAAAAATGGATGGAAATGAAGCTGACCATGCTGAATAAAATACGTAAGAGAAGTGAAGAGGATTGAGAAGTCGCTAACAGCGAACGCTCTGATCGCATCGTCGGCAACAGTAGGATTTTTTCTGCCTTTAGCAGGCCAGTTAATAAGGGGTGACACCAAAAAGTGAGTACAATTTAATTTGGGTTAAGAATTAGAGTAAAGGTGACACGGACTAGCGGGGTTCCAGAATTCCCAGGGTGCCGGGCAAGGCGAGTGCGCCGGGCATTGTCCTCCGCCCGCCCAGGAAGGCGGCTCCTCCGCCGGTTGCAGAGCGCGGCGGGCAGAGGACCCGGAGAGAGCACTTTAGCTCGGGGGCTTTCTCTCGGGAGTCTCCAGGGTCCACCGCGACCCTGAGAGCGGTTCCAAAGACTTCTTGAGTATAGCTCTCATTGAATCAAAGGATTTGGAGCTAGTTTTCATTTTTTAGAAATCCTTTAAAAAAGTCTGGAGGGGGGGTTTCCTGGAAGATGGCGGACTGAGAAGCGGCTAGCCTTTGAGCTCCGGACACATCTCGTGTAAACAATAGGATTTTCTGCCTTTAGCAGGCCAGCCAATAAGGGGCCATAGCAGTGACACCAAGGAGGTGTCTATAACTTAATTTGGGTTAAGAATTAGAATAGGGGAAAAAAATTCTTTTTTCTTCCTTTTAATTTTCAAGCATACATCCTTCCCGCCGCCCCCCCCCCCCATAAGCAGTGCCTGGGATCAGCTACTAGCAGGATACCCCATACCACCAAACAGGGTTTTTTTTTTTTTTTTTTTAAACTCACTGATACACATTTGGGAAGGTCCTCGCACTGCTCTTTAATTACCACCCTTCTTCTTATCTTCTCCATTTTCTCTCTCTTATCTCTCTCTTTCTCTTTTTTTATGTATGTTTTTATTTATTTTTTTTATCTTGTCATACACTTCTTTCTTCTTTGCCTTTCTGAATTTGTGAATTACTTTGGGGAAGAAATCTGACCCAGAGTGGACTCTCTATGTGTGTATCTCTGCTCTAGTTCCCTTTACACTCTTGTTACCCCTAGGATATACACTGGATAGTAGATTTGCATAACTGTCTATTCTTGCTATCCTCTCTTTCTTTTCTCTTTCTCCACTGGGATTTGGTTACTATTTTTTCAAGGACTGGAGAAATTTTTTGGCTAACTGGTAACGATTAAACTCCTTCAATACTTACTTCAGTTGCTACTGTAATTCCGGAGGTTGGTGAGTGCAATTGTCATAAAGGTATTTAATACAGTGTTACTTGTGCTCAAAACACAACAACTGAGGAACAACAGAGCATTAAAAAAAAGAGAGAGAGAAACACATAAATAAAAAAAAATGGGTAGATTAAAAACAAATAAAACTGCTACCCCAATGAATGAAGACAAGAGCCCAGAAGAAACCACAAATCAGTCAGAAGTAACCATAGATAAGAAAAATATGCAAGCAATAATAAACTTATTAATCACAGAAATGAAAACAACATTGGAGGAAAGGAATGGCAGTATTAGGGAAACAACAGTTGAGACCCCCAAGGAAAATACTGATTATCTTGAGACAATTAGAGAACTGAAAGCTGAAATAGCTGTAATGCAGAAAGAAGCTGAGGCAAGGGAAAGCAGACTAACAGAAGCAGAAAACAGAATTAGTCAGACAGAGGATGAGTTAGAGAAAACTAAGAAAGAGGTGAAAGAGCTGAAAAAGAGATTGAGAGACACTGAAAACAACAACAGAGACATATGGGATGATCTCAAAAGAAGTAACATTCGTATAATTGGCCTGCCAGAGGAAGAAAGAGAGGAAGGGGAAGCAAACATTCTAGAGGAAATAATACAAGAAAATTTCCCAGACCTGAATAACAGAAAGGATATCAAGGTGCAAGAGGCCCAGAGAGTACCAAACAGAATCAACCCAGACCTGAAAACACCAAGACACATCATAGTCACAATGAGAAGAAGTAAGGATAAAGAAAGGATCCTAAAGGCTGCAAGAGAGAAACAAAAAGTCACATACAGGGGAAAACCCATAAGACTTTCTGCAGATTTCTCAACTCAAACTCTAAAAGCCAGAAGGGAGTGGCAAGATATCTGTCGAGCCCTGAATGAAAAAGGGTTTCAACCAAGGATAATATATCCTGCTAGACTTTCATTCAAGCTAGATGGAGGGATCAAAACCTTCTTAGACAAACAACAGTTAAAGGAGGCAACCATCACCAAGCCGGCCCTGAAAGAGGTACTAAAAGACCTCTTATAAACAAGAACATCACTATAATACTTGTAATATATCAGAGTAAACAAATTGTTTTTTAGAACAATGGCACTACAATACATTAAATCCATAATATCAATAAATGTCAATGGCTTAAACTCACCCATCAAAAGGCACAGGGTGGGGGGATGGATCAGAAAACATAACCCAACCATATGCTGCTTGCAAGAATCCCATCTGTCACAACAAGATAAACACAGACTTAAAGTGAAAGGATGGAAAACTATCATACAGGCTAACGGTCCACAAAAAAGGGCAGGAACAGCCATTCTCATCTCAGACACGATATATTTTAAATTAAATAAAGTAATAAAAGATAGACAAGGACATTACAAAATGATTAGAGGATCAATCAGCCAAGAAGACTTAACAATTATTAAAATCTATGCACCCAACGAGGGACCATCTAAATACATTAAACACCTACTGAAAGAATTTCAAAAATACATCAATAGTAATACAATAATAGTGGGAGACTTCAATACCCCACTCTCACACTTAGACAGATCAACAAAGCAGAGAACCTATAAAGATACAAGAGAATTGAATGAAGAGATTGACAGACTAGACCTCTTGGACATTTTCAGACTCCTCCACCCCAAAAAACTGGAATACACCTTCTTTTCAAATCCACACAACACATACTCAAGGATAGACCACATGTTAGGCCACAAAGACAGCATCAATAAATTCAAGAGCATTGAAATCATCCCAAGTATCTTCTCAGACCACAGTGGAGTAAAACTAACTTTTAACAACAAACGGAAAATTATTAAAAGACATAGAATTTGGAAACTAAACAACATGCTCCTTAAGAACCACTGGGTCAGAGACTCACTCAAACAGGAAATTCAAATGTTCCTGGAAACTAATGAAAATGAAGACACAACCTATCAAAATATTTGGGACACAGCGAAAGCAGTACTGAGAGGGAAACTTATAGCCATACAATCACATATTAAACACCAAGAAGAAGCCCAAATGAACGACCTTACTACACACCTCAAAGACTTAGAGGAAGAGGAACAAAGGAACCCTAAAGCAACCAGAAGGACAGAAATCACTAAAGTTAGAGCAGAAATAAAAAACATCAAAAATAAAAGAACCATACAAAAGATCAATGAAGCCAAATGTTGGTTCTTTGAAAGATTAAACAAAATTGACAAACCCCTAGCCGGACTCACCAAACAAAAAAGAGAGAAGACTCAAATTAATAGAATTGTAAACGATGCAGGAGATATCACAACTGACACCACAGAAATCCAGAGAATTCTGCGAAACTTCTATAAAGAACTATATGCAACCAAGCTAGAGAATCTGGAAGAAATGGAACAATTCCTAGAAACCTATGCACTTCCAAAACTGAACCAAGAAGAACTACAAAATCTAAATGCACCAATCACAGACAAAGAAATTGAAACCGTTATTAAGAATCTCCCCAACAACAAAAGTCCTGGACCAGATGGCTTCACAAATGAATTCTACAAAACTTTCAGGAAACAGTTTATACCCATACTTCTTAAGCTATTCCTAAGATTGAAGAAACAGGAATACTCCCTTCCACCTTTTATGAAGCCAACATCACCCTGATACCAAAAACTGATAGGGACAGAACAAAAAAGGAAAACTACAGACCAATATCTCTGATGAACATAGATGCCAAAATATTAAACAAGATCTTGGCCAACCGGATACAGCAACACATCAAAAAGATTGTTCATCATGACCAAGTGGGATTCATCCCAGGAATGCAAGGCTGGTTCAACATCCGTAAATCAATCAATGTCATTCATCACATCAATAAAAGCAAAGCCAAAAACCACATGATTATCTCAATAGATGCAGAGAAAGCCTTTGACAAAATCCAACACCCATTCATGCTCAAAACTCTACAGAAAATGGGAATAGATGGGAAATTCCTCAAGATAGTGGAGTCTATATATAGCAAACCTACAGCCAACATCATACGCAATGGAGAGAAGCTGAAAGCATTCTCCCTCAGATCGGGGACTAGACAGGGCTGTCCACTGTCACCGTTACTCTTCAACATAGTATTGGAAGTTCTTGCCATAGCAATCAGGCAAGAAAAAGAAATCAAAGGGATACAGATTGGAAGGGAAGAAGTCAAGCTCTCACTATTTGCAGATGATATGATAGTAGACATAGAAAGACCTAAAGAATCCAGTAGAAAATTACTGGAAGTTGTTAGGCAATATAGCAAGGTATCAGGATACAAAATCAATGTACAAAAATCAGTGGCATTTCTTTATGCAAACACTAAATCTGAAGAAGAAGACATCCAGAAATCACTCCCATTTACTATTTCAGCAAAATCAATCAAATACCTAGGAATAAAGTTGACCAAAGAAGTGAAAGACTTGTATACTGAAAACTATGAGTCACTACTCAAGGAGATAGAAACTGATACCAAGAAATGGAAAGATATCCCATGCTCATGGATTGGAAGAATAAATATCATCAAAATGAATATTCTCCCCAGAGCCATATACAAATTTAATGCAATACCCATCAAAGTTCCACCAGGCTTCTTTAAGAGAATAGAACAAACACTACAATCATTTATCTGGAACCTGAAAACACCTAGAATTGCCAAAACCATCTTAAGGAAAAGAAACAGAAATGGAGGCATCACACTCCCAGACCTTAAACTATATTATAAAGCCATCATCATCAAAACATCATGGTACTGGAACTAAAATAGGCATACAGACCAGTGGAACAGAATTGAAAGCCCAGAAGTAAATCCCAACACCTATGGGCATCTAATCTTTGATAAGGGGGCCCAAAGGATTAAATGGAAAAAGGAGGCTCTCTTCAATAAATGGTGCTGGGAAAACTGGGTTAAATTTTTTTATATTTATTTTCCCTTTTGTTGCCCTTGTTGTTTTTTATTGTTATTGTAGTTATTATTGTTGTTATTGATGTCCTCATTGTTGGATAGGACAGAGAGAAATGGAGACAGGAGGGGAAGACAGAGAGGAGGAGAGAAAGATAGACATCTGCAGACCCGCCTCACCACTTGTGAAGTGACTCCCCTGCAGGTAGGGAGCCAGGGGTTTGCACTGGAATCCTTACACAGGTCCCTGCACTTTGCTCCACATGCGCTTAACCCGCTGCGCTACCACACGACTCCTGTGAGTATATACTTTTATGAATCTTGAATTTATACTGAATAATGGAACTTTCAGGTCAGATGATAACTGTATTTAATATATTTAAGAACTAACTCGCTTAAAAAGCATTCTCATTCAAAGCAAAGTTATAATTTTACCCAAAGAAAACTATAACTATACTTTAACTTTTAAAAGTAGATTTCTGGGAGTTCCCGGAAGATGGCTGACTAAGAAGCTGCTAGTGGCTTGAGCTCTGACCACATCTTCTGGAAACAGTAGGATTTTCTGCCTTTGGTAGGCCAGTCAATAAGGGGTCCTAGCAGTTACACCAAGGAGTTGACTATAACTTAATTTAGGTTAAAAAAGAGTAGAAAAAAGGGGGGAAAAACTGTTATTTCTTTTAAATTATTATGCACACCTCCTCCCCCTCACCACCCACATAACCAGTCCCTGGGGACCAGCTCCTAGCAGGCTCCCATGATGAGCCTCTTTCTTTACCAAGATTCTTTACCACCAGGGAGTATCATTCATTCTAAGTCTATACCCTTCTGAAACCTCTGGCCTTTTTTCTTTCTAAGTAGCCACCCCCCCACCTCACCCCACATAGCTAATTAAATAATCAAAAATAAATAAATTAAAAAAAAAACTCTTTCACTGCTCTTTTATGACTGTTCTTTTTCTTTTTTCTCTCCTTTTTCTTCTTTTTCTCATTATTGTCATCCTTTCTTCCTTAATCCTACAGCTTCCAAAGCCACAGGCCCCAGCCCCCAAACTGCCAAACAGTGTGCTTCTTTGAATTCACTGATAAAACATTTGGGAATTATTTTGGGGAAGAATTCTGACTCAGAGATGGACTCTCACTGCGAGTATCTCTGCTCAACTTCCCTTCCTCCTTTAGCTACCCCTAGAATATACAGTGGATAGTAGATTTGCATAACTGTCTATTTCAGCTATCCTTGTCTAGTCCTGAGGTTTTTTTTTTTTCTCTTTCTTTACAATCAGCTGCCTCTGATCACGAGGTTTGAGGTAATCTGGGACAGGGTTTTTTTTTTTTTACCATGCTCTATGTTATTATTAATATTATATAAAGGCATATATCTTCCCCCCCTTTAGGTTGATCAGAATTAACTCTTAGGGTATCTTTCATTGCTAGGGTAGTGGGCATCTTATCTATTGTGGGAGGAACTTGTCTCGTTACTCCTACCTCCTCTACAGACTCTCCCCTCCCTCCTCTTCCTAGCTAATTAAAAAAATTAAATTAAATTAAAAATAAAGTAATCAAAAAAACTTTCCTTTCACTGCTCTTTAATTATAGCTCTTTTTCTTCTCTTTTCTCTTTTCTCTCACTTGTCTCTTTTTTCTTTTTTTTTTCATCTTCTCATACACTTCTTCCTTCCTTCTTCTTTGCCTTTCTGAATTTGTGAATTATTTTGGGGAAGAAATCTGACTCAGAGTGGACTCTCTATGTGTGTATCTCTGCTCTACTTCCCTTTCCCCTCTTGTTACCCCTAGAATATACAGTGGATAGTAGATTCACATAACTGTCTATTCTTGCTATCCTTCTTTCTTTTCTCTTTCTTCTTCACTGGGATTTGGTTACTATTTTTTCACGGACTGGAGACACTGTTTGACTAACTGGTAGTGATAAAACTGCTTCAATACTTGCTTCAGTTGCTACTGTAATTCCTGAGGTTGGTGAGTGCAATTGTCATAAAGGTATTTAGTACAGTGTTGCTAGTACTCAAAACACAACAACCGAGGAACAACAGAGCATAAATAAAAGAAACACATAAATAAAAAAAATGGGTAGATCAAAAACAAATAAAACTGCTACTCCAATGAATGAAGACAAGAGCCCAGAAGAAACCACAAATCAGTCAGAAGTAACCATAGATAAAAAAGTATGCAAGCAATAATAAACTTATTAATCACAGAAATGAAAACAACATTGGAGGAAAGGAATGGCAGTATTAGGGAAACAGCAGTTGAGATCCCCAAGGAAAATACTGATTATCTTGAGGCAATTAGAGAACTGAAAGCTGAAATAGCTGTAATGAAGAAAGAAGCTGAGGCAAGGGAAAGAAGACTAACAGAAGCAGAAAACAGAATTAGTCAGACAGAGGATGAGTTAGAGAAAACTAAGAAAGAGGTGAAAGAGCTGAAAAAGAGATTGAGAGACACTGAAAACAACAACAGAGACATATGGGATGATCTCAAAAGAAGTAACATTCGTATAATTGACCTGCCAGAGGAAGAAAGAGAGGAAGGGGAAGCAAACATTCTAGAGGAAATAATAGAAGAAACCTTCCCAGACCTGAATAACAGAAAGGACATCAAGATTCAAGAGGCCCAGAGAGTACCAAACAAAATCAACCCAGACATGAAGACACCAAGACACATCATAGACACAATGAGAAGAAGTAAGGATGAAGAAAGGATCCTAAAGGCTGCAAGAGAGAAACAAAAAGTCACATACAAGGGAAAACCCATAAGATTATCTACAGACTTCTCCACTCAAACTCTAAAAGCCAGAAGAGAATGGCAAGATATCTATCGAGCCCAGAATGAAAAAGGGTTTCAACCAAGGATAATATATCCTGCTAGACTTTCATTCAAACTAGATGGAGGGATCAAAACCTTCTTAGACAAACAACAGTTAAAGGAAGCAACCATCACCAAACCGGCCCTGAAAGAGGTTCTAAAAGACCTCTTATAA
Source organism: Erinaceus europaeus (assembly GCF_950295315.1). NCBI lineage: Eukaryota > Metazoa > Chordata > Mammalia > Eulipotyphla > Erinaceidae > Erinaceus > Erinaceus europaeus. The sequence continues at coordinate 129,028,459 of NC_080162.1, read as the reverse complement.
AGAAGAACAACACTATAATACTGGCAATATATCAGAGCAAACAAAACAAAAAAAAATTTTTTTTGAACAATGGCATTACAATACATTAAATACATAATATCAATAAATTTCAGTGGCTTAAACTCACCCATCAGAAGGCACAGAGTGGGGGGATGGATCAGAAAACATAACCCAACTATATGCTGCTTGCAAGAATCTCATCTGTCACAACAAGATAAACACAGACTTAAAGTGAAAGGACGGAAAACTATCATACAGGCTAACAGACCACAAAAAAGGGCAGGAACAGCCATTCTCATCTCAGACACGATAGATTTTAAATTAAATAAAGTAATAAAAGATAGGCAAGGACATTACATAATGACTAGAGGATCAATTAGCCAAGAAGACTTAACAATCACTAACATCTATGCACCCAATGACGGACCACCTAAATACGTCAAGCACTTACTGAAGGAATGTCAAAAATACATCAATAGTAATACAATAATAGTGGGAGACTTCAATACCCCACTCTCACACTTAGACAGATCAACAAAGCAGAGAACCAAGAAAGATACAAAAAATTGAATGAAGAGATTGACATACTAGACGTCTTGGACATTTTCAGACTCTTTCACCCCAAAAAACTTGAATACACTTTCTTTCCAAATCCATATAACACATACTCAAGGATAGACCACATGTTAGGCCACAAAGACAGCATCAATAAATTCAAGAGCATCAAAATCATCCCAAGTATCTTCTCAGACCACAGTGGAGTAAAACTAACTTTTAACAACAAACAGAAAATTATTAAAAGTCACAGAATTTGGAAAATAAACAATATACTCCTTAAGAACCAATGGGTCAGAGACTCACTCAAGCAGGAAATTCAAAATTCCTGGAAACAAATAAAAATGAAGACACAACTAACAAAATATTTGGGACACACCTAGAGCAGTACTGAGAGGGAAAATTATAGCCATACAATCACATATTAAACACCAAGAAGAAGCTCAAATGAACGACCTTACTGCATACCTCAAAGACTTAGAGGAAGAGGAACAAAGGAACCCTAAAGCAACCAGAAGGACAGAAATCACTAAAGTTAGAGCAGAAATAAAGAACATCAAAAGTAAAAGAAACATACAAAAGATCAATGAAGCCAAATGTTGGTTCTTTGAAAGATTAAACAAAATTGACAAACCCCTAGCCAGACTCACCAAACAAAAAAGAGAGAAGACTCAAATTAATAGAATCGTAAACGATGGAGGAGATATCACAACTGACACCACAGAAATCCAGAGAATCCTGCAAAACTTCTATAAAGAACTATACGTGACCAAGCTAGAGAATCTGGAAGAAATGGAACAATTCCTAGAAGCATATGCCCTTCCAAAACTGAACCAAGAAGAACTACAAAATCTAAATGCACCAATCACAGACAAAGAAATTGAAACCGTTATTAAGAACCTCCTCAACAACAAAAGTCCTGGACCAGATGACTTCACAAACAAATTCTACAAAACTTACAGGAAACACTTAGTACCCATATTTCTTAAGCTATTCCTTAAGATTGAAGAAACAGGAATACTCCCATTCACTTTCTATGAAGCCAACATCACCCTGATACCAAAAGCTGATAGGGACAGAACAAAAAAGGAAAACTACAGACAAATATCTCTGATGAACATAGATGCCAAAATATTAAACAAGATCTTGGCCAAGCAGATACAGCAGCACATCAAAAAAAATGTTCATCACGACCAAGTGGGATTCATCCCAGGAATGCTAGGCTGGTTCAACATCCGTAAGTCAACAATGTCATTCACCACATCAATAAAAGCAAAGCCAAAAACCACATGATTATTTCAATAGATGCAGAGAAAGCCTTTGACAAAGTCCAACACCTATTCATGCTCAAAACCCTACAAAAAATGGGAATAGATGGGAAATTCCTCAAGATATGAGAGTTTATATATAGCAGTCCTACAGCCAACATCATACTCAATGGACAGAAGCTGAAAGCATTCCCCCTCAGATCGGGGACTAGACAGGGCTGTCCACTGTCACCGTTACTCTTCAACATAGTATTGGAAGTTCTTGCCATAGCAATCAGGCAAGAGAAAGAAATCAAAGGAATACAGATTGGAAGGGAAGAAGTAAAGCTCTCACTATTTGCAGATGATATGATAGTTTACGTAGAAAAACCTAAAGAATCCAGCAGAAAACTACTGGAAGTTATTAGGCAATATAGCAAGGTATCAGGCTACAAAATCAATGTACAAATATCAGTGGCATTTCTTTATGCAAACACTAATCTGAAGAAGAAGACATCCAGGAATCACTCCCCTTTACTGTTTCAGCAAAATCAATCAAATACCTAGGAATAAAGTTGACTAAAGAAGTGAAAGACTTATATACTAAAAACTGAGTTGCTACTCAAGGAAATAGAAACTGATACCAAGAAATGGAAAGCTATCCCATGCTCATGGATTGGAAGAATAAATATCATCAAAATGAATATTCTCCCCAGAGCCATATACAAACTTAATGCAATACACATCAAAGTTCCACCAAGCTTATTTAAGAGAAGAGAACAAACACTACAATCATTTATCTGGAATACGAAAACACCTAGAATTGCCAAAAACATCTTGAGGAAAATAAACAGAAATGGAGGCATCACACTCCCAGACTTTAAACTATATTATAAAGCTGTCATCATCAAAACAGCATGGTACTAGAACAAAAATAGGCACACAGACCAGTGGAACAGAATTGAAAGCCCAGAAATAAATCCCCACACCTATGGACATCTAATCTTTGATAAGGTGGCCCAAAGGATTAAATGGAAAAAGGAGGCTCTCTTCAATAAATGGTGCTGGGAAAACTGGGTTGTAACATGCAGAAGAATGAAATTGAAACACTTTATCTCACCAGAAACAAAAATCAACTCCAGATATATCAAAGACCTAGATGTCAGACCAGAAACAATCAAATACTTAGAGGAAAACATTGGTAAAACACTTTCCCACCTACACCTCAAGGACATCTTTGATGAATCAAACCCAATTGCAAGAAGAATAAAGCAGAAACAAACCAATGGGACTACATCGAATTGAAAAGCTTCTACACATCCAAAGAAACTATTAAACAAACAGAGAGACCTCTCACAGAATGGGAGAAGATCTTCACATGCCATACATCAGACAAGAAACTAATCAACAAAATATATAAAGAACTCAGCAAACTTAGCACCAAAAAAGCAAATGACCCCATCCAAAAATGGGCAGAGGATATGAACAAAACATTCACCTCAGAGGAGATCCAAAAGGCTAACAAACATATGAAAAACTGCTCTAGGTCACTGATTGTCAGAGAAATGCAAATTAAGACAACACTAAGATACCACCTCACTCCTGTAAGAATGGCATACATCAAAAAGGACAGCAGCAACAAATGCTGGAGAGGCTGTGGGGACAGAGGAACCCTTTTACATTGTTGGTGGGAATGTAAATTGGTACAGCCTCTGTGAAGAACAGTCTGGAAAACTCTCAGAAGGCTAGACATGAACCTTCCATATGATCCAGTAATTCCTCTCCTGGGGTTATACTCCAAGGACTCCATAACACCCAAACAAAAAGAGGTGTGTACTCCTATGTTCATAGCAGCACAATTCATAATAGCTAACACCTGGAAGCAACCCAGGTGCCCAACACCAGATGAGTGGCTGAGAACGCTGTGGTATATATACACAATGGAATACTATGCAGCTATCAAGAACAATGAACCCACCTTCTCTGACCCATCTTGGACAGAGCTAGAAGGAATTATATTAAGTGAGCTAAGTCAGAAAGATAAAGATGAGTATGGGATGATCCCAACCATCAACAGAAGTTGAGTAAGAAGATCTGAAAGGGAAACTAAAAGCAGGACCTGACCAAATTATAAGTAGGGCACCAAAGTAAAAATCCTGTGGTGAGGGGTGGACATGCAGCTTCCTGGGCCAGTGGGGGGTGGGAGTGGGTAGGAGGGATTGGTCACAGTCTTTTGGTGGTAGGAATGGTGTTTATGTACACTCCTAGTAAAATGTAGTCATATAAATCACTAGTTAATTAATACAAGAGGGGGAAAATTAATTGTATGTCTCGAAGTTTTTCAAAACACAAATTGAATCTCTTTAATATATAGGCTGTGTAATTGATATGCAGACTCTCTTAAAAGCCTAGACCAAGTAGATCAGAAGCAACCAATAGCACAGCTATATACAAGATACTGGGTACTGTACAGCAAACCCTAACAAAAGGACTTTTCAAAGTTAACCCAATTACCAAACAATGTGATGATAGCATTAACTATCGATTGTCCTTTTGAACCCTAAGACAGCAGGAACCTCACATCTCCACTATAGAGCCTCTACTTCCCCCAGTCCTGGAACCATTGGATAAGGCCCACTTTCCCATATGCCTCTCCCAATCCATATCAAATAATATTGCATCTGCTGATCACAACCTCACAAACACAATGATTGCCACCTCAACATGCTTTACTTCAGACTGTGTCCAGAGACTTCACGTGTGGAATGACAACCCTTCAGCTTCATTACTCGGGTGAGACCTTTCCTTTCATAGTATACTCTAATTCCATTTCAGGTGGTTCACTTATTAACAAATTCCCAAATCCTAGATATACACCAGTTTCAGTGAGAGAGAGCATATGTTCACACATATCCATAAACTACTGCAAAATACATACCTGAAAGCAGAAGTACACTAGAGTTTGCAGTGAGTACCCCCCTAACACTTCCTCTCCACTATTCCAAGTTTTGGGTCCATGATTGCTCAACAATTTGTTTGGCTTCATATGTTAACTCTCTTTTCAGTCACCAGGTTCCAGATGTCAACAGGAAGCCGGCCAGGCTTCCCTGTACTGAAGACCCCACCAATGTGTCCTGGAGCTCAGCTTCCCCAGAGTCACACCCTACTAGGGAAAGAGAGAGGCAGACTAGGAGTATGGACTGACCAGTCAACTCCCATGTTCAGTGGGGAAGCAATTACAGAAGCCAGACCTTCTACCTTCTGCTACCCACAATGACCCTGTGTCCATGCTCCCAGAGGGATAGAGAATGGGAAAGCTTTCAGGGGAGGGGGTGGGATATGGAGATTGGGTGGTGGGAATTGTGTGGAATTGTACCCCTCCTACCCTATGGTTTTGTTAATTAATCCTTTCTTAAATAAAAAAAGATTTCTGTGGAAAAAAACTCACATGTGAGGTTCACATAAGTAAGCTTTTTGACCTTAATAATATCTGAATTGCAGTTCATTGATTCTGAGCATGAAACAGCTACTAAATTTGACTGATTATTACAATCTAACGTTCTCAAGGATGGGTCTCAGTGATTTGATTGTTTTATTGTATTACTAGTGATGGCTGGAAAAATATCCAAGGAAAAAACTCCTCACAATTTTCAACACTCTCTCCTTCAATCTCAACAAGGAAACAAAGAAAACTTGAAGAGACAGAACTTAAAAAAAAAAAAAAAAAGAATGTAATTTTAAAATATCATCAGTTTCTGCCCTTCAGACTAATGGGTGCCTGAATAATCCAGGATAAACACAGTTTCTTTAGGAACTCGGACAGGGAAAGAATGGGACAGGAGGGAAAGATTTATTGAGAGTCTAATAAATGGAACCTCAACATCTGCAATATCCCTTGATACAGAGTTCCATCACCTTCATATTAAAAAATGTTTTCCTTGAGCCTAATTCTAATCTTTCTTCCTTTGTTTTTGCTACAATTAATTACATTTTTTTTTTTTGCCCAATATGATAGGGAATAACCTTTCAGCTAACCTCCTCCATTTAATATATTAGCACAGATGAAGACCGCAATGAAATATACATGGGACATTCCTAGGCTTGCAAATTAATCCCATTAGTCATTCATTACATAATCATTTTTGTTCTTTCATGTATCTTGTAAGTTTCTTTGTTTTTTTGTAATATAGAAAAATAGTATTAAAAGATTATTTCTGGGCAGAGGGGAGATAGCATAATGGTTATGCAAACCAACTCTCATGCCTGAGGCTCCAAAGTCCCAGGTTCAATCCCCCACACCAGCATAAGCCAGAACTAAGCAGTGTTCTGGTTTAAAAAAAAAAAATACTTCCTAGCCTTCTATGATATATATGCTATTTTCCCCCCTATATGTCAGCTAGGCTTATTTTCACAATGCCATCACATTGCTGACTCATTCAGAGTTTACACAAGGAAGCCTCAGGTTCTTTCCCTTTTATTCTTTTGCACAAATTGTTCTTCCCTAAGTGGTATTCATAATGTTTACATTTTTCTCCCTAAGTAACTGAGCAAAAATATTGTGGTTATAGCCAGGGCATATAAGAAGTAAAAACAACAGATTTTAGAGAATCCCATTAAGAATTATGCTAGCCCCCTTCAACATCAAATTCCACAAATAAAATTTTATAATTTTGGGAATCAATTTTGATAAAATTGCCTTTTTTTTTTCTTAACATAGCCCTGATAAAAGAGAAAATTGGAACATGATCAACAAGTTACCTTAGCTGATCTTAGTTCTTTAGAAGAAAGTATGATGAATAGAAGGAATTAAGATTTAAGATATCAAGGATTTATAAAACAAAAACAAAAGGGATTGATTGATCAACGTTCTATCATGATTAAAACCTGAAAATATTATGAAAGTCAGCATAAACTATAGTATCTGGATTAAGAAACAGAAAACTAGTTTCTCTCAGCCTCTGGGTAGATTTTATTGCCAGTATATGGGGATATTTTTATATCCAGGAGCAAATGATAAAAGGACTCCACCTTAGATCAAAGCTGAACAGACATTACCTTAGAGACAAGTGTGACTTAATGAAATCCAGTCTTTATTACCTATGAGCCAATTAAAAGTTATATTAATTTTTAATAAATGTGAGTCATACTTAAATTAACTGCAAGTTTTAAAAATTAGAATTATTTCCAGTTTATACACCAAGACATTATCCAGCATGTTCTCATGAACTCAAACTATGTTTTCTTCCAAAGTGGTTGGGATTTACAAGTGTTTTACTTAGCAAGATACAGGAGCACAAATTTGATTCTTTTGAGTGTTTTCTTTTTCTTTTTTTTTTTTAACACCACCATTCATTTATTCCTACAAGCTCAACATGTCAAATGTTTTTGATACAACTATTCCTTCATTCCATCTGGGTGGTTGTCACCAAGACTAATCCAAATTTAACTTGTTCTTTTAAAAAAATATATTATCTATTTATTTATTGGATAGAGACAGCCAGAAATCCAGATGAAAGAGGAGATAGAGAGGGAGAGAGACAAAGAAACACCTGCAACACTGCTTCAGCACTACCAAAGCTTTCCCCCTGCAGGTGAGGACTAGGGGCTCGAACCCCGGTCCTTGAGCACTGTAGCATATGTGCTCAACCAGGTGCACCACCACCCAGCTTCCTTAACTTGTTCTTATTTAATACTTTCTCTTTTCTCCAGTGACCAATGCATGGTACACCTTCTAAATTTCAGCAGTCTGATGATCATTTCAATACTTTTGAAGTGATCTTTTGACATTAGTCTATTTATCATTTTGCTTCTAGATTAGTTTTCAAATTATTTTTATAGCTAAATGTTCTGTATGTGCATTAACTATTTTACATGATAATTATATGTATATATGTATTCATTTATTACAATTAAATTATATTTAAGCTTACATTGTATAATACATGTATTTCTACTCAATATTTACATTGTTTCTTTTAAAAAAAATCGACCACATAGCTTAATCTTAAGTACTTTATTTCATCCTTGGTTAGATAAATATTATTCTTTTCAAGTTTACGTCTATTACTTGAACAATTATTTTTTTTAAAAAATAAAGATAATTTGCATTTAAACAGAAGATCAAAATATGTCTTAGATGTCATTGTATAAGAAAGAAAAAAGATTTATTTATTTATTCCCTTTTGTTGCCCTTGTTTTTTTATTGTTGCAGTTATTATTGTTATTGATTTCAACACTGTTGGATAGGACAGAGAGAAATAGAGAGAGGAGGGGAAGACAGAGAGGGGGAGAGAAAGACAGACACCTGCAGACCTGCTTCACTACCTGTGAAGCAACTCTCCTGCAGGTAGAGAGATGGGGGCTCGAACCGGCATCCTTAGGCAGGTGCTTGTGCTTTGCGCCATGTACACTTAACCCGCTGCGCTACTGCCTGACTCCCAAGAAAGATTATTTTTAAGGTCTGAAATGTATACAGGAATTTGTTTCTTCTTAAAGCAGAATATAGCTTATTGAAAAGTACAGTTAATGATAGGAAAGAAAACTTTGGTCTGTACTTAGTATAAGGTCCCAATAGTTTTTGATCTAATGAAAAGCATGACTTCCTAGCTTATGTTATATCACTATGGGGGACAGGAATAGTTTTTTTTTTTCTTTGAATTCTCCAAGTCTTTTCCACACCCATACACTTATTTTTTTATTATTATTTGTTTCTACTACATGTTTCTTGGTATTTTAATCTTAGAACACTTTCAACAGACAGAAAGCTGACCTCTGATGTCTAGCACATAGTTACAATTTCAATTCCAAGTGAACTCCCACTCAATCCCTTTGACAGTCATTCTTGCCAAAGTTTTAATACACACAGTGAAATATCCCAAGGCTAAAACTTTTCTTGGCAGAGGAACATCAAGGGGCTGGAAATGCTTTGAAAGAAGGACCTAAGTTTTTTGCTTATTTTTTTAAAATTTTTTACACATTAAAGTATTATCTCTGCCAAGTCCTTCTTCAAGGTTTAGCCTGTAATGTCTAAAGGATTAAAAAAAAAAAAACAGTATATGCCCTTATGAGATTTTTCTACAATGGGATTTATCAAAGGCCTCCTTTCTTCAGACATGGTATGAAAAACTTTGGCATTCATCTTCCCCAGCTAGTTCCATGATCGTTTTATTCTTTCACTTCTTTTTCCAGAATTTCGGTGTAGCGTCCACATCATTATAATATTTTCTTCTGCTTGTTGCTTTCCTTATAATTTCTTCCTTCCGTCATGTTCTTCTTCTTCTTCTTCTTTTTCTCTTTTGATGCTTATCTCTTTTCTAATTCAATTTCTATTGTACTTTGGAACGTTGTAAACAACACAGATTATAAACTGAAGTGAATATACAGATAAGCTCCAGATAATACATTCCAAAGAAAAACAGAGTGGATACTTCCCAAGAGAGAAAATGGCCAGGGATTGTATCAAAACAAGACTGTATTCTGAAGAGGGCTTAGAGGGCTGTCCCAAGATAAGAGTCAGTTTCTTCTGAGTTTTTATGCAAAGTACCCATCAAATTCTGTATACAAGAGGACAAATTATAAGAAACAACAGTTCCTTAGAGCTGTATTAATTTACCTTTCTAAAAATATTTATTTTTAATGTTTTCTTTTATTTCAAAGGACAGAGAGAAATTGAAAGGGAAGGAGGAGATAAGGACAGAGAGAGAAAGAGAGACACCTGCAACACTGCTTCATCACTTAAGAAGCTTCCTTCTGCAGAGGGATTGGGGACTTGAACCCAAGTCCTTGAGCATGGTAACAAGTGCACTTAACTTGTTGTGCCACCATCACACTTCTAATTTTACTTTAGTAACCCGGTATGAGGTCAATCAGCATTTCTCTTGGGATATCTTACTGTTCTAACCTTTTATTTTCTTTTTCCTCTAAGTTTTTATTTGGAACAGATATAATAACAATAACTAATTTACTTTATATAATTTCCCCCAAATCTGATTACTTAGATGTGTGTGTTACAGTGTGACAGATCTCAAACATACAGGAACCTAGTCACCCCCTCCCCCAAATAAAGATAACTCATTTAGTAAATAATCTATGTCTATCAATAATCTTTTTTGCCTCCAGGGTTACCTCTGGTGCTTGGTGCCTAAACTATGAACCCACTGCTTCTGGAGGCCATTTACCCAATGTCTATTTTCACTAGAAAATAGATATAAATTGTCTTAAGAATATTACCAAGGTCTCCTTCTTATTTACAATGAGATGAGCTATCTCCCAAGAACTCAACACTTTATTTATTTATTTATTTATTTATTTATTTATTGTATAGAGACAGCCAGAAATAAAGAGGGAAGGAAGGGGGTGACAGAGGAGAGAGATAGAGAGACACCTGCAGCACTGCTTCACCACTTGCAAAGCTTTCCCCCTGCAGGTGGGGACCGGGGACTTGAAGCCAGGTCCTTGCACATTGTAATACATGTGCTCAGCTAGGTGCGCCACCACCCGGCCCCTCAACAACACTTCTTAATGCAATATTCACAACATTTGTTCTACTGACAAAGCCTTCGTAATAAAACAAAAATTATGGTACTCATTTTTTTATCACTGAAACGAAATCAAATCTTTAAAATGACATTCTCACAAGTTATCTCTACTTATAAGACTATATAGTCTCACCTGTGTTTAGGACATTATAAGCAAATATTTCATCACATATAAACAAATTAAAGTTTGTGACAAGAATGTTTAAAAATCTACTGATTGCCTATAATTTAATCTTCATTTTTAGAATCAAGTAAATATTAAAATGCATGTTATTTTTATCTGTAAATGTTTCTTCAGCAACATTGATTCAGAATTTCCTATACAAAGCCTTTTCCACACAGGAAAAGTTTCTTATATTTCACTGCTACATAGAAGCATAACATGTTCTATTTTTCCTAGCTTATTATCAATAATTGATCTCACACACACTACGGACAAATTAGCAGTTAGTAGTGAAGTGCTTTGAAATGGTTGTTTCTTAAATATCAAGACACTTACCCATAAAGATCTAAATGCAGATTTTTTTTTACTTGACATTGAAAGCAAATATAAGTTCTTCCATTATTGGCTCTAATGTTAATAAAATTGTCAAAATTACCTTTAATTAGTTGTAAATTTAAGAAAACTGGTTTCAATTTCATTTTGCTTTGTTTAAATTTTAAAATCTACTTTTTGCTTTGTTTCTCAAAACTGCAACTCATGAGAAGGCTAAACCTTTTTACTCCCCATTTTTTCGGCCTATTTAAAGCCCTCTGGTTCCATCTACCACCAACAGCAGTGTGGTTTGAACAGGCACGATTTGGTAGGACTATTAATTCGTTTGAGGCTATAATTTTTGTTCCAGTAACTAACACTTCATTAAGTTGAAATAGTTTCATTATGAAAGGAAATATTCACAGAGAACTTAACCAATGAGTGGAAAATTACTGCTTCCAACCAGTTTGATTCAGACTAAATGTAAAGCTTATTAATAAAATTGGTTTATGTTTTGAATTTTCTAAATTTTTTAATCATAGGAGAACGAAGATGAGAGGTATTTGTAAGCTTTTAAGTTGACCACAGAGAAACAAAAGTTTCTTTTATATTGGCATATAAAAATAGCTAATTATTCTTTAAAATTGGTCAGTTTCTATTTCATTGAAATTGAATGAAAGCATATGCTTTTTTTTAAAATATATATAGAGAGAAACCTGGACTTCATTCTTTCATTTAAGCACAGAAGCACAGAAATTCAGACTGGTTTGATTTCATTCACTCATACAACTTACAAAGAATCTACTTTGGTCAGAACATGAAATTGTAACACCAAACATAGCAAAACCAGTATCCGCCCTCCCTCAGAAACTAACATTGTCCACAGTGACATAGAAATTACATAACCAAAGTCAATCCAGAAAATATCACTGTAAACATGATAAAGTGGCATGTAGGTGAAGTCCCGGGTACTAAGAATGACTCTTGGGGGGGGGGGGGAATGGACAAATGTATGTCCAAAGGACAAGCAGAATTCACTTTGATGAAGGGGATATTTGGAGAAAAATTAATTTAGTAAGAATAGGCATTTGGGGAGGTGGGGAATCATGACTCATCTGAGGAAATGAAAGGGGGAAAAAGCTACTAAAACTGAAACACAAAGACCCCTGTCAGGGGTGGGACTAAGTACTGACTCAAATCCTGGCTTCCCTCTAACTCAACATAGGATCTTAGGGAAACTCCAGCTTCCTCATCTATTGGATAGATAAAATAGCAATGCTGACTCTGTATATGTGATAACAGTTAACACATTTAAAGATATGTGGTGCCAAACACAGAAATGTTAGCTCTCTGTATGCTACCATTTACGTGATCTCAACAAGAACCTAAGTGTGCTTTTTATTGCACTTTTCGTTGTCTGAACTGAGCTATTCTATAACGTGGAAACAGGCATTCTTTGTAAACTCACAGTACAGGTTAAATAACGTAAAGAAAATGTTTATCACAGTCATCTTACCAGCATACCTTTTCAAAATACCTTTGCAAAGACATTTTAAACTGCAGTACTAGGAAATTCAACTTTATGTTTTCTTCTGTGGTGGTCATTCTTATGATTATTATTATTTGGTTGTATTTTGCTTTAACAACGCAAATATTACTATAAAACAATATAAATAATAAGTCAAAAAAACAATGTTTTCTATATACAGATGAATAAATGGAATGTCTAGCATTAAATTAGATTATTGTCTGATTCTCACCATAAAAATTTATTTTAGGGAGGTCAGACGGCACTGCAGTGGGTTAAGCATACAAGGCACAAAGCGCAAGGACCCACATAAGGATCTGGGTTCGACACAGCACCCCCCCACCCCCCCCACCCCCCCGCACTCTACCTGCATATGGGATCGCTTCACAAGCAATGAAGCAGGTCTGCAGGTGTCTTTTTCTTCCCCTCTCTGTCTCCCCTCCTCTCGATTTCTCTGCCTTATCCAACAACATTAATGGCAACAATAACAATAACGACAACAACAAGGGCTGTAGCAACAAGGCCAACAAAAAATGGGGGAAAAAAAATGCCCTCCACGAGCAGTGGATTCGTGGTGCAGGCACCGAGCCCCAGCGATAACTCTGGAGGCAAAAAATAAAATAATAATCAAAAATATAAATAAAATTTAAAAAGTTATTTTAGACTGGGGCCAGGTAGTGGCACACCTGGTTAAGCACACACAATGCAGTGTATAAGGAGCCAGGTTCAAGCCCCTGGTCCCCACCTGCAGGGGGAAAGCTTCACAAACAGTGAAGCAGGGTGATAGCTGTCTGCATCCTTCTTTATCTCCCCCTTCCTCTTTAATTTCTCTCTGTCTCTACTCAAAATAAATTTTAAAAATACATTTAAAATCTTTTAGATTAAAAAATCATTAGTAAAGTCCATCAGTAAAAAATACTATTGCACAAACATGCTTCTTTTTTTTTAGATTAGACTATTTTTTCCAATTCTTTCTTTGTTATTGGGGGGGGATTATTAGTTTACAGTCCACAATAAAATACAGTTAAAATTAAACTAAATTAAATACAGTAGTTTGCACATGTATGACATTTCTTAGTTTTCCACATAACAATTCAACAACCTCTAGGTCCTCTGACATCATGTTCCAGGATCTAGCATCCCCCCCCCCCCAAGAGTCCTTTACTTTGGTGCAATGCACAAAATCCAGTCCAAATTCTGCTTTATGTTTTATTTTTCAGCTGCTTTTTTAAAATTATAATTAGCGATTTAATAATGATCAACAAGATTGAGGGATAAGAGGGTACAATTCCCACCACCAGCATACCATATCCCAGGCCCTCCATTGGAAGGTTCCTTATTCTTTATCCCTGTGGAATTATGGACCAAAGATCAAAAATGCTTCTTTTATGCCAAACTTCAAGTTTTAATGTTAATTTAAAGATATTAGTTCTTATTTCCTTTTTCCATGTGTCTTACTTTCTACATTCATTTCTTTTTGCCCATCTTACATAGATAAGTTATACATTTTTTGTCTTTTGAATCCTGGCCATTCATATTTAATTAGGGGATTCTTTTTTTTCTTATTCTTTATCTTTGAATAATTTAACATTTAGGAACACTCAGTTATCACAGGATTAGTGAAGATAGCTATTTTCATACTATTTGTTATAGTTGTAGCACATGATTGCAGCCTTCTCCAAAGTGAGGTCACAGAGTTCTCACACAGCCTATAAAATCAACATTTATAGTAGAGACCAGCAAAACCACTGACAGTGTGACAGTGATGTTCTTAGCCAAGTACTTACCTGACATTCCTATGCAGTAGAAACTCTGACTCTGGACATCTCTCTCTTTCTCTCTCTCTCTCTCTCTCTCTCTCTCAGTCCCTCTGTCTCTCTCTCTCTCTCTCTCTCCTCTCTTGGAAAGATTCCCAGATTTTTCTGATGTTCATTCAGGAAGAGATTCAAGATTTTTCTAAATTATCTGAAAATGAAACTACACAGGGGAGTAACTACAATTCATTTATAGTCTGATTTTACATGAAGGACTATCCTGAAATTTGTATACAATCATCAGGGATGAAAACGATTTACTTCTAAAGCCCAAACTTGTGGTCCGGGAGGTGGCACAACGGATAACACTTTGGACTCTCCAGCATGAGGTCCTAAGTTCAATCCCTGGCAGCACATGTACCAGAGTGATGTCTAGTTCTTTCTCTCTATCCTCTTATCTTTTTCATTAATAAGTAAATTAATTTAAAAAAATAAAGCCCAAACTAAATCATACGTTATTTGGTTTCCAAATTCTATTACAGTAATTTCAAACATTTGTTCTAGACATCTAGGGCCTATATATCTCCCCAACTACTTTAATTTTAAATAGCACATAAATTTTAATTTAACTACTTTAATTTTAAATAGCACATATTAAATAGTGGTTTTTTATTTATAGAAAATATCATTAATTATCTCACTCCTAATTGTTTTCATTTCTATGTCTTTTCCATATTCTAAAATTAATCATCAAATTACTATGAAAAGTTAAGAAAGTAAATTAATATGTAACCATCTGAAGGGCAAGCTCTGGAAGGCCTGCCCTGTCCACCCCATGTCTACCACTCTGTTGGCAACCAGAGAGGTGTTATAGAGAGAAGAACAGTCTGTGGTGGGGGTGAGCATGGCAGAGTGAGGACTATGGACACTATGGCAGGGGATAGTACGTTTATTAAATAAAACAGCAGGGTTTATATGGGATAAAAAAAAAAAAAGCCCTGTGCTGAAGCAGGGTGCCAGAGCAACAAGCCAAATAGAGGCAAAAGTTTGACAGCAAGAACCAATCAGATATTTTCAGACTCTAGCTTCCTTCTAATGACTCCAGCTTTTGACTTCCCCTTACCAGGGACATGGGACTTAAGAACGAGGAAGGGGCTCTTTGGGTTTATCCACATTACATTGAGCAAATCAGATTTATCCAGACCAGGTGGAGAGGGAATGGTTGCAGCCTCTGGGTCTAACAAGATGGAGGTCAGGGATGGAGGATGCCTTCCATCCTCACCGAGAGGTATCTGAGTTCCAACCAGGCTCAACCCACCGTGTCCCCACAACCATCATCACTTTCTTCCCCAAGAAAATTAATCATGGGGGCTGGGCAGTGGAGCACCAGGTCATGCATATGTAGTATGAAGTACAAGGACCCGCATAAGCCACCAGCTGTCTGCCTGCAAGGATGTCACTTCACAAGCAGTGAACCAGGGTTGCAGGTGCCTTTCAGATCTCTTCCCCTTCCCTCAGTTTCTCTCTGTCCTATTAAAAAATTATAATAAATGGCCACAGGAGCAGTGGATTTGTAGTGCAGGCATCGAGCCCCAGAAGTAACCCTGGAGGCAAAAAAAAAAAAAGAAGAAAAAAATTAATCATGAGAAGAAAAAAATAATTCTTAGTATAAAAAAAGGGAATTTACTCTCATGGAACAAATGGGACACACGGAACTCTGGTGGTGGGAACTGTATGGAATTGTACCCCTGTTACCTTACAATTTTTGTTAATCATTATTAAATCACTAATATTTTTAAAGAGTAAAAAAAGAAAATTAATCATGAGGATATTTCATTTGACATTTCTAAAATAGTTTAAATGAAAATATTTTTTTTTGGTCATCTCTAGGACTTCACTACTTCAGTCTGAAGTTGTTGTTTTATTTATTATTTATACAGATAGACACAAAGAGATGGGATGATGGGGAAGCACCACAGCATTGGGGTTTCAGCTCAAGCCTGACTAAAACACCTGACAAAATAGCAAACTATCCAAGTGAGCTATTTTTTCAAAGCCAAAAAATATCTTTTTATGTACCTTAACTCCAGAAAAATAATATGCCTCTACTTATAGTGCAATGTATGAAGACTAAATCCATCTCCCCTCCTCTAATAGACTACATCAACTTCTTTTACATATGTGTAGTACCTTAAATACAAAAAGAAACATCTGTTTTGCAAATGCCACAATTTCTAGGACAATACTTTAAAGAAATTATGATGGAAAAATTACTCATTGAAATAAATAGCCTTCTTTAGATGGTATAAAAGATGCCTTAAGCTGATTGAAGATACAAGCTGGCATTCTTTCTAGTTGTGAATTTAGAGGAAGGAAAAAAGGAAGAAAGAAAGAGAGAAAGAAAGAGAGAAAGAAAGAAAGAAAGAAAGAAAGAAAGGGAAAAAGTCACTGAGCTCTCCTTGAGTATTTCACATTGCCAAGAAAATTCACCATCCTATTTAAATTATATTTCATAATTCTGCATTTTTATGTTAAATCACAGACTATGTGTTTGTGGTAGACAGTAGAGCCATCCACACAGGGCTTTCTGTAAACACAAAATTTTCTCAAATAGCATTGTTGTACATCACATGCAATATTATCATAATCTGATTAAAATAATGTCATTTGATTTCTAAAATGCAGAAGTGGTTTTACCACAAGTGCACTTACCTAAAAATAAAATAATAATAATAACTTAAACGGAAAATTTCCTTTGGGGTCTGTTAATCATTTTTCTACTCAACTAAGTTTTATCAGAGGAAGGGCATAGTTTTTAGAAACAGTATCCATAGTCAAAAATTCTCTGATGCTTTTATCCCATTATGTTTCTATTATATTTCCAGTTTTATTTTTATTAATTTATTATTTATTGGATAGAAACAGAAATCAATAGGGACGGGTAGATGGAGAGGAATACAGAGGAAGAATGAGAGACAGACAGAGAATGAGAGGGGAAGGAGAGGGAGAGGGAGAGGGAGGGAGAGGGAGAGGGAGAGGGAGAGGGAGAGGGAGAGGGAGAGGGAGAGGGAGAGGGAGAGGGAGAGGGAGAGGGAGAAGGAGATCTGCATTACTGCTTCACCACTCCTGAAGCTTTCCCCCAGCAGGTAGGAACCAGGAACTTGAACCTAGATCCTTGCATCTTGTCACATGTCTAACTCTACTTTCTTCTATTATTAATCCTAAACTGATCAAAGAAACTGTAAAAGAATTTATGTTTTTTTTTCTTACGTTGATACAGACAAAAAAAGAATACATACACATTAGAAGAGAATGGAAAAGAAGTGGAATATTACAACTACTCCAAATAACAATTAAACTGAATGACTTTGGGGTCTTCAATAACCATAACTATACCTAAGATATCACCAAGTTTATATCTCTTCTTGTCCCAGAAGGAAGACTAAACAAAAACCATATTGCATCTTTATCTTTCTGACTTAGCTCACTTAACATAATTCCTTCTAGCTCTGTCCAAGATGGGTCAGAGAAGGTGGGTTCATTGTTCTTGATAGCTGCATAGTATTCCATTGTGTATATATACCACAGCGTTCTCAGCCACTCATCTGGTGTTGGGCACCTGGATTGCCTCCAGGTTTTAGCTATTATGAATTGTGCTGCTATGAACATAGGAGTACACACCTCCTTTTGGTTGGCTGCTATGGAGTCCTTGGGGTATAACCCCAGGAGAGGAATTACTGGATCACATGGAAGGTCCATGTCTAGCCTTCTGAAAGTTTTCCATACTGCTTTCCACAGAGGTTGTACCAATTTACATTCCCACCAGCAATGTAAAAGGGTTCCTCTGTCCCCACAACCTCTCCAGCATTTGTTGCTGCTATCCTTTTTGATGTATGCCATTCTTACAGGAGTGAGGTGGTATCTTAGTGTTGTCTTAATTTGCATTTCTCTGACAATCAGTGACCTAGAGCAGTTTTTCATATGTTTGTTAGCCTTTTGGATCTCCTCTGAGGTGAATGTTTTGTTCATATCCTCTGCCCATTTTTGGATGGGGTCATTTGCTTTTTTGGTGCTAAGTTTGCTGAGCTCTTAATCTATTTTGGTGATTAGTTTCTTGTCTGATGTATGGCATGTGCAGATCTTCTCCCATTCTGTGAGGGGTCTCTTTGTTTGTTTAATAGTTTCTTTGGATGTGCAGAAGCTTTTCAATTTGATGTAGTCCCACTGATTTGTGTTATGTGGATTTGAAAAGAAGGTGTATTCCAGTTTTTTAAGGTGAAGGACTCTGAAAATGTCCAAGAGGTCTAGTCTGTCAATCTCTTCATTCAATTCTCTTGTATCTTTCTTGGTTCTCTGCTTTGTTGATCTGTCTAAGTGTGAGAGTGGGGTATTGAAGTCTCCCACTATTATTGTATTACTATTGATGTATTTTTGAAATTCTTTCAGTAAGTGCTTGACTTATTTAGATGGTCCCTCATTGGGTGCATAGATGTTAGTGATTGTTAAGTCTTCTTGGCTGATTGATCCTCTAATCATTATGTAATGTCCTTGCCTATCTTTTATTACTTTATTTAATTTAAAATCTATTCTGTCTGAGATGAGAATGGCTGTTCCTGCCCTTTTTTTTTTTGTGGTCCGTTAGCCTATATGATAGTTTTCCATCCTTTCATTTTAAGTCTGTGTTTATCTTGTTGTGACAGATGAGATTCTTGCAAGCAGCATATGGTTGGGTTATGTTTTCTGATCCATCCCCCCACTCTGTGCCTTTTGATGGGTGAGTTTAAGCCATTGACATTTATTGATATTATGGATTTAATGTATTCTAGTGCCATTGCTCAAAAAAACTTTTTAGCTCTGATATATTGCAAGTATTATAGTGATGTTCTTGTTTATAAGAGGTCTTTTAGAACCTCTTTCAAGGCCGGTTTGGTGATGGTTGCCTCCTTTAACTATTGTTTGTCTAAGAAGGTTTTGATCCCTCCATCTAGTTTGAATGAAAGTCCAGTGTAAGGATCCAGGTTTGAGCCCTTGGCTCCCCACTTGTGGGGGGGGATCACTTCACAAACAGTGAAGCAGGTCTGCAAGTGTCTGTATTTCTCTCCCCTTCTCTGTCTTCCCCTCCTCTCCCCATTTCTTTCTGGCTTATCAACAACAACATCAAGAACAACAACAATAATAACCACAACAAGGATAAAACAACAAGGGCAACAAAGGGCAAAAAATAGCCCCCAGGAACAGTGGATTGGTGGTGCTGGCACCAAGCCCCAGCAATAACCCTTGAAGCAAAAAAAAAAAAAAAAAAAAACTTGTCAAGAACTAAAGGTCTCCTTAGGTTCCAGCATCTGACTAGGAAAATAAATCCCATTTGTTCTTTGAGCATTCAGAAGAAAGCAACTCTCCCAAGTTGTTACTGCAAGAGGTTGGAAACACAGCAGTAAGACGCTATATTGACATCACAGGCACTAAACTGGCCCAGTGACACATGGTTGAATCATCCTTCATCTTCACCATGATATATAAACAGGGAAATTCAACATTGTTGCCACAGAAACACCTGTTTGCTCAACAACAGAAACCATGCTATGTGCAAGCTTAGAAGTACCCATGTCAGAACCTGCAGAAGAAGATCAGGGTGTATAAAGAGCTGAGGAAAAATGTGAGAGAATTCAGAATACTCATGAAGGCAAAAGAAGAGTCTAAACTTAACTGGAAGCAACCCAGGTGCCCAACACCAGATGAGTGGCTGAGAAAGCTGTGGTATATATACACAATGGAATACTATGCAGCTATCAAGAACAATGAACCCACCTTCTCTGACCCATCTTGGACAGAGCTAGAAGGAATTATGTTAAATGAGCTAAGTCAGAAAGATAAAGATGAGTATGGGATGATCCCACTCATCAACAGAAGTTGACTAAGAAGATCTGAAAGGGAAACTAAAAGCAGGACCTGACCAAATTGTAAGTAGGGCACCAAAGTAAAAACCCTGTGGTGAGGGGTAGACATGCAGCTTCCTGGGCCAGTGGGGGGTGGGAGTGGGTGGGAGGGATGGGTCACAGTCTTTTGGTGGTGGGAATGGTGTTTATGTACACTCCTAGTAAAATGTAGTCATATAAATCACTAGTTAATTAATATGAGAGGGGGAAAATCAATTGTATGTCTTGAAGTTTTTCAAAACGCAAACTGAATCTTTTCAATATATAGGTTGTGTAATTGATATGCAGACTCTCTCAAAAGCCTAGACCAAGTAGATCAGAAGCAACCGATAGCACAGCTATATACAAGATACTGGGTACTGTACAGCAAACCCTAACAAAAGGACTTTTCAAAGTTAACCCAATTACCAAATAATGTGATGATAACATTAACTATCGATTGTCTTTTTGAACCCTAAGACAGCAGGAACCTCACATCTCCACTATAGAGCCCCTACGTCCCCCAGTCCTGGAACCATTGGATAGGGCCCAATTTCCCATATGCCTCTCCCAATCCATATCAAATAATATTGCATCTGCTGATCACAACCTAACCAACACAATGATTGCCACCTCAACATGCTTCACTTCAGACTGTGTCCAGAGACTTCACGTGTGAAATGACAACCCTTCAGCTTCATTACTCGGGTGAGACCTTTCCTTTCATAGTATACTCTAATTCCATCTCAGGTGGTTCACTTACTAACGAAGTCCCAAAACCTAGATATACACCAGTTTCTGTGAGAAAGAGCATATGTTCACACGTATCCGTAAACTACTGCAAAATATATACCTGAAAGCAGAAGTACACTAGAGTTTGCAGTGAGTACCCCCCTAACACTTCCTCTCCACTATTCCAAGCTTTGGGTCCATGATTGCTCAACAATTTGTTTGGCATCGTATGTTAACTCTCTTCTCAGTCACCAGGTTCCAGATGTCATCAGGAAGCTGGCCAGGCTTCCCCAAACTGAAGACCCCAACAATGTGTCCTCGAGGTCCGCTTCCCCAGAGACCCACACTACTAGGGAAAGAGAGAGGCAGACTGGGAGTATGGACCGACCAGTCAACGCCCATGTTCAGCGGGGAAGTAATTACAGAAGCCAGACCTTCTACCTTCTGCAACCCACAATGACCCTGTGTCCATGCTCCCAGAGGGATAAAGAATGGGAAAGCTATCAGGGGAGGGGGTGGGATATGGAGACTGGGTGGTGGGAATTGTGTGGAATTGTACCCCTCCTACCCTATGATTTTGTTAATTAATCTTTTCTTAAATAAAAAAATAAAATAAAATAATAATAAAACCATATTGCAAACTTATGAAAAAGATGACAAAGAAGTTTACAAAGAAAAGGAACAACATAGCAATCTCAGGGAAAAAGAGGACAATTCACTGTTATTGAAATGCTTGGGAGGTGAGGAAAATCTTGTACTTGACTTTACTATTTCTGATTCCATTTCACAAGAAATTTGATGATTCTTTGGTATCTATTCCAATAGACCTCTACAAGGCCCATGGTTTTTTAACCTGAGAAACTATGTGTGAGGTTTAATTATTGCTTTGGCAAAAAAAGCATTGAGTGTAATATTCTTTAAGGCTTAATGCAGAAGTAAATGGAAATATTATATCAGAAGGTAGAATCAGTGAAGAGCTACTTGAGAGAGACAAAATGAGATCAACCAATCTACCTAAATTTCCAATGATATTTTATATTCAACAAGTTAAATTCAAGCTCATCAATAATTAATCCAGTAATTTCTTGTTTTCATTTTTTAAATTTTATACTCTTTTAATTATCTTCATGTATTTATTGGATAGAGACAGCCAGAAATCAAGAGGGATGGGGGAGATAGGGACAACTACATCCCTGCTTCACCCCTCATGAAGCTTTGCCCCTGCAGGTGGGGACCAGGGGTTCTAACCTGGGTTCTTGTGCACTGTTAACATGTGCTCTCAACCAGGTGCACCACCACCTGGCCCCAATCCAGTTATTTATTTATTTATTTATTTATTTATTTATTTATTTTTGACACCTGCAGACCTGCTGTGAAGGGATCCCCTGCAGGTGGGGAGCCAGGAGATTGCGGGAAATAGGAGAGAGCATCAATCTTATTCTTGTTACTGCCATTTCCAATTTTTCTTCTTCTCTCTAAAACTATCCACTATTTCCATCATCATGTATCTGATGTTGTCATCTATATTATTTACTAATTCTCATTGTTTGATATCAATTTACCTCTAAGTCTTTCCTTTGAGTTCTTGGTGATTTGTATTGTGTATGTGGCCATTTTGTTAAGTCATCTTACATCCTGGAGGTTTTAATATTACATTCAGTGTTGTCTCAATATCTTGGTATGTCTCGATTCTTAACTTGTATGAACATTTGACAGTATTTGCACTCCATAATATTCTCGTCTTGTTGTGGGGGACTCTGTATTGTATTAATTTCCCTCTACCGTATGCCCCTTTATGGGTTTCCAATTATCCTATCCTATAACACCCTACTTTCATTTAAAATGATATTCTTCAATGTCAGCACTTGATATTAGCTTATACACACTAATAAATCCCAACTATGTATCTCCTGGCTTGATTGACATAGATATGGTCTTACATTTTTGCTCAGTGTCTCACTCTGACACACCTGGGAAAATATCCCATCTGGATAAATTCATACTCAGAATATGATAATTTCTTTTTAATCCTCCCAATATTATTCTACCTAAATTCTTGTTCACTGTCTTAACTTTTCCATCCATCCTGTTTCTTGGCTGAAATCATTAGGATTACTTATTCTCTCATTTCACATGTAATATGAACTCAAGCTATCTACAAATTCTGTTAGTGAAAAAAGAAATATTTATTCAATATTTAATTAAAACATATATTCACAATAATTCTGACTCTTATTTTATTTTTAAAGAATGGGTGGTGGAGATAGCATAATAGTGATGCAAAGAGACTCTCATGCCTAAGGCTCCAAAGTCCCAGATTCAGTGCCCCACATTATTTCCTATCAAAATTTTCATCATAGATCTATAGTCTAAATTTTAAGCAATTTTAAATAAAACGTAGCCAAGGGAAAATGTTCTTTTGTAATATGGTTTCATTATTTCTAGCCAAAACTGGACTGCTCTCAGCTGACGTTTTTCAGGAAAAAAAAAAAAGAGAGAGAGAGAGCGAGAAGTACTGACAGAGGAAGAAAGAGAAGGTACCACAGCACAAAATTTCCTCCAATGCAGAGGGGGCCAAGCTCAACCTAGGTTGTGTTCATGACAAGACATATGCACAAGCTAAATGAGCTATCATTCTGGTCCTGGTTTAATTCTGAATTTTCCCTAACTATAAGGAAATCTATCTAGATTATCATACATTCCAAGTAAATTTTGGAAAGAATTGACTGACTTGTCAGACTGAAGATATATTTTTTTTCCTTTATTTGGGGATTAATGTTTTCTAGTCACCAGTAAATACGATAGTTTGTACATGCATAACATTCCTCAGTACCCTACTATTACTGTGTTACTGTTAATATACTGCTGTAGCTCTTTTAGTAGATGTTTGATGTATTTAGATGACTTCTCCTTGGGTGCATAGATGTTGATAATCATTAAGTCCTCTTCATTGATTCATCCTCTGAACACTAAGTAATGCTATCCTATCTTTTTAAATTTTATTTATTTTAAGGCCTATCATTGTCAGATATCATAGCTGTTCCTGCCCCCTTTTTTGTGGGACATTGGCATGTATGGTAGTTTTCCACCCTTTCACTGTAAGTCAATGTTTGTCTTGTTGAGTTAAGTGGGATTCTTACACATAACATATGGTTGGGTTGTGTTTTCTGATCCATCTTCCTACTCTGTGCCTTTTACTAGGCGAATTCAGGCCATTGACATTTATTGATATCATATATTGAAGATATTTTAATGCACACTATTGTAGTTTTTACAGAGTTCTGATATATGGCATGTTCACAGTGATCTGATTGTTCATAGGAGACCTTTCAGAACTTCTTTCATGGAAGGCTTGGTGATAGTTGAGTCCTTCAACTGTTGCTTGTCTGAGAAGGTTTTTATGCCTCCGACTAGTCTGAATGACGGTCTAGTAGGATACAGTAGCCTTGGTTGAAATCCTTTCTCATTGAGCACTCTATAGATATCTTGCTATTCTCTTTTGGCCTGTAATGTTTGTGTGGAAAAATCTGCTGCTAATCTTATGGGTTTTCCTCTGTAAGTGACTCTTTGTTTATCTCTTGCAGCCTTCAGGATCCTTTTTTTTATCCTTATTCCCTTTCATTCTAAATACAGTATGTCTTGGTGTCTTTAAGTCTAGGTTAATTCTATTTGGGACCCTCTGGGCTTCTTGAACCTTTATGTCTTTTATGTTGTCTAGACTAGGGAAGTTCTCATCTATTATGTCCTGTACAATGCTTTCTTCCCCTCCCTCTCTTCCTTCCTCTGGTAGACCTGTAATGCATATATTTATGCTGTTGTAGTCATCCTACATCTCTCTGTTGCTATTTTCAGTATCTCTTAATCTCTTTTTGAGATCTCTTCTTTCTTAGTTTTCTCTAATCCATCCTCAATATTTCTAATTCTGTTTTCTGACTAATTTATTCTATTTTCTCTCCCCTCTGCTGTTTTCTGTAGCTCAGCTATATTGTTACCCTGTTCTGATACTGCATTAGCTTGTTCAGCTAGTTGTTCTCTTAGCTCAGCTGCTTCAGCTTTGAGCTCTTTAATTACCTTAAGATAGTTAGTGCTTTCTTTCAGAGTCTCATTTGTTGTTTCTGCATTTCTGATGACAATTCTTTCAAACCCTTTCCTCACTCCTGTGACTAATTCCTTAACTAACATTTGGATGTTGATCTCATTCTTCTGTGCTTTGACCTTTGGGGGAGCTTTTAGCTGTACTTTTCTTCCTGGTTCATTTTTCCAATCTTTCTCCTTGGCTTAACCGTTATTATAGTGTGTTATGAGGTCCTTCTCTCAGTACTTTTCAATCCACTGAGCACTCTTGCCTGGTTTGACCTGTGTCTAAGTAAAGTACTTAAAGAGTTCACAGTTGTGGAAATTAACAATTGTTTCAATGCTATCTCAATCTCACTGCTGGGCCCTGTGAGTTTCTAAACAAGTCCCATTTATAGTCTGTAAGTTCTGAAGCAATTATTCACCATGTTCTCATCAGGAGAACAATGTGCAAAGGCTCCCACTATACAGCTACACCACTAGACCACCAGGGAGTAGATCTTCTCCTAAGCTTCCTGGTCAGTTCTCTGCCTCCCCCTCCCCAACCCCCACAGGGCCTCCACCCTGCTGCTCTAGTGTGACAGGGTCCCCACTTCCTTAACATAACTGACTCATAACCTGAACCTGTGCAACTGTTTTACTTGCCAACAAGAAACAGATCTTAGTGTTCTGAAATTATTGATTGTTGATTGTTGATTATTTCCATAATGGGTTTTCCAGACCACCTTAACCACCTCATATTTGACTTCTGTAACCTACCTTACTTTCTGCACTTAGCCCTATAAATGGTTGTGCTACACTGAACTCAGGACTGCACTCTGAGCAGCACTTTTAGCTGAGTGTAGTCACCAGCCAGCTCAATAAAGACTCTCAAATTTGACTGAACTGGTCTCAGGTGGTTTCTGACACTTAACCCCACAACACCAGCCTTTGAGGGCAGCAGCAAATGAAGACTCACAGTCCTTTCAGTCTTCTCATTTCTTCAGCAGTCATTTTGTTGGTAAATCAGATTGGAGGTGGCACCTCAACTTGCAAACTTTCAGACTGTTATCAGCCATTTAGGCTTTAGCCCCAGGAATCTCTCCTTAGGCTCCTCTCTGTCCATGAGCCACACGTTTTCACTCACCAGTTACTTGGTGGATTCCCAAAGTAGTCCCAGTCTCATTTTGTTGTAGTTTCAGGTGATCGTTGATATCCCTTGTTCTTTACAGAATTTTCTCAACTGGGTAAAGCTGGAGGTCTGGGCAGAGTTGTGGTCTCTGGATGCTCTGGTGATTTGGTGGGTTCCCAAACTAGTTCTAGTCCTGTCTTGCTATGGTCCCAGGTGGTCTCCTTCAATATTCCTAGTTGACCTGAAGATATAATATTTTTTACAGTGACCTAGTGTAACTATCAGTTCTTCCCACTTGTCAAAAAGATGGTCTTCAATTCACTTGTTGAAGCTGAAAAACTATAAGAATATGTACTGCATATATGTAGCTACCCCACTTTTTTGCTCACATTTGAGTAAATAGGATATTCATGAATAAATCAAATGTTTCTCAGATAATTATAAATCTATTCCAGTTTAGATAGGTGGTATTCATTTTGATATTATACACCATAAGAAAAGCATAATAAGCCTTTTGAATATAGAATATTTAAATACATTACTTAATGTTGATATCAACCATCAAAAAGAAAAAAACCTGAAAATGTAGTGCTGTTTTCAAATGTTTACAAAAAATAGTTTTTTTTAGAAATAACATTTGTTAAAGTGGTTAAGGTTAAGGGATTATACTGAAGTCATTGACACATGAGCACCATTTTTTTTTTAAGTGATTTAATAATGATCGACAAGATTGTGGTATAAGATGGCTACAGTTCTCTCCACCAGAGTTCTACATCCCATCACCTCCATTTGGAAGGAGGTCCCTAATCTTTGTTCCTCTGGGATTATGAACAAAAGATCTTTATGGTGTACAAAAGGTGATGTACAAAATGTGGCTTCTATAATTGCTTCTCCACTAGACGTACTCCCAGCCTGTCTCTCTCTTTCCTGAGTGGGACAGGGCTCTGAGGAGGTGGAGTTCAAGGACAGATTAGTGAGGTTATCTACCCAAGGAAGTCAGGTTGGCAAAATGGTAGCATCTGCAAAACTTGGTGGCTGAAAAGCATTAAGATACAAAGCAGAATAAATTGTTTAGTAAGAAGGAACCTAAAGATAAAAATATAGCAGATGAGAGTAGGGTCTTCATGTTGGAAGAAGCTAGGAGGTCTATTTTGAAAAGCTTCTGTAGAGCAAAAGAAATCATTACCCAAACGATGAGGCTCCTCACAGAATGGGAGAAAATTTTTACATACCATACAACAGACAAGAGGCTAATAACCAAAATATATAAAGAACTCACCAAACTTAGCAACAGAAAAGCAAATGACCCAATCAAAAAGTGAAGAGAGGATATGATCAGGATATTCACTACAGAAGAGATACAAAAGGCCAAAAGGCATATAGAAAATTATTCCAAGTCACTGTCAGAGAAACACAAATAAAGACAACAATGCAAGTAAAGACAACAACCACCTTACTCCTATGACAATGTCATACATCAGGAAAGACAGCAGCAACAAATGCTGGAGAGGTTGTGGGGACAAAGAAACCCTCCTGCACTCCTGGTGGGACTGTAAATTGCTCCAGCCTCTAAGGAGAGCAGTCTGGAGAACTCTCAGAAGGCTAAAAATGGACCTTCCTTATGACCCAGTAATACGTCTCCTATGGATATATCCTAAAAGAGTCAAGCAAGTACACCTAACCAAAAAAATTTGTCTACACAGATGTTCATAGCAGCATAATTCATAATAGCCCAAACCTGGACAACCCATGTGTCCAACAACAGATAAGTAGCTAAGAAAGTTGTGGTATATATACACAATGGAATATTACTCAGCTGTTAACAATAATGAATCTACCTTCTCCGACCCATCTTGGATGGAGCTTGAAGAAATTATGTTAAGTGATTTAAGCCAGAAAGTGAAAGATGAGTATGGGATGATCCCACTCATTAACAGAAGCTGAGAAAGTAGAACAGAAAGGGAAATGCAAAGCAGGATTTGACTGAGTTTGGAGTAACGCACCAAAGTAAAAACCTTGAGGGAGTGGGAGAGTAGATTTTCAGCTCCACTATAGGGGAATGGGGGAAGGGACACAGACCCTGAGTGGCAGGAATGGTGTTATTATACTCCTATTAACTTATAATCTTATAAATCACCATGTAGTCAATCTGAGAGGGGGAATAAATGAATATTTCAAACTTTTTGATGCACAGACTTCAATTCTGAGTATATATTCCTTCAATCTAAGCACTTAAGTTTTCAAATTAGTAAACTGATTGAATTTTAACACTGGGCTCAAATTGTTAATGAATTTTTAATAAGTGTTTTCTTTCTTTTTAATATTAAGTCACCTATAATCTTAGACCAGGGAGACCAGAAGCAACTGGTCTTGTAAATATATAAGATATAGTCCTTTGCAATAACATTAAATGACATAAATTATGGTAAGGTCTTCTATGGAACCTCTGGGGTTTGCTCATTTTCCTTCATGCATGGCTTAACTTTTTAAGAGAAAAGTAAGGGCTAACTTCTTAAAGAAAAATGCACTTGGCAGCAATCTTCCCTCTCTTTCCAGCATAATCAGGGTGTTCTACTGCTATAACCAAAGTGCACTTTGTCAATGGCCTTAGAATTTGTGACTTCTGTGTCAGTCTGTTGATTAAACCAAACAAGTTGTACTCTCTGTATACACAAAAGGAAAAGTAACCTGTTAAGCTTGTTGCTGTGAGTTACTATGGAGAAGTTGGTAAGGGCATATAAGCGCAAGTGCTCAGGGACCACTCTGACCCATTGTGGACATGACCCCAGCCAGCATAATAAAGACTGTTTCCTACAGTAAAGCCTCAATGTGTCCTGTCTCTGCCTGAGAATTAGATAACACCAGGACCCAAAAGTTCTTTCTGCCTCTCCTACCTCCTTCTTTCCCAGAGTCCTTTGCTTTAATGCTAGATGGCAAGTTTTTAAAAATAAAGATGATAAGTTCATAACTAATAGTTGTATTTATATCATAGCATCTATCCTTCAAAAGATGCTTGATTAATTATGCACTCATAAAACCTCTAAAGATATGAAATTTAAAAGGCTAAAAGATGACAAGATCAAATGCTAGGGAAGATTAAAGTGCAAGATATCAGATTAAGAAGACTAATTCTCCTTCCACAAATATTGGTTCAATATACCTGGAATTTATGACAAATTTGCAAAAATACATTTCTTCAGGGAAATCTAGAATATAACTAAGGGCCCACTGTATTTGCAGACGATAATCAATTCATCTACATTTATGCAGGTAGGAAACCAAATTAAAACAGCCTATTATTGACTGTCCTCCTCTCAAACTAATGCCACATGATCAGAAAGAAAGAAATTCCCAGATCGTAGCTTCTTCATAGAGAAGAAAATAAGAAGATTCAGGGAAAGGGTAGACAGCATAATGGTTATGCAAACAGACTCCCATACCTGAGGTTCCAAAGTCCCAGGTTCAATCCCCTGCACCACTATAAACCAAAGCTGAGTAGTGCTCTGGTTAAAAAAAAAAAAAAGAAGAAGAAGAAGTTTCAACTGTTCATTCAAATCTTACTTTGAGGAGAGAGAACTGCCCAAGGGATGACCTTTGCATAATTTTTTTTTTGAGAGTATCAATAGGACTAACATAATTTAGATCTTTGGGAGCCACTGAAGACAAAGTATCAATGTCAAGCAGAATAAAATTGTTCCAAAAGAGCTGCAGCACAATGGACAAAAACTAAAACCATAGAGTAAAGGGGATTCAAGGGGGAAAGGATAAAGCATGTGTTCAGTGTTCTAGATTTCCAGGGACTACCAAAGGAGACTGTTTCTGTCTACTCCAAACTCTAGGAACTGGTGTCATTTGACATAGTATAAATGCCTAGACCACTTGGTGGATGTACCAACCAACCTAGAGACTGCTGAAAACAAAATAGAATTAGGTGTTTTACTGCTACTTCAAAGAATCTGTGATATAGCAGACAGACACTAGAGGGAGGAAGAGATTACAAGTGCCTTAAAAAAATCGTATCTTTTTAATTAATAATTTAAGCAAAAGGCCTATCTAATTAGATTTAAAATTATATAGTCACAGAAAAAAATGTGAAAAGTCCTTAGAAACTATAACTGAAGTTATAAAATTTATCTAAAATGCCATACCATAAAGAATGGAAGAAGTAGTATATATATATATATATGGATAAAAATACAAAGTTACAAGTAACACAAAGAAACAGGGGGGAATGGCCCAATTTAAGGAACAAAATGAAACTCCAGAAACCAATACACAAAAAATAAAGATACAAAAATTGATTGACAAAAAATTGAAATGTACTATCATAAAGATAATTAATAGGCTAAGGAAATAAAAAAGTGAATAAATTAAAATCTCAATAATGGAAATTATTTTAAAAGAAGCAACTAAATTTGTAGCTTGAAAATAATATTACTTTACTAAAAGTTATTTTAGTGGTATGATATACTCCAATGTTGAAGGAAAAAAAATAGCCAATCAGGAATATTATATCCAACATAACTGTATTTCAAAAATGATGAGAAAGAAATACTTCTC
Organism: Erinaceus europaeus; assembly: GCF_950295315.1. Taxonomy (NCBI): domain Eukaryota; kingdom Metazoa; phylum Chordata; class Mammalia; order Eulipotyphla; family Erinaceidae; genus Erinaceus; species Erinaceus europaeus. The sequence continues at coordinate 128,997,971 of NC_080162.1, read as the reverse complement.
CAAATAAACAAAAATTTGGTGTAGTTCAAAGTCTACCTTTAAAAAAGCACTAGTTCCTCAATTTGAAGAAAAAAAAAGATGCAATTCAACAATATAATAATAGGAAAGTATACAGCATTTAGTAAGGAAAGTGTAGGACAAATCCAAGAGACTGTAGTACTGCATCAGTGTTTGAAAAATCTTTTAAAATTATGGTTTAGAGTTGAATAAACAAAATATAAAAGAATAATGATAGCTAAGTATGCTAATGAGTATAAAATATAACATTTGTGAGATTAATAACATAAATGATAGGAAGTTAAAGTATAAAGGTTTTATATGTAGTTGAAGTTATAAACATAAGATTTATATATGTGAAGCATTTTTAAGCTCTATGTTTACAATAAATAAGAAGTTTGTAAAAAGTTAAACCAATGGGTAAAAGATAGTAGTAAGAATGGTCATATTCATAGCAGACAAAATAGAATTTCAGTTAACAATTGTCACATTATAAAGAGAAACACTATAGAATCATAAAAAGTTGCATATTAGGAGTTGGGCAGTAGTGCAGAAGGTTTTAGTGCAAGGATCCCAGTTTGAGCCCTCAGCTCCCTACCTGCAGGGGAGTTGCTTCACAGGCAGTAAAGCAGATCTGCAGGTGTCTATTTTTCTCTTCCCTTCTCTCTCTTCCCCTCCTCTTTCCATTTCTCTCTGTTCTATCCAACAACAACAATAACTACTACAGCAATGAAAAACAATAGGGGCAACAAAAGGAAAAATAAATAATAATAATAAAATTGAAAAAAAAGTTGCATATCTTAAAAATATATTTAAGGGGGCAAGTTTGTGTTTTATTGTAGACACCTGTCCAGTGATTATATTGTTAGGTAATATTCTAATGCTTCATACACATTAACTCAAGAAAATTTCACAACAGACCATAACATTTGCTTATTGTTTCCAGATTGACATATAATGATAAAGAGTTACAAATATGCTAGAGATAAAATAAGCAGATAAAAAGAATCAAGTTGAAGACTTCCAGAAGAAGGGCAATCAACTCAGAAAAGCAATAAAAATCATCTGAAAACTCAACGACCAGAATCTCTTCAAAAACTCACCAAGCCACAGGTGAGTACAAACACATGTGGCTCATAGACAGAAAAGGAGTGAGGGAGAGATTCCCAGGACTAAAAAGTCATACTCAGGAACAGGCTAAGGCCAGTCTGGGAGTTTGGAGCTGAGGTTCAGCACTTCTGGTCTGACTTAAAGAAAAAACTGTTTAAAAATATATTTAAATATTCCACATCAGAACACCCAAATATCTAAAGCAAACACTGACAGATAAAATATAAATAGAATACAATAGTAGTTAATTTGAGCACTCTACTTTTGATAATCCAGGTACCTATTGATAATCAGCTAGGAAGAAGAAACAGAACCTGAACAATATTATAAACTGGTTCAAGTTTCCCAATGTATTTTCCCTTTCTGATCTTGTTTCTTAAATTTCACCTGTAAATGAAATTATCCTTTTTTTTGGCTTATCTCATGTAACATGATTCCTTCAACTTCCATCCAACAAGAGGCAAAAGATGTGACTTTTTTCATTTTTAACAACAGAGTAGTCTTACATTGTGGTACAGATTCTTTTCAAGTACAAATACAATATCATCTATGACAGGCCACATGCTAAGACATAAAGGAAGCTTTAACAAATTTAAAATGGGAAAAACATACCAATTGTTTTCTATTTACACTAGCAAAAACTAGAAATCAAAAGCAAAAAAACCTGGAAATTTACACAAATATATAGAAATTAAACAACCCATTCAAACATCAATAGTTCAAAGGAAACTGAAAATATTCTGAGACAAAATATGATACAGTAAAACTTATAGTATGAATAAAAAGAAATTCTAAGTTATTATAAATGGCCTCCAAGAGCAGATTTGTAGTGTTAGGCACCAAGCCCCAGCAATAACCCTGGAGGCAAAAAAAAAAAAAAGAAAGAAAGAAAGAAAGAAAAGAAAAGAAAAGAAAAGAAAAGAAAAGAAAAGAAAAGAAAAGAAAAGAAAAGAAAAGAAAAGAAAAGAATTGGGGAGATGAGGGCAAGGGAAATAGCATAATAGTTATGCAAAAGACTTTCATAAATAAGACAATAGAGGTCCCAGGTTCAATCCCCAACACAATTGTAAACCAAAACTGAGTTGTGTTTTGGTAAAAAAAAAAAAAAAAAAAAGTAACATAGAAGTAATAAGTTAACTAGATAGTAGAATAACAACTTCCTAAAATTTCAAACCAATAAAGTGACAAACTTCAGGTAGGTCAGACTTCCGGAGGCAGGGCTATGGAGCAGCAGCAGCTGTGTTTCTCTTCTCTCCTCTCCCGGGTCAACAAAAGAGGCTTTTAAGCCACTGTGCTCCAACTCAGGTACTAAAATATTACTGACCAAGATGGGTCAGAGAAGGTGGGTTCATTGTTTTTGATAGGCATAGTATTCCATCGTGTATATATACCACAGCGTTCTCAGCCACTCATCTGGTGTTGGGCACCTGGGTTGCTTCCAGGTTTTAGCTATTATGAATCGTGCTGCTATGAACATAGGAGTACACACCTCTTTTTGTTTGGGTGTTATGGAGTCCTTGGGGTATAACCCCAGGAGAGGAATTACTGGATCATATGGAAGGTCCATGTCTAGCCTTCTGAGAGTTTTCCAGACTGCTCTCCACAGAGGCTGTACCAATTTACATTCCCACCAGCAATGTTAAAGGGTTCCTCTGTCCCCACATCCTCTCCAGCATTTGTTGCTGCTGTCCTTTTTGATGTATACCATTCTTACAGGAGTGAGGTGGTATCTTAGTGTTGTCTTAATTTGCATTTCTCTGACAATCAGTGACCGAACCTCACATCTCCACTATAGAGCCCCTACTTCCCCCAGTCCTGGAACCCTTGGATAGCGCCCACTTTCCCATATGCATCTCCCAATCCAAACCAAATAATATTGCATCCGCCGATCACAACCTAACCAATACAACGATTGCCACCTCAACATGCTTCACCTCAGACTATGTCCAGAGACTTCACGTGTGGAATGACAACCCTTCAGCTTCATTACTCAGGTGAGACCTTTCCTTTTATAGTACACTCTAATTTCATCTCAGGTAGTTCACTTCTAACAAAGTCCCATAACCTAGATATACACCAGTTTCTGTGAGAGAGAGCTTATGTGCAGACGTATCCAAAAACTACTGCAAAATATATACCTGAAAGCAGTAATACACTAGAGTTTACAGTGAGTACCTCCCTAACACTTCCTCTCCACTATTCCAAGCTTGGGATCCATGATTGCTCAACATTTTGTTTGACTTCATATGTTAACTCTCTTTTCAATCACCAGGTTCCAAATGCCACCAGAATGCTGGCCAGGCTTCCCTGGATTGAAGACCCCACCAATGTGTCCTGGAGCTCAGCTTCCCCAGAAACACACCTTACTAGGGAAAGAGAGAGGCAGACTGGAAGTATGGACCGACCAGTCAACGCCCATGTTCAGCGGGGAAGCAATTACAGAAGCCAGACCTTCTACATTCTGCAACCCTCAACGACCCTGGGTCCATGCTCCCAGAGGGCTAGAGAATGGGAAAGCTATCATGTGTGGGGGTGGGTTATGGAGATTGGGTGGTGGGAATTGTGTGGAGTTGTACCCCTCCTACCTTATGTTTTTGTTCATTAATCCTTTCTTAAATAAAAAATAAATAAATAAATAAAATATTACTGAAACAACTGTCAATTTCCACAACTTTGAACACTTTAATTACCTAATTTAAACACAAGTAATTTGAAAAGTACTGAGAGAGGGACCTCATAACATACTATATAAAATGGTTAAACCATAAGAAGAAATATTAGAAAAATGAACCAGGACAAGAGTCGAGCTAAAGGCCCCCCAAAGGTTGAAGGACAAAATAATGAGGTCAACATCTAAACACTAGTTAAGGAAATAATCACAGGAGTGAGTAAAGAGTTTGAAAGAATTGTCATCAGAAATGCAGAAAAAACAAATGAGACTCTGGAAGAAAACACTAATTATCTAAAGGTTATTAGAGAGCTGAAAGCTGAAATACAAAAGCTATGAACACAAGTAGCTGAACAAGCTCAAAATGTATCAGAAAAGGGTAACAAAATAGATAAACTCCAGAAAGCAGTAGAGGGGAGAGAGAACAGAATAAATGAGGGTGAAAACAGAATAAGCAATATTGAGGATGAATTAGAGACAACTAAAAAAGAAGTAAGAGATCTCAAAAAGAGATTTAGAGATACTGAAAACAACAGAGACATGTAGTATGACTTCAAAAGAAAGTATATATATATATATATATATATATATATATATATATATATATATATATATATATATTATTGGCTTACCAGAGGAAGAAAGAGAGGGAAGGGAAGAAAGCATTCTTCAGCACATACTAGCTGAGAACTACTCTAGTCTAGACAACAACAAAGAAATAAAGGTTCAAGAAGCTCAGTGGGTCCCAAACAGAATTAACCCAGACTTAAAGACTCATCATATTTAGAATGGAAAGGAATAAGGATAAAAAAAGGATCCTGAAGGCTGCAAGAGAAAAACAAACAGTCCCCTACAGAGGAAAATCCATAAGATTAAGCAGCAGACTCCTCCACACAAACACTATAGGCCAGAAAAGAATGGCAAGATATCTATCGAGTGCTCAATGAGAAAGGCTTTCAACCAAGACTACTGTATCCGGCTAGACTGTCATTCAGACTAGATGGAGGCATAAAAACTTTCTCAGACAAACAATAGTTGGAAGAATCAACTATCATCAAACCTGCCCTGAAAGAAGTTCTGAAAGGTCTCCTAGTCAGACCACCATAAATATGCCATATATCAGAAAACTCTAAAACTCTACAAGAATGGCATTAAAATATCTTCAATCTTTGATATAAATAAGTGTTAATGGCCTGAATTCACCTATTAAAAGGTACAGAGTAGGAAGATGCATCAGAAAACACAACCCAACAAGATGCTGTCTACAGGAAAGCCACCTAACTCAATAAGACAAACACAGACTCAAAGTGAAAGGATGGAAAATGACCATACAAGCCAATGACCCACAAAAAGGGCAGGAACAGCTATTCTCTCTGACACAATAGATTTTAAAATAAATAAAATGTAAAAAGATAGGGATGGATACTACATAATGCTCAGAGAATCAGTCAATCAAAAGGAATTAACAATTATTAACAATTATGCACCCAATGAGAAGCCATCTAAATACATCAAATATCTACTGAAAGAGCTACAGCAGTATATTAACAGCAGCACAGTAATAGTAGGATACTTCAACACCCCACTCTCTCAACTTGACAGATCATCCAGGCAGAAAATCAATAAAGACATGAGGGAGCTAAATGAGGAGATAGATAAACAAGAACGATTGGACATTTACAGAGTCATAAACCGAAGAAACTGGAACACACATTTTACTCAAGACCACATGGGTCATTCTCAAGGATAGAGTATATGTTAGGCCACAAAGACAGCATCAGCAAATTCAAGAGCATTGAAATAATCCAACATCACTCTGATACCAAAAGCAGACAGGGACACAACCAAAAAAGGAAACTACAGACCAATATCTCTGATGAACATACATGCTAAAATAGTGAACAAAGTTCTAGCCAACCGGATACAGCAGTATATTTAAAAGTTTGTTCATCATGACCAAGTGGAGATTATCCCAATGATGCAAGGTTGGTTTAATATAAGTAAATCAATCATCATGATCCACCACATCAATAAAAGCAAAACCAAAAACCACATGGTCATATGAAAAGATGCAGAGAAAGCCTTTGACAAAATAAAACATCCCTTTATGATCAAAACACTACAAAAAATGGGAATAGATGGAAATTTCTTGAAAATAGTGGAGTCTATATATAGCAAACCTACAGCCAACATCATACTTAATGGTGAAAAACTGGAAACATTTCCACTCCAATCAGGCACTAGACAGGGCAGCCCACTATCACCATTACTGTTCAACATAGTGTTGGAAGTTCTTGCCATAGCAAACAGGCAGGAGGAAGGAATTAAAGGGATACAGATTGGAACAGAAGTCAAACTCTCCTTATTTGCAGATGACATGATAGTATACATAGAAAAACCTAAGGAATCCAGCAAGAAGCTTTTGGAAATGATCAGGCAATACAGTAAGGTGTAAGGTTACAAAATTAACATACAAAAGTCACTGGCATTCCTTTATTTTTTTATTTTTTCTAATTTTTTTATTTAAGAAAGAATTAATTAACAAAACCATAGGGTAGGAGGGGTATAACTCCACACAATTCCCACCACCCAATCTCCATATCCCACCCCTTCCCCTGATAGCTTTCCCATTCTCTATCCCTCTGGGAGCATGGACCCAGGGTCATTGTGGGTTGCAGAAGGTAGAAGGTCTGACTTCTGTAACTGCTTCCCCACTAAACAAGGGCGTTGACTGGTCGGTCCATACTCCCAGTCTGCCTCTCTCTTTCCCTAGTAGGGTGTGTCTCTGGGGAAGCTGAGCTCCAGAACACATTGGTGGGGTCTTCAATCCAGGGAAGCCTGGCTAGCATCCTGATGGCATCTGGAACCTGGTGATTGAAAAGAGAGTTAACATACAAAGCCAAACAAATTGTTGAGCAATCATGGACCCAAAGCTTGGAATAGTGGAGAGGAAGTGTTAGGGAGGTACTCACTGCAAACTCTAGTGTACTTCTGCTTTCAGGTATATATTTTGCAGTAGTTTATGGATACGTGTGAACAAAAGCTCTCTCGCATATCTAGGTTTTGGGACTTAGTTAGAAAGTGAACCACCTGAGATGAAATTAGAGTGTACTATAAACGAAAAGGTCTCACCTGAGTAATGAAGCTGAAGGGTTGTCATTCCACAAGTGAAGTCTCTGGACACAGTCTGAGGTGAAGCATGTTGAGGTGGCAATCGTTGCGCTGGTTAGGTTGTGATCGGCGGATGCAATATTATTTGATATGGATTGGGAGAGGTATACGGGAAAGTGGGCCCTATCCAAGGGTTCCAGGACTGGGGGAAGTAGGGTCTCTATAGTGGAGATGTGAGATTCCTGCTGTCTTATGGTTCAAAAAGACAATCGATAGTTAATGTTATCATCACATTATGGGTAATTGGGTGAACTTAGAAAAGTCCTTTTGTTAGGGTTTGCTGTACAGTACCCAGTATCTTACATATAGCTGTGCTATCGGTTGCTTCTGATCTACTTGGTCTAGGCTTTTGAGAGAGTACGCATATCCAATACACAGCCTATATATTAAAAAGATTCAGTTTGTGTTTTGAAAAACTTCAAGACATACAATTGATTTTCCCCCTCTCATATTAATTAACTAATGATTTATATGACTACATTTTGCTAGGAGTATACATAAACACCATTACCACCACCAAAAGACTGTGACCCATCCCTCCCACCTACTGTGACCCCCCACTGGCCCAGGAAGCTGCATGTCTAGCCCTCACCACAGGGTTTTTACTTTGGTGCTATACTTACAATTTGGTCAGGTCCTGCATTTAGTTTCCCTTTCAGATCTTCTTAGTCAACTTCTGTTGATGAGTGGGATCATCCCATACTCATCTTTATCTTCTGACTTAGCTCACTTAACATAATTCCTTCTAGCTCTGTCCAAGATGGGTCAGAGAAGGTGAGTTCATTGTTCTTGATAGCTGCATAGTATTCCATTGTGTATATATACCACAGCATTCTCAGCCACTCATCTGGTGTTGGGCACCTGGGTTGCTTCCAGGTTTTAGCTATTATGAATCGTGCTGCTATGAACATAGGAGTACACACCTCTTTTTGTTTGGGTGTTATGGAGTCCTTGGGGTATAACCCCAGGAGAGGAATTACTGGATCATATGGAAGGTCCATGTCTAGCCTTCTGAGAGTTTTCCAGACTGCTCTCCACAGAGGCTGTACCAATTTACATTCCCACCACCAATGTAAAAGGGTTCCTCTGTCCCCACATCCTCTCCAGCATTTGTTGCTGCTATCCTTTTTGATGTATGCCACTCTTACAAGAGTGAGGTGGTATCTTAGTGTTGTCTTAATTTGCATTTCTCTGACAGTCAGTGACCTAGAGCAGTTTTTCATATGTTTGTTAGCCTTTTGGATCTCCTCTGAGGTGAATGTTTTGTTCATATCCTCTGCCCATTTTTGGATGGGGTCATTTGCTTTTTTGGTGCTAAGTTTGCTGAGCTCTTTATCTATTTTGTTGATTAGTTTCTTGTCTGATGTCTGGCATGTGAAGATCTTCTCCCATTCTGTGAGGGCTTTCTCTGTTTGTTTAATAGTTTCTTTGGATGTGCAGAAGCTTTTCAATTTGTTGTAGTCCCATTGGTTTGTTTCTGCTTTAGTCTTCCTTGCAATTGGGTTTGATTCATCAAAGATGTCCTTGAGGTGTATGTGGGAAAGTGTTTTACCAATGTTTTCCTCTAAGTATTTGATTGTTTCTGGTCTGACATCTAAGTTTGATCCATTTGGAGTTGATTTTTGTTTCTGGTGAGACAAAGTTGTTCAATTTCATTCTTCTGCATGTTTCAACCCATTTTTCCCAGCACCATTTATTGAAGAGAGCCTCCTTTTTTCCATTTAATCCTTTGGACCCCCTTATCAAAGATTGGATGTCCATAGGTTTGCGGATTTATTTCTGGGCTTTCAATTCTGTTCCACTGGTCTGTGTGCCTATTTTTGTTCCAGTACCATGCTGTTTTGATGATGATGGCTTTATAATATAGTTTAAGGTCAGGGAGTGTGATGCCTCCTTTTCTGTTTCTTTTCCTCAAGATGGTTTTGGCAATTCTAGGTTTTTTTAGATTGCAGATAAATGATTGTAGTGTTTGTTCTATTCTCTTAAAGAAGCTTGGTGGAACTTTGATGGGTATTGCATTAAATTTGTATATGTCTCTGGGGAGAATATTCATTTTGAAATTTTTTATACCTCCATCTAGTATGAATGACAGTCTATCAGGATGCAGTAGTCTTGGCTGAAAGCCTTTCTCATTGAGCACTCAATAGATATCTCGCCATTCTCTTCTGGACTGTAGTGTTTGATGTGGAGAAGTCTGCTGCTAATATTATGGGTTTTCCTCTGTAGGTGACTCTTTGTTTTTCTCTTGCAGGCTTCAGGATCGTTTCTTTATCCTTATTCCTTTCCATTCTAAATATGATGTGTCTTGGTGTCTTTAAGTCTGGGTTAATTCTGTTTGGGGCCCCTAGGGTTCTTTAACCTTTATGTTGTCTAGACTATAGAATTTTTCATCTGTTATGTCCTGAAGAATGCTTTCTTCCCCTCCCTTTCTTTCTTCCTCTGGTAAGCCAATAATGTGTATATTATTTCTTTTGAAGTCATCCCATACGTCTCTGTTGTTGTTTTAATTATCTCTTAATATCTTTTTTAGATCTCTTACTTCTTTTATTACTTTATTTGATTTAAAATCTATTGTGTCTGACATGAGATTGGCTGTTCCTGCCTTTTTTTGTGTGGTCCCTGTATAATAGTTTTCCATCCTTTCATTTTAAGTCTGTGTTTATCTTGTTGTGTCAGATGGGATTCTTGCAAGCAGCATATGGTTGGGTTATGTTTTCTGATCCATCCCCCCATTCTCTGCCTTTTGATGGGTGAGTTTAAGCCATTGACATTTATTGATATTATGGATTTAATGTATTATAGTGCCATTGTTCAACAAATTTTTATTTGCTCTGATATATTGCAAGTATTATAGTGATGTTCTTGTTTATAAGAGGTCTTTTAGAACCTCTTTCAGGGCCGGTTTGGTGATGGTTGCCTCCTTTAACTGTTGTTTGTCTAAGAAAGTTTTGATCCCTCCATCTATGAATTAAAGTCTAGCAGGATATATTATCCTTGGTTGAAACCCTTTTTCATTCAGGGCTTGATAGATATCTTGCCATTCTCTTCTGGCTTTTAGCGTTTGAGTGGAGAAGTCTGCTGATAGTCTTATGGGTTTTCCCCTGTATGTGACTTTTTGTTTCTCTCTTGCAGCCTTTAGGATCCTTTCTTTATCCTTACTTCTTCTCATTGTGACTATGATGTGTCTTGGTGTCTTCAGGTCTGGGTTGATTCTGTTTGGAACTCTCTGGGCCTCTTGAATCTTGATGTTCTTTCTGTTATTCAGGTCTGGGAAGTTTTCTTCTATTATTTCCTCTAGAATGTTTGCTTCCCCTTCCTCTCTTTCTTCCTCTGGCAGGCCAATTATACGAATGTTACTTCTTTTGAGATCATCTCATATGTCTCTGTTGTTGTTTTCAGTGTCTCTCAATCTCTTTTTAAGCTCGTTCTCCTCTTTCTTCATTTTCTCTAACTCATCCTCTGTCTGACTAATTCTGTTTTCTGCTTCTGTTAGTCTGCTTTCCCTTGCCTCAGCTTCTTTCTGCATTACAGCTATTTCAGCTTTCAGTTCTCTAATTGTCTCAAGATAATCAGTATTTTCCTTGGGGGTCTCAACTGTTGTTTCCCTAATACTGCCATTCCTTTCCTCCAATGTTGTTTTCATTCCTGTGTTTAATAAGTTTATTATTGCTTGCATACTTTTCTTATCTATGATTACTGCTGGCTGATTTGTAGTTTCTTCTGGGCTCTTGTCTTCATTCATTGGAGTAGCAGTTTTATTTGTTTTTGATCTACCCATTTTTTTGATTTATGTGTTGCTTTTTTTTATGCTCTGTTGTTCCTCAGTTGTTGTGTCTTGAGTACAAGTAACACTGTACTAAATACCTTTATAACAATTGCACTCACCAACCTCAGGAATTACAGTAGCAACTGAAGCAAGTATTGAAGCAGTTTAATTGTTACCAGTTAGCCAAACAATTTCTCCAGTCCGTGAATAAATAGTAATCCCAGTGAAGTAGAAAGAGAAAAGAAAGAAAGGATAGCAAGAATAGACAGTTATGCAAATCTACTATCCACTGTATATTCTAGGGGTAACAAGATGGGAAAGGGAACTAGAGCAGAGATACACACATAGAGGGTTCACTTTAGTCAGATTTCTTCCCCAAAATAATTCACAAATTCAGAAAGGCAAAGAAGAAGGAAGAAGTGTATGACAAGATAAAAAAAAAAAAAGGCAAGAGAGAGAAAAGGGAAAAGATAAGAAAAAGAGTTGTAATTAAAGAGCAGTTTAAGGAAATTCCCAAATGTGTATCAGTGAATTCAAAAAGGCACACTGTTTGGTAGTGTGGGTGCTCGGGGCTGTAACTTTGGAAGCTGTAGGATTAAGGAAGAAAGGATGACAAGAATGAGAAAAAGGAAAAAAAAAAGAGAGAGAGAAAAAAAAAGAAAAAGATAAGAAAAAGAACAGTCATAAAAGGGCAGTGAAAGGAAAGGGTTTTTTTATGTATTTATTTTTAATTATTTAATTAGCTATGCGGGGTGAGGTATGGGGGTTGGCAACTTAGAAAGAAAAAAGGCCAGAGGTTTCAGAAGGGTATAGACTTAGAATTAATGATACTCCCTGGTGGGACAGGAATTTGGTAAAGAAAAGGAGCTCCTAGCAGGTAATCCTGCTAGGAGCTGGTCCCCAGGGACTGATTATGGGAGGGGGAGGAAGGAGGCATGCTTAGAAATTAAAAGGAAGAAAAAAAAATTTTTCCCCTTTTTTCCTACTCTAATTCTTAACCCAAATTAAGTTATAGTCACCTCCTTGGTGTCACCGCTAGGACCCCTTATTGGATGGCCTACTAAAGGCAGAAAATCCTACCGTTTCCAGGAGATGTGGTCAGAGCTCAGCCACTAGCAGCTTCTCAGTCCGCCATCTTCCAGGAACCCCTAGTGGCATTCCTTTATGCAAACACTACGTTAGAAGAAATTAAATTCCAGAAATCAATTCCTTTTACTACAGCAACAAAAACAATAAAATATGGGAGTCAGGCTGTAGCGCAGTGGGTTAAGCGCAGGTGGCACAAAGCACAAGGACCGGCATAAGTTTCCCGGTTCGAACCCCGGCTCCCCACCTGCAGGGGAGTCGCTTCACAGGTGGTGAAGCAGGTCTACAGGTATCTGTCTTTGTCTCCTCCTCTCTGTCTTCCCCTCCTCTCTCCATTTCTCTCTGTCATATCCAACAACGACAACAACAATAATAACTACAACAATAAAACAACAAGGGCAACAAAAGGGAATAAATAAATTAAATAAATATTAAAAAAAACAATAAAATATCTATGAATACACCTAACCAAAGAAGTGAAAGACTTGTATACTGAAAATTATGAGTCACTACTCAGGAAAATTGAAAAAGACACAAAGATATTCCATGTTCATGGGTTGGAAGAATTAACATCACCAAAATGAATATACTACCCAGAGCCATATACAAATATTTTTATATTTATTTATTTATTTTCCCTTTTTATTGCCCTTGTTTTTTTTTTTTTTTTGTCTTAGTTATTATTGTTGTTGATGATGTCATCGTTGTTGGATAGGACAGAGAAAAATGGAGAAAGGAGGGGAAGACATATAGGGGAGAGAAAGACAGAGACCTGCTTCACTGCTTATGAACCGACTCCCCTGTAGGTGGGGAACCTGGGGCTTGAACCGGGTTCCTTACACTGGTCCTTGATCTTGGCACCATGTGCACTGAACCCGCTGAGCTACCAAGCTATACAAATTTAATGCTATCCCCATTAAGATCCCAACCACATTTTTTAGGAGAATAGAACAAATGCTACAAATGTTTATCTCGAACCAAAAAACACCTAGAGTTGTCAAAACAATCTTGAGAAGAAAGAACAGAACTGGAGGCATCACACTCCCAGATCTCAAATTGTATTATAGGGCCACTGTCATCAAAACTGCTTGGTACTGGAACACGAATAGACACACTGACCAGTGGAATAACATTGAGAGCCCAGAAGTAAGTAAGCTCCCACACCTATGGACATCTGATCTTTGACAAAGGTGCCCAGACTACTAAATGGGGAAAACAAAGCCTCTTTAACAAATGGTGTTGGGAAAAAATGGGTTGAAACATGAAGAAGAATGAAACTGAACCACTATATTTTGCCTAATACAAAAGTAAATTCCAAGTGGATCAAGGACTTGAATGTTAGACCAGAAACTATCAGATACTTAGAGAAAAATATTGGCAGTACTCTTTTCCGTATAATTTTTAAAGACATCTTCAATGAAATGAATTCAGTTACAAAGAAGACTAAAGCAAGCATAAACCTGTGGGACTACATCAAATTAGAAAGCTTCTGCACAGTAAAAGAAACCACTACCCAAACCAAGAGACCCCTCACAGAATGGGAGAAAATCTTTACATGCCATACATCAGACAAAAGGCTACTAACCAAAATATATAAAGAGCTTACCAAACTCAACAAAAAGAAAACAAATAACCCCATCCAAAAATGGGGAGAGGACATGGACAGACTATTCATGACAGAAGAGATCCAAAAGGCCAAGAAACACATGAAAAAATGTTCCAAGTATTTGATTGTCAGAGAAATGCAAATAAAGACAACTATGAGATACTACTTCACTCCTGTGAGAATGTGTCAGAAAAGGTAACAGCAACAAATGCTGAAGGGATTGTGGGGTCACAATGACCCTCCTGAACTGCTGGTGGGAATATAAACTGGTCCCACCTCTGTGGAGAACAGTCTGGAGAACTCTCAGAAGGTTGGAAATGAATGTACCCTATGATCCTGTAATTCCTCTCCTGGGGCTATATTCCAAGGAACCCACACACCCATCCAAAAAGATCTGTTTCCACATATGTTCTTAGTAGCATTATTTGTAATAGCCAAAACCTGAAAGCAACCCAGGTGTCCAACAACAGATGAGTGGCTGAGCAGGTTGTGGTATATATACACAATGGAATACTACTCAGCTATAAAAAATGGTGACTTCACCATTTTCAGATGATCTGGGATGGACCTTGAAAAGTTCATGTTAAGTGTAATAAGTCAGAAACAGTAGGATGAATATATGATGATCTCACTCTCAGGCAGAAGTTGGAAAACAAGATCAGAAGAAAACACAAGTAAAACCTAAACTGGAATTGGCATTTTGCACCAAAGTAAAAGACTCTGGGGTGGGTGGTGGTGGGGAGAATATAGATCCAAGAAGGATGACAGAGGACCTTGTGGGAGTTGTATTGTTATATGGAAACCTGGGAAATGTTATGCATATACAAACTATTTTATTTACTGTCAAATATAAAACATTAATTCCCCAATAAAGAAAATTTTAAAAAAAACTTCAGGTAGGTCAATAAAAATATTTTCAGTGCAATGTCCAGGTTCAAATGCCAACACCACCAAAGAGGTATTACAACAGTGAAGGAATTTCTAGTGCTGCAGTGCCTCTCCTTCCTGTGTTTTTCTCTCTGTGTTTCTGTCTTTCTATCCAAATAAAAACTCAAAACTGGATTGTAAAAATCACATATATGTAAGAACTTGGCTCTGCCAAAGAAAAAGTTCTCTATAAATAAAGTGTTTGATGAACTAAAAGATGAATTCAGTAAAGTTCCAAGATACAATAAAAGCTTGCACAATTGAGCCTGTATTTGCTTAGACGAATAGTCCTAAAAGTAGTAGAGAGAACAACTCATCTATAAAAGCATCAAAAGGAATGAAATATCTACACAGTGATCAATATCAAAGTCCTAAATTATATGGAACTGCACAGACCTAGAATAGGCAAAACAATCTTTAAAAAGAATAAAGTTGTCATTCTCATTCTTACTGATTCCAAAGCATTCTGTAAAGGCATAATAACAAAGACAGTATGATTATGTGGTATTCATTGATGTGCTAATTATGGGGATACAGTTTGAAAAATAATCTTTATTTCTTGTGTAAATTTCATGGAGTGCATTTACACAAATCTAAATGGAACGACAGTTAATATAAACCAAGACTATAGATATTATAGATATAATATAAACCAAGAACAATATATGCATCATCCATCTTTAACAGAGATGGCTGGGCATGAATACATACACAGAATAGAATATTTTTTCTTTCATATAAATGAGTGATTTCTGTCGTTATTTTTTTATTGATTTAATAATGATCAACAAGACAAGAGGATAAGAGGGGTATAATTCCCACCACCAGAGTTCTACAGCTCATCACCTCCATTGGAAGCTTTCCCGTTCTTTATCCCTCTGGGAGAATGGACCCAGAATCATTATGAGCTGCAGAAGGTGGAGGTCTGGTTTCTCTCATTGCTTCGCCATGGAACATGGGCATTGGCAGGTCGATCCATACTCCCAGCCTGTTTCTATCTTTCCCTAGTGGGGCAAGGCTCTGTAGAGGTGGGGTTCCAGGATCCATTGGTGAGGTTGTCTGCCCAGGGGAGTCAGGTTGGTGTGACGGTAGCATCTGCAAGTTGGTGACTAAAAAGTATTAAGATATAAAGAAGAACAAATTGTTTGATAATCAGGAATCTAAAGGTAAGATTATAGCAGATGAAGATTGGGGGGTCTCCATTTTGGAAAAAGCTAATATGTCTATTTTAGGTATATCTAAAGGGGCCCATGACTTTACTAATTTTTGCCTGATCCTGAGAGCTAACATGCAGGTGGGCTAAAAGAATTGTCTGGGGACATGGTGTCAGAGATGAAAATAAGGATTGAAAGTTGGATCAGGGAAGAGTAGCTCCCAAATATGGGAAAAGTATACACATATTGTTAACTGTAAACCCCACTGGCTTGATATGGGGTTCATATTCAGCACAGGAGCCTATATAACCTCTGCATTCTTGTAGGTCTGAGCTCATATTCTGTAGTCATGGCTAGGAACATTCTAGGCTGCACTCATTGTAGGACCTGTCTTCCTGGAGTGTCAGAGTGTATTGACCCAATCTCCCTTCAGAGAATGGAGCAGCCCCTACCAGTGTTGACCCACATTGAGGGCAAAACTCTTGTTTTTTTTTTTTTAATTTTTTTTATTTAAGAAAGGATTAATTAACAAAACTATAGGGTAGGAGGGGTACAACTCCACACAATTCCCACCACCCAATCTCCATATCCCACCCCCTCCCCTGATAACTTTCCCATTCTCTATCCCTCTGGGAGCATGGACCCAGGGTCATTGAGGGTTGCAGAAGGTAGAAGGTTTGGCTTCTGTAATTGCTTTCCCGCTGAACATGGGCATTGGCTGGTCAGTCCATACTCCCAATCTAGGGCAAAACCCTTGTAGAGGTCCACAAGAGGGCCATTTCTCTCTGTCCTATATAACAGTGACAATAGCAATAATAACTACAACAACAATAAAAAAAAAAAAACAAGGGCAACAAAAGGGAAAATAAATAAATCAAATTAAAAAATTAAATTTGGCAAGAGATAGTTATTATTGTAACCAAGTTATTTGGGAGTTACTTTGAATAAGATTTATTTCTAATGAAATAACTTAGACTAACCAGTCACAAAAGGACAAATTCTACACACTTCACTTTCTATGTGCCCCCTAAGTTGCCAGGGGCTAAAAGAAGGGAGAAAATAAGAAATTATTCAGTGCGTGTAAAATTTCAATCATTGGGAGTTGGGCGGCAGCCCCACGGGATAAGTGCATGTGGCTCAAAGCGCAAGGGCTGGCTTAAAGATCCCGGTTCCAACACCCGGTTCCCCACTTGCAGGGAAGTCGCTTCTCAGGCGGTGAAGCAGGTCTGCAGTTTTCTCAGGCGGTGAAGCAGGTCTGTCTGTGTTTCTCTCCCTCCTGTCTTCCCCTCCCCTCTCCATTTCTCTCTGTCCCATCTAACAACAACATCAGTAACAACAACAATAACTACAACAACAATGGCAACAAAAGGGAAAGTAAATAAATGAATAAATAAAATTTTCAGTCATGAAGATAAAAAACAATGTGAACGTTCACTATACAACATTCTGCTTATTGTTAACATTGTAATAATGTATGGTTAATCTCATGTATTTTTTTTGCCACAATAGCATGATGATATCAACGGTTTAAAAAATCATGATTGGAATACAGGTTTACTGCTATATTTTGGAACCTTAAAAGGAAATGTGTTCCCTAAAAATTTGAATTAATGAAAGTAAGACCAAGAAAGCAATCCTCAATTTAGAGCATATTTATAATTATGCTCCAGAAGTACTTACTTGAAAAGGCACATTAAGTGTAATATGTAAATAAATTCAAGAAATTTAACCAGATTAGCAGAAAATAATCTTCAATTTTAATATTTCCCTAACCATTTGGAAAAAATAAAAATATCTCCTTGATGAACATGGTCATGATATCTATGCAATTCAGCAATTTTTAGTGCAAGATGACTCATACAAACTAAAGAAAAACTACAAAGAACAATAACTAACACCAACAGAGAAGAACTAAAGAAGGAAACTTTCTGGGAGTAGGGTGATAGCGCAGTGGGTTAAGCACACGTGACGCGAAGCACAAGGACCATCATAAGGATCCCGGTTCAAGCCCTCGGCTCCTCACCTAAAGGGGAGTCGCTTCACAGGCTGTGAGACAGGTCTGCAGGTGTCTATCTTTGTCTCCTCCTCTCTCAATTTCTCTCTGTCCTATCCAACGACAACAACAACAATAATAATAACCACAACAATGATAAGACAACCAGGGTAACAAAAGGGGAAAAAATGGTCTCCAGGAGCAGTGGATTCATGGTGCAGGCACCGAGTCCTGGCAATAACCCTAGAGGCAAAAAGAAGGAAACATTCCAGTAATTGAAAAGTCAATATTCAGAAATGCTGATGACACAGCAGGAATTAAGCGTTCATCCCTGAAGCTCTAGGTCTGGTTAATATTTCATTGAGTCACCTCTCCCCAGAAGTAACTACATTAATTCAGTGCATACAATGAGATCAGAGAACACACAGCTTACTCACATACACATTTTCCAAAGGCCCAGCTTCCTTTGTAGGGGGTTGGGGGGGATGCCTGTTGGAGTTCTATTAATTAAAGGGAGTCTCACAGAGGAACAGGTAATGATATTCTGGTTAACAAACAAAATAGGTATCATACGTCTACAGCAAACCCAGGAAACTCTAATGAAACCTATCCATGCCCCAGGTTCCCCTCAATCACTACCTTTCAACATTTATTTATCTATATATTTATTTCCCACATGACCCCCCTTGTTTTTATTTGGAAACCTCAGTATAGAAAATAGAAAAAAAAAAACAAGGTGAAATATAGTATTAGTAAGAGGGAAATATGAAGTTGCTTGCCATTCTTGCTTCTCCTAACTCCACAGTGTCTCCAGCATATTTGTTGAACTCCAGAGCTTTGTAGACACAATTTGGAGACAATAAATAAATTAAATAAAATGCCAAATATTTTCTTTACATTTTTCAATTTTTTTATTTTTAGATTTAAAGAATAGATATCAGGAGTCGGGCGGTAGCAAAGCCAGTTAAGTGCAGGTGGTGCAAAGCACAAGGATCCCAGTTCGAGCCACCAGCTCCCCACCTGCAGGGGAGTCGCTTCATAAGCGGTGAAGCAGATCTGCAGGTGTCTATCTTTCCCCGTCTTCCCCTCCTCTATCCGTTTCTCTCTGTCCTATTCAACAACAACAACAATAATAACTACAACAACAAGGTGAACAAAAGGGAATAAATAAATAAATATTATAAAAAAGAATAGATATCACCTAGTATTTTATACAAATGAGAGAAATGCTAGATAGCATTCACCAAAATTAATTTCAATTAAGATGTCATTCATTCCTGGTTGCTTTTCAACCTAGGAAAGCCATGAACTACAACACACTGAAAATTGGACTTAAGAGATTTAAATTTTTCAATAAATATTTAATTGCAAGATAGGGTTTAGGACTATTTAGGTATATATTAGGGCCAGAATTTCAAGATTTTTTTAATTTATATTTTGTTAGTGATTTAACATTGACTTACAAAAGTACAAGATAAAAGGGGTTTAATTCCAGATGTTTCCTACCACCAGAGCTCTGTGTCCCTTTTCCCTCCATTGGAAACTACAGTAGTTCTTCCAAGGTCACTGATATGCACTGATTACATATATATATATATATTTACTTTCCCTTTTTTTCGATGCTCCTGCCTTCACTTCCTATACCTATTACTACTTTGAGGTGTCTGTCTCAAGAGTGTTTGTTTGTTTTTTGTGTGTAAAACTGAGTGACATTTATTTAGTACTGCTCCATAAATATCAATACTGTGAGATCCATTGGTTCTATTGGCAAGAAGTCACTCTTTGGGTATGCCTCCCCAATTTTCTGAAAATCCTGTGGATGACTTTATGTGGAAATCCTGTGGTCATCTCTTTCTGCCAGTGGAGTAGAGGCAAACATTCACTGTTTCGTAACTTGCCCAAGTTACAAAAATGACAACTTCAATCGCCCTCTAAAAATGATCCTTCTATTAACATATCACTTTCTCCCACCTGCTTTATTTAACCCAAGCACAGTCTGAGAATGTTGTTAAAATTCGGAGGCTCTTGCCGGGCGGGCTAGCTTCACGGCGGGTAACAGAGACGCGGAGACAACGGCTGGGCAGGGAAGCTGTATTTCTTTATTCAGGATCAACGATTCATAAAATAAGACAAACTAATCACCAAACAGAACTCCGCTGTCTCTTTGCGGAGGCACAAGCACTCTCCCTTACTCTGGAACTCAGGAACCCTGGAACTCTGTCACTCTGGAACTCTGGCGGGTTTCCTAGGGGCAGGGCCAAGAGGGCCCTCGAAATTAACTGGACTGATCTAATTCTCTTGGCAGGGGAGAACTAGAACCCAATGTAAAGCATACAACATGAGAAGCTACTGAAGAATAAAGTCTTCCCTTGTCAGTCACCAAAGCACACTGAGGAAAATACCTTGTACAGAACTGTTTGATCACACAGGTAATGGTGGGCCTAGCGGGTGGAGGTTGATTTCAGAGTTAGTGTGTGTCCAGAATTTTATTGTGCTCAGAGGGATGACTTTCACAGCAATGCAGTCTGTACAATCAAGAGTTTGGGATCTGCTAGGTAGAGTGGTCATTCACTCTCATGCTCTGCTTTCTTCCTGGTCTAAACCCTCTTTGGCATTTATGTTAAGCACATTGAGAGATATTTCATTTGGCAGAGTACAGAGAAAAAAAAAAGCAGAAGAAGAGAAATGGAAAAAGAACTACAAAAAAAAACTGGAGAAAAAAACATTCAGGATAATTTACAGTAATTACAATGAGAAATAACAGAGCTACTGATAGAAGGAATGGGAATAATAAAAATGTAAGTAAAGGGGGCTGGGTGGTAGTGCAGCAGATTAAGTGCATATGGTGCAAAGTGCAAGGACCCACACAAGGTTTCCGGTTTGAGCCCCCAGCTCCCCAAATGCAGGGGGCTCACTTTGCAAGTGGTGAAGTAGGTCTGCAGGTGTCTTTCGCTCCCTCTCTCTGTCTTTCCCTCCCCTCTCGATTTCTCTCTGCCCTATCCAACAATAACAACAGCAATAACAACAACAACAAGGGCAACAAAATGGGAAAAAACGGCCTCCAGGAGCAGTGGATTTGTAGTGCAGGCACCGAGCCCCAGGAAAAAACCCTGGAGGAGAAAAACGTAAGTAAATTCTTGAAAGAGAACACAGCACAGTTGAGAAGAGTATGATTCACAAGCTGAAAATCATGTTTGCTTACGTATGACATTACATGTAAACAAAATAATAAGAAAGATTATTTATTAATTTATTTTTCAGAGCAGTTACAACACTAAAAGACAAGTAAATCTCTTTCTGGAAAAGGACAATGCTCAGTGAGATCAATTACTTTGTGGCTATAAAATGAATTGTTGGCTTCCTCGGAGTCTACTCAAGCTGTGATCTGCAGATTAGTAACACTTGGAAACTTCTTATAATTGTTGAATTTATAGCTCTTGCCCCACACCTTTTGAACAGATAATTTATATGTACCTTACTGTCTGAGAAACACTGCCATAGCAAATTAGAGAAATGTGATTCATTCCCTTCTTTGAGAGTGAAATTCAGCACCTGGGGAAGGCTGGGAGGTGGGGGTATTTAGAGGGGAAATGGTCCAAACACCACCTGTAGTGGTGGCCTATGGCTATCAGAGAAGCAGAGAGGTCCAAGCACTGCCAGGAAAGGCACTGCTGGTGTAAAATCATTACCAATCATGGGCAACCCCTTCACCTCCTTGACTCAGGTTTTAATGTAGGGCTTGCCTTTAAGGATCCACTCAGAGACTCCTGGGAAAAAACAAAAAAAAAGCCCTCCAGAATTATTTACAGAAGATCACAAACAGAGATTCAGGTTAACATAATCCACAGGGAAGCCCAGTTTAGAAAAACAAGTCACATCTACTATACACAGTACAGAAATACCTTTCCTTTTTTTTTTTAATCTTTATTTATTTATTGGATATACACAGCCAGAAATTGAGAGGAAGGGGAAGATAGAGAGGGAGAGAGACAGAGAGACACTTGCAACACTGCTTCACCACTCATGAAGCTTTCCCCCCGTAGGTGGGGGCTGGGGGCTTGAACCCAGGTCTTTGTGCATTGTAACATGTGCTCTCAACCGGATGTGGCCACCACTCAGCCCCTAGAAACCCCTTTTTAACTCAGAAAAGTTCTACCACATTCAGCACTAAAATCCAATTTAATAAAAGTTTCAATTCAAAATATGAAAACTGGATGTGCAGTGGGATAAATGGAAAAATATGTGAGTAAGGGTAGCATAAGCTTGGGAAAAGTGACCTTAAGGATTTACCATATGCACTACCCAGGCTCCAGCCATGCCCCCCACAGCATTAAAGGAAGCTTTGGTAGTATGGCCTCTTTTACTCTCTCCCTCTCCTCCTCTCCCTCCCTGTCTCTATCTCTTTTTTTAAAAATGACTTTTGGGAAAATATAAGCAATTGTCTCTGCAGTCATAAAAATACCCAGGATAACATTACTACTATGAAGTAAAGCTACTCACATAGGATAATCAAATAAGAAACAGAAAGACCAGGATCAGCACCAGGACTTTGCCTATGATTACTTGTCATGTCATAAATTCAGAAATGTGGCTTTTGCCAGGCTGGTAGCCTAAGCAGCAAAGCTAAATAAAAAAATGTAAATGAAACTTCTCCAAGGCAAGGAGAGTTGCATTAACTTTGATTAAGAACTTTGATAGAAGGGGCCAGGCAGTAGTTCAGCAGATTAAGTGCACATGGTGCGAAGCACAAGGGCCAGCAGAAGTATCCTGGTTCAAGCCCCCAGCTCCCCATCTGCAGGGGGGTCACTTCACAAGTGGTTAAGCAGGCATGCAAGTGTCTATCTCTTTTCCCCTCTCTGTCTTCCCCTCTGCTCTCAATTTCTCTCTGTTTTATCCAACAATGGCAAAATGGGAAAAAAAAAATGGCCTCTAGGAACAGTAGATTCGTAGTGCAGGCACTGAGCCCCACCAATAACCCTGGAAGCAAAAAAAAAAAAGAACTTTAATAGAGAAGTTTCCTGTCATCCACCCCTAACTATACACCACCGCTGATGAAACTTGGATAGAAAGAACCCTGTCTCCATGCACAAGATAAGGCAGGAAGAAGTGGTTTTTTGAACAACCTCAAAACAATGTAGTCCTGAAAATTATAGGCATAAATGCAGACACTTCCCAGCACTCAATTGGCAGTTGGTCTTTTCTGGCTGCCTGTCACCTCCCTTGGTGACTATTTTTTAACTTGTCTATTCTAATAAATTTTAACCTTTTCTGTAACTTTGTTTGCTGTATATTGACTGATTCTCTTGAGTCCTCAGTGTATCTAACCCTCATTACTGGCCAAACTACATAATTTCAAAACTCCATAATTATTCATCACTGTGTTAACTTACTCGTAGTTAAAATAACTCTTGACTCAAAATTGGCATCCTCATAATAATAAATTATATAAATACACACATACATACTGCAGTGTAAATTCATGTCACTTACCTTCTGTAGTTTCTTTGAGTCAATTATTTTCTTTCCAAACACAGAACCCAATTCATGTGCAGAATTTGGCAAAATTTCATAATCGTTACTCCTAAAGCAGTGTTTCTTAACCCGTGGTCCCTAGATAGATCACCTGCAGAAACATATGAGAGAAATTTGTAAAAAGCAGTCTCCTAGAGTCAATTCTAGACAATGATTCATAAACTCTGGGGATGAAGTCTAATAAATGATAAACTTAATAAGATTCTTAGGTGATCTTTATTCATGCAAATATTGCACTATGACATTGAATAATGAGTGAAATAAATAATAATTGTGATCTATGAAATAAAGAGCTAATATTTTTGCAAAAAAAATTATCAAGAATTTTTCTCTCAAGAGGTGATTTGACCAAGTGTGACTCTCAATCCAAATTCAGAGAGAATCAGTTTCAGAAATAGCACCTGAGTCATGCTAAATGGGTATGAAATTATTAGAAGAAAATATAGGCAGGACTCTCTTCCATTAAGTTCTTGTAACATCTTCACTGATTCAAATCCAATTGCAAGGAAAACAAAAGCACAAATAGACCAGTGAGACTATGTCAAACTCATTCTGCATATCAGAGGAAGTCACTACCATGCTGGGATCTAGGCTGGGAGTATGGATCTGGATGGAGCAGTCAACACCCATATTCAGCGGGAA
Organism: Erinaceus europaeus; assembly: GCF_950295315.1. Classification (NCBI taxonomy): domain Eukaryota; kingdom Metazoa; phylum Chordata; class Mammalia; order Eulipotyphla; family Erinaceidae; genus Erinaceus; species Erinaceus europaeus. The sequence continues at coordinate 128,974,319 of NC_080162.1, read as the reverse complement.
GCAATTACAGAAGTCAGACCTTCCACTTTCTGCAACCCACAAAGACCTTGGGCCCATACTCCCAGAGGGATAAACAATGGGAAAGGTATCCAGGGAGGGGATGGGATATGGAGATCTGCTGGTGGGAATTGTGTGAAGTTGTACCCCTCTTATCCTATGGTTTTGTTAATGTATCCTTTTTTAAAATAAATAAATAAATAAGAAAGAAAATAAACCAAAGATACCTCTCTGAGGTCAGGCAGTGAAGTTCCCAGTTAAGGGCACATATCACCATGCACAAGGGTCCATGTTTGAGCCCCCACTCCCCACCAGCAGGGGATCTGCTTCACAAACAGTTGTGAAGCAAGTCTGCAAGTGTCTCTCTTCTTCTCCTCCTCTTTATCTTCCCATCCACTATCAATCTCTCATGGAGTAGGAGAAAATCTTTATGTGTTATTTGTCAGACAGAGGACTGATAACCAAAACAGACAATGAACTCACCAAACTCCACAGTGAGTACCTTCCAACACTTCATCTGCACTATTCCAGCCTTTAGGTCCATGATTGTTCAACAATTTGTTTGGCTTTGTATGTTAACTCTCTTTTCAGCCACCAGATTCCGGATGCCACCATGATGCCGACCAGACTTCCATGGACTGATGACCCCACCAATGTGTCCTGGAGCTCCGCTTCCCCAGAACCCCATCCCACTAGGGAAAGAGAGAGGCAGACTGGGAGTATGGACCGACCAGTCAATGCCCATGTTCAGCGGGGAAGCAATTACAAAAGCCAGACCTTCCACCTTCTGCAACCCACAAGGATCCTGGGTCCATGCTCCCAGAGGGATAGAGAATGGGAAAGCTATCAGGGGAGGGGATGGGATATGGAGATTGGGTGGTGGGAACTGTGTGGAGTTGTACCCCTCCTATCCTACGGTTTTGTTAATGTCTCCTTTCTTAAATAAATAAATTTTAAAAAAATAAAAATGGGGGTGGGGTGGGGAATATGGGTAGAATCTTCTCCAAAGAACAGATCCAAAGGGTCAACACACATGAAAAGATACTCAAAGTCACTGATGATCAGGGAAATGCAAATGCAAACAAGGAGATACCACTTTATACCTGTGAGAATGTCACACATTAGAAAAGACAGAGACATCAACTGTTAGAGGGACTGTGGAGGGGAATAACTTTCCTACAGTACATGTGGGAATGTGGGTTGGACCAATTTCTATGGAAAACAGTCTAAAAGATTCACCAGAATTCTAGAAATGGGCCTACCTTATGACACAACAATCCCTCTCCTAGGGATTTATCCAGGGAAAACAAAAACACCTATTTGAAAAGACCTATGCATACCAACGTTTATAGCAGCAGAGTTTACAATAGCCCAAACTGGTAGCAACCCAGATGTACAATGACAGATAGCTAAAGAAGTTATGGCACATATACACAATAGAGTACTATGCAGTTATTTAAAATGATGAGGTCTTCTTCTTTGCAATATCTTGATCAGAATCAGAAGGCATCAAGAAAAACTGGAGGGGAGTCAGGTGATAGCGCAGCAGGTTAAACGCACGTGGAGCAAAGCTCAGGGACCAGCCTAAGGATCCCAGTTCAAGCCCCCAGCTATCCACCTGCAGGGGAGTTGCTTCACAGGCAGTGAAGGAGGTCTGCAGGTGTCTATCTTTCTCTCCCCCACTCTGTCTTCCCCTCCTCTCTCAATTTCTCTCTGTCCTATCTAACAACGATGACATCAATAACAACAATAACTACAACAACAATGAAAAACAGCAAGGGCAACAGAAGGGAAAATAAAAAATATATATATGAAAAGCTGGAAAGAGAAAGATCAGTACCAACTGATTTCACCTATAGGTAGAACTTAAGAACAAAGGACACTATGGGAAAACATAGGGTGAAACTTGAACTGGATATGAAGTATTGCACCAAGGCGAAGGACTCTGGGGAAGGACGATTGGGGACAGGAAAAAGAGACACTGAGATTCTGTTGTCTCTCCTAGACACCAACCAAGGAGAGATGAGAGGCAGAGCCTATGTGTTAAAGACTATACTGTAAACCATTAACTCCCCTATAATTTTTTCAAAAAAAAGTGAATGTTTCAGGTGTTATTTCTAAAGACATTATGAATATTATAAATCATCACTGGAATGGAGAAAGAGAAAATAGAATAAGCTAGAAGACATTCAAACTGGCCACCCATTAAATACACAAGATATTTCATTGGATCATTTGAACCACAGTAAAGAATTGTAGAATTCAAGAGTCTAGAGGGCAAGAAGAAGAAAGAACAAGAGAAATACTGTCTGGAATTTTAGCATGACACTACTCTTCCTACCCTCTCACTTTTCATTATTGTCTCTCTGTCCCTTCTCTGCATCCAGTATAACCTTAGAAAAATGAGTTTACCTGCTTTAGAGGTACTTAGAAAATGACTTTTAAATGTCTTTGTGTGGTGAAGGTACACGTGGGTTTTCAGAGACTATCATTAAAGCAGCTGTTTATTGTTTATATACTACATATAAATATTTCAGTCACAGGATAATAGTCTTCCATATTAATGGTGAGGAGACAACCCATATAAAAATTTTATCAGTGAGGTTGTTGTCTGTTACTTAACTGGAACAGATACTCAGGGGTCCAGGTGATAGTGCACCATGTTAAGTGTACATAATATGAAGCACAAGGACACTTGCAAGGATCCAGGTTCAAGCCTCCAGCTCCTCACCTGTGTGGGGGAGGGGAGCTGCTGGTGGCTTCACAAGCAGTGAAGCAGGTCTGCAGGTGTCTATCTTTTTCTTTCCATCTGTATCTTTTCCTTCTCTCTCATTTTCTCTATGGAAAAAAATGGCCTTCAGGAGCAGTGGATTCACAGTGCTGGCACCAAGCCCCAGCCATAACCCTGGAGGCAAAAAAGAGAAATAAAGAAAAGATACTCATGTAATCATTTTAAACATGTTGAACATCTTAGTATAGGCACATATATTTATATATCACAGTTCTATAATTATTTGGAACAAACTGCTTGAAGCATCATTTAAAATATTTATTCTCAGGAGTCGGGTGGTGGCGCAGCGGGTTAAGCGATCGTTGCGCAAAGTGCAAGGACCAGCATAAGGATCCCGGTTCGAGCCCCCAGCTCCCTACCTGTAGGAGAGTTGCTTCACAGGTGGTGAAGGAGGTCTGCAGGTGTCTATCTTTGTCTCCCCCTATCTGTCTTCCCCTCCTCTCTCCATTTCCTTCTGTCCTATCTAATAATGACGACATCAATAACAACAATAACTACTACAACAATGCAAAACCACAAGGGCAACAAAAGGGAAAATAAATGTAAAAAAAAATTAAGTGTTTATTCAAAAATCACTTTATACTTAAGCAGCGAAAGCTTGTTCAATATCTCTTTAATATAAAATGCATAGTTTTCTCTTTTAAGATGTTTATTTAATTGTTTTTATGAGAGACCAGAGTACTGCTCAACTTTGGCATGCAGAAGTAAATGGCTAAACCTGGAAACTTTTGAACCTCTGAAACATATATGTTCTGATATTGACTGATTTCTCACACACTTGTAAGTGCATACTTTTCTTTTGCTTGTATTTCTTCCTCTAAATATTCTGTTTCTGTCAATGGACTCTTGACTTGAATCATATGCTCAGAATTGGTACATAGAAAATAGATTCAAGTCACAATGTCTAATCCCCAAAGTTAGAAAATTCATGAAATAGGAGCAGATGAATTTATCAATATGGAACATACATCAGAAATAAAAGCACATGATAAAATACTTATATCTCTATGGAACTAATGAGAGCAATTGTGACAGAGTTAGTCAATAGTAGTAGAGTTAGACTGGCCCTTTCAGGAGAGTTCAAGAGAAAAGATAAAAGAAGAAAGTTCAGTAATGTCTTAATTTTTTCTTTCTTACTTTTTGTTTTTTGAAGCAGAATCAAAAGGCTAAGAATATTTTTCTTAGTAGAAAGAATGGCCACAAAAGAGGAAGCACTGGATTAATGTGGTATGCGTGAGAAAGAAATAAACAGAAATTCTGCCTCGAGCAGCAACTGAAATGAGGTACAACAGGAAAGTAAGAAAATTTAAGTTTTCAAAGAGTGTAATTGGATATTAATCTTCCATTTATGAGACAACTGACAAAATAATAGAAAATATGAGTAAGAATGATTACTGCTTTTGTACTGACGTACAAATAAATTTGTAACAAAATATGCTTGTAAGGATCCCGGTTCAAGTCCCCAGCTTCCCATCTGCAGGGGGGTCGCTTCACAGGCAGTGAAGCAGGTCTGCAGGTGTCTATCTTTCTCTCCCCCTCTCTGTCTTCCCTTCCTCTCTCCATTTCTCTCTGTCTTATCCAACAATGACAACATCATCAACAACAATAACTATAGCAACAATAAAACAAGAGCAACAAAAGGGAAAATAAATTTAAAAAAACAGTTTATATGCATGCTGAATTGAAATAAGTAATATAAAAAAGATAACAGGGGGCCAGTGGTGGTGCACCTGGTTGGGCACACATGTTAAGATGCACAAGGACCCAGGTTCAAGCCCCCAGTCTCTACGTGCAGGGGGAATGCTTAGCAAGAGGTAAAACAATGCTACAGGTGTCTCTTTGTCTCTCTCCCTATCATTACCTTCCCTCTCGATTTCTAGCTGTCTCTATCCAATAAACAAAGATAAAAATTTAAAAAAAGAGAGAGATCAGTAGCAAAGACATATGTGCTAATAATCAAGAGCCAGAAATTAAATCCAATTAATTTTACCACAATGAAACACATGAATGAAAAGTGAATTACTAAAATTAGAGAAGTATATATTTCAAATGATTTAATTTGAAAGTAATTAACTGCAATTATGAATGATTTGGGTCTTGAATATGACAATAATTCTACATAACATATCTAAAACTTATTTAGTCCATATTAGAAATCATAGGACCAGATGTTTCTTTCTCTCACAAACATGTAGACACTATCATTTTCCATTATTTACTGTACTGTATAGTTGATCAGTTTTTAAATAGTTATAAAGTTGAAATTCATTTCAGAGAAAACTCTGAAATGAATAAATTAGCCATATAAAATAAACAAAGCTCAATTAAAAACACATAGGTGCATTTTAGTTCAATTAAAACTTAGACATGGAGCAAAAGGTATCTTTTCTTTTTTTTTTCTTTCTTTATTTCACCACTCTAAAAAAATTACTTTTTCTAAGAATGCTTTTCTTTAGCACTCTAAGATTATGTAAAATAAGTAAATGATAAGAATATCTTAATTTAATTCATTTAAAAATTGTTGGCAGACAATTTATATATAATAGAGAGCAGTGTGGAGGTACTATCCACATAAAAGATAACAAACACTTGTTTGTGGCTTGGACTACAACCTTAGTTTGTTTACCTGAACAAGCATAGCTATTGTACACACACACACACACATATATATGTATATGTATATATATACATATACATATATATATATATATACACTTGTACAGTGTAAGTGTATAGCTGCATTACTTCATCTTTAGCATTAAAATCTCAGTTAAATTTTCCTAAACCTTCCTTTATTGGTATGTGCTGTTATTATAACACCATTAATAAAGATCCATAGCAACTGGATCCATGCTTCTCCTCAAATAATAAACCTAAGAGGAAAGATCTTTTGTTTTATTTATTTATTATTGTTAGCTATTCAGTACAGAGAAGAATGGTTAGCAACTCTTAGTGATCAAAAAAATACCTAAATACATAATGAACGGAAACAGAAGAGGATTCCATTTCAGTTTTGATGTAATCTAAAATATTAAGCTGAACAGCAATACAATGTTATCAACGAATACATCTGCATTTCTGATGCTTTCTGATTGCACCATTTATATCTTTAGTCTTAGTCATCTTTTAGAGATAAGTTTTCTGTCTCAGCCCTGCTTCCTTTCATTTTATTCTAAGTAAATGTTGCATGTAATGAGAGGTAACTTGTGCAGGAATCTTTGGAATGAAACAGCAGAAAAGGATTATCTCATCAGTGTTTTACCTATGGTTTAAACTCTGCAGTTGTCTTTTGATTTCCACAATAACTTCCTGGCTATTCCCACTCTGCCTGTGGTCAGTAGGGATATATCAACTCCCATTTTCCTCTCCATTTGTTGGAGCTAATTCTTCCCCCCAGGTGATTCTAATACTTCCCACTTCAGGTCAATGGAACCTGAAATCTCTGGAGAAGAACAAAGCATTTCAGTTTTTCATTTCCTCTTGGGGATTACATTATGCATCCAAGGTTGAGAAACTCTACTTTGTTTAACTTGTATTTCTCAGATTTTAGTGTGCATGCTAATTGCCAGCAATCCTGAACAGCAAAGACTGGTCTGGCAGTTTTGAGTTAGAGATCAGGATGTGCAATTCAAACACACTCCTTCCTAATACTCTATAATATGGAAGAAAAAAAAAAGGTCACTGCTGATGTGAGACATACTTTAAATTTCTTGTCAGAGAAGTTTGAGTAAGCGTTTGCCTTTTAATTATTGTAGTGTATAGAGTTATGATCAGTGGCAACCTTTTCTTTGTTATTTTTTATTTTATTCATTTATTTTTTTTATAACAAAGAGAAATTGAGATGTAAAGGGAAGTGGAGGCAGAAGAGGAAAAGAAACACCTAAGCACTATTTCACTGTGAAGTTTCCCCAGCAGGCGAGAACCATCAAGGGGTTGAACTATAGTTCTTGTCAGTTGCAACTTGTGCACTCTACTTATGTGCCACTGCCTTGCCCCTTTGCAGTATCCTTTTTCTCTTATAAATACAATTTTGGGGAGTCAGGTGGTAGTGCAGCAGGTTAAGCACATATGGCATGAAGCACAATGACCCACCTAAGATCCCATTTTGAGCCCCTGGCTCCCCACCTGCAGAGGGGTCGCCTCACATGTGACGAAGTAAGTCTGCAGGTGTCTATCTTTCCCTCCCTCTCTCTATTTTCTCCTCCTCTAGATTTCTCTCTGTCCTATCCAACAACAGCAATGGCAATAATAACAACAACAAGGGCAACAAAATGGGAAAAATGGCCTCCAGGAGCAGTGAATTTGTAGTGCAGTCACCTAGACCCAGCAATAACCCTGGATGCAAGAAAAAAGTACAATTTTTGGCAGCACCAGGACTCTACACATGTGTGATGTCATCACTCCCAAACAATGTTTTCATTTTTTAAAAAATTTTACACAGAGAAAAGAGGAGATAGATACCATAACACTATAATTTCCTAAGTGCCAAGAGACTTTCATGTGGTATCAAGGTTCAAACCTGGACTAACAAAGAGCAAGCCATCTCCTGACCCTAAAAATATTTTATCCTCTCCCTGCACCACCATATGCGAGAGCTGAACAGTGCTCTGGTTAAAAAAAGTAAAAATAAAAATAAATAAATAAATATTTTTATCCTCCCAAATGTTCCTTTTTGTTTCAAATGGTAATGCTCTTATAGTTTAAGTTCTCAGAGAAATTATTTTCACTTGGATACAATATGCAAAATGTCCTGGAAGACGAGCAAAAATATTTTATCTGTAGTAAATGTACTGAATAAAATCAAGAAACTTACATTTTCATCTTAAAGTATGCTGAAAGACACTAACTAGCTTCAACTTGTTAATGTCAAGCTCCCTTTCTATATTCTACATTCTATAAAAAATAATCATGAGGGGGCCAGGTGGTGGAGCATCTAGCTAAGTGCATATGCTACAGTGCATAAGGACCCTGGTTCAAGACCCTAGTCCCCACCTACAGGCGGAAAGCTTCAGGAGTGGTGACTTAGAGCTGCAAATGTCTCTCTCTCCATCTCTATTTCATCCTCTACTCTCAATTTCTCTGTCTTTATCCAACAATAAATAAATAAAGTTTTTAAAAAGGGAAAATAATCATGAAACAAATAGACAAAAGAAATAGTCATGAAAGGAATTCCAACTGAAGAAAGAGAAACATGACACTTAACAGAGTGGAATATATATATATATATATATATATATATATATATATATATATATATATATATTCCCTCTTGTAAATCATTATTTTCTCCTGGTAGCCACCACTCTCCTCTACTGCAATCATTTTCTTTGCTTGTTATTGTTTTTGTTCATTTGTTTTATATAGAGACTGTGAAGGCAAAGAGGCAGAGGGAGAGAAGGAAATTACAGTACTAAAACATCCTTCAATGCCCTGGGGTGCAGGGCTCAAACTTTGGTCACACACACTGGCAATACAGCACAATATCTAGGTAAACTATTTCACTAGCCCTGCTGTGTGCTTCTTCACCAGAGCTCTCTTGACCTCTATTGGCAGCAGTCGACTGAGCCTGAAATCTCTTATATTCAAGGTCCATGTACTACTTCATGAGCCTACTACTATCATAGTTAAATTATTTTTATGTTCCATTCAACTCTGGATAAAAACACTGAAGGAGTTTTTAGAAGTAGTTAAGTCAGGGGCCAGATGTTGGTGCACCTGGTTAACGGCTCACATTGTGGTGTACAAGGACCCAGGTTCAAGCCCCTGGTCCCCACCTGCAGGGAGAAAGCTTCATGAATGGAGAAGTAGGGCTGCAGATCTCTCTCTCTCTCTCTCTCTTCCTCTCTCTCTCTTTCCCACTCTCTCTCTCTTTCCCTCTTAACCTTCCCCTCCCTTCTCAATTTCTCTCTCTGTCTCTATCCAATAATTAGTAAATAAAATATCAATAAATAAATAAATAAAAGCAGCTAAGTCTCAGGCCCTAGGTTTGAGCCTGACAACCTATAGAAGTACCACAACACCAGAGGAAGCTTCAGGGATTGTGTATTGTGGAACAGTGTTATAATATCTCTCCTCTGTCTGCCTTTCCTTCTCACGCTCCTTTTCTCTTTATCTGAAGTAAAAAAAGAATGTAGGCTGGTGAGATAGTTCAGTGGGTATGGTAAATACCATGAGTGTGGCTGTGATATCATATCACATGAGAGTGTCTCAACAATAGTGGAATCTCTGGTATGTGGTGACTCTCCCTTATTCTCTTTCTCTATGAATGGTAAAAGTCTAGTCAGCTCAGGAGCAATGAAATCACACACGCACAAGACCGCGACTCTGAAATATATGAATGAATTAATTAGTTGAAAAGCTTGGCTCAGCAGCAGCGGTATCTTACATGTCTCACCATATTAATAAATAAATAATTAAAGGTAGGGAGATAACTCACCAGGTAAAATATACATTTTTTCATGTACAGGAACCCAGGTTTTAAGTCCTCAGTCACCAGGCAAGGGAAAAACTTTATGGTGGAGCTGACATCTCTCCTCCTTCCAAAGGGACTCCTTACAGAAAGGAAGAAGATCTCTACATGCCATATATCAGATAAAAGACTAATAACCAAAGTATACAAAGAGCTCACTAAAATCCCATCCAAAAATGGGGAGAGGATATGAATAGAATAGTCACCAAAGAGGAAATCCAGAAGGTCAACAAACATATGAAAAAAGTGCCCTTAGTCATTGAACTATCAGAAAAATGTAAATAAAGGAAGAGATACCATTTCACCCCTGTGAGAATGTCTGTCGTATATCAAAAACGATAGCAACAACAAATTCTGGAGAGGTTTGGGGGGCAAAGGAACCCTCCTGTTTTGCTGGTAGGAATGTAAATTGGTCCAACCCCTATGAAAGGCAGTCTGGAGAACTCTCTGAAGGCTAGAAATAGACTTACTCTATGACCCTCTCCTAGGAATTTATCCTAAGGAACCAAACACACCTATCTAGAAAGATCTGTGTATACCTATGTTCATAGCAACACAATCTGGAAGCAACCAAGATGTCAAACAACAGATGAGTGATTGAGAATGTCTATATACACAGTGGAATAGTTACTCAGCTATTAAGAATGATGATATCACCTTCTTCACGTCATCTTAGATGGAACTTGAAGGAATCATGTTAAGTGACATAAGCCAGAAAGAGAAGGATGAGTGTGGGATGATCCCACTTATAGACAGAATTTGAGAAATAAAAACAGAAAGGGAAACACTGTATAGTGCTTGGACTGGATTGGGTGCACTGCACCAGAGTAAAGAATTCTGGGGTGAGGGAGGCTTTCAGGTTTGCCATATGGGAGTTGATGTGGGTAACAGAACTTGGGTGGTGGGAATGGTGCGAAATTGTACTCTTACTAACTTATATTATTACAAGTCACTATTAATTCAATAAGTTAGGGAGGAAATGCAATGAATATTTCAAGCTTAAAAAATTTTATAGACTATTCTTAATCAAGTGTATCTAATTGAAAATATTTGAATTTTTATTAGACAAACTTGGATGACCTTTAGCATTACATAATGGATTACAGGTCAGCTTTTTTTAAATTTATTCATGAGAATTTATTTATTCATGAGAAAAATTGGAGGAGAGAAAGATCCAGACATCACTCTGGTACATGTGCTGCCAGGGATTGCAGGACTTCATGGTTGAGAATCCAATGCTTTATCCACTTTGCCACCTCCCAGACCACCAGGTCAGCTCTTTAAATAAAAACTTATTGCTGTCTGTGTCAACATGGGTATGTCATAAAATATAACTTTGAAAAGTTCCACTGTAAAGCCTTCCTAATGATGCAATGTGATATTTTCGATTAAAAAAATACTAGTTATTTGTGTAATTTGTTAACATTTATACAATGAAAGTTTGTAAAGGTAAATAAGAACTATACTGAATTAAAAGAGTAAACTTTGGGGGCCCTGCAGGAGCGCAGTGGGTTAAAGGCACATGGCACGAAGCTCAACTACTGGCTTAAGGATCCCAGTTCCAGCCCTGGGATCCCCACCTGAAAGGGGCTTGTTTCACAAGTGGTGAAGCAGGTCTGTAAGTGTCTGTCTTTCTCTCCCCCCTCTTCCTTTCCCTCTTCTCTCAATTTCTCTCTGTCCTTTACAACAACATTAACAATACAACAACAACAACAAGGGCATTGGCAACAAAATGGGGAAAATGGCCTCTAGGAGCAGTGGATTCATAGTGCAGGCACTGAGCCCCAGTGATAACCCTGGAGACAAAAAAAAAAAAAAGTAAACTTTAAGGACCGATTGTGGTGTCTCCGATAAGCACAAATATGGCCATGTACAAGTTCCAGGTCCTCCCTCCCCACATGCAAGGGAGACAGTTCAAAAAGAGTGAAGCACATCTACAGATGTCTATCTTTCTCTCTCTCTCTCTGTCTTCCTCCTCTCTCAAATTCTCTGTCCTGTCAAATTAAAAAAAAAGTAAAAGAGAGAGAAAGAAAGATAGAGACTGAGAAAGATAAAACAAAAAATGGCCACTGGAAGCAGTGGATTCATTATACCCAACAACCAGCACTGAGACACAATGATAACCCTGGTGGGGAAAAAAAAGAGTAAACTTTAAGAAGCTACTGCTTTTGGTAAGAGAAGGGAATGAAGTAGTGAAGTAAATAGAGGTGTTTATTAACTGGTATTTTAAATATTTTTCTTCTTTCAAAAATACTCATAGTAATCTAAATATCAAAACTATGAATATCTGTAATGTTATCACTGTGCTTTTTTTGTATTCATAAAAGATGTTATTAAAAAGGTGTTTTTTTAATTTTATTTATTTATTTTGCCTTTTGTTGCCCTTGTTTTTTTATTGTTGTTGTTATTGTTATTATTGATGTCGTCAGTGTTAGATAGGACAGTGAGAAATGGAGAGAGGAGGGGAAGACAGAGAGAGGGAGAGAAAGACACCTGCAGACCTGCTTCACCGCCCGTGAAGCAATACCCCTGCAGGTGGGGAGCCAGGGCTCGAACCGGGATCCTTCCGCCAGTCCTTGCACTTTGTGCCACGTGCACTTAATCCGCTGGGCTACCACCCGACTCCCATGGTGTTGTGTTTTTCTTTTTTTTCCAAACAGAAACAAGAACTCTATGAGGCAAACCATGATCACAAAATTTGGACAAGGAGGTATAAAGAAAAAAAAAAAAAACTTTGCTCTTTTAAGTCTAAATAGTCTAAAATTTTAAGGCAAAATGCATTATAAACAACAAAAATGTGCTGCCTGATCTCTAGGGAATGAGAAGTTCAAGACCAAACCTCATTTGGCATCGAGTTGGAGCCTTCAAACTATACTCTCACAGGGAAAGGAAGGAGGTCTCTAGAGACTCTTAGGAGGGGATTATTTACATTCACTAACTCTCCACCCTCATGACCTAAGCACCTTCTCAAGGGCCCACTTCCTAACCATCCTTTTGGGTGGGGTGGGGCTAGGATTTCAATATGTGAATTTGGGGGAACTATGAGAGCAAGCATTGTCCTTAAGAAACCTGTAGTGCCGAGGGAGGTATTGAACTGGGTGGTTAAATACCAATGATTCATAATGCATATAAGTAGAATGTGTAATCCTTTAGGAAAGTAGTATGAGATGGATTTGAATTTGGATGGTATGGTCTCTGATTAGCTGTGTATGGACACTTTTGCTGAACTTCACTAAAACTCCTTATTTCCAGCTGTAAATGTTAGTAATAACTTCTACTAATTGGAGGTTATTTTGAATATCAACTGAGATAATGTATATAAAGAATTTATTATAAATAATTATGACCTAATGATTTGCTTTACCTCTCTCAGGCCCAAGTTGATTTAGTGAAATAACCTTCCAAGAGCAATAAATGTAATCCAGTTGGGATCCATCTGTGCTTCCAAAGAATTTACAGTATCATTAGGAAACTGGAGCGTGGGAGAGAGACTTTGGAGTCAGATAAACGGTGTTTCATGTCCAGGCATCTCCACCTAAGTCACTTAAATTTCTCTGTTTTCTCTCCAAGACTAAAACAATAGAGATAATAAAACATTTTTTCCACAAATTTGTCTTAAGTACTGAATGAGTGTGAAAGAATGATGATATCTATCATAAACCGTAAAAGAGTTTTGTTTAATAAATATGCTCATTGTCCATGGAGAGACAAAAATAATAGGAAAGGAGGGGAGAATAAGTCATCAGACTGAGTAATCAAATGCCAAAGTGGGTGGTACAGATAAGTGTTCCAAGACATCAAGAGGGTACAGTGTGTAAGAATGTAAAATGTAGCTACTCCTTTTTATTTTTTCTCTAGTAGGATTATTCTAAAGGTGTAGAACTTCTCAGGTCTTGGCAAAATTGCTTTTTAGGGAAGCGACAAGTAAAATTCTTCTATTGTCTCTCAAAGAAGTTTTTGAATATTTGGCTCATTACTTTAGGGAATCTTCTTCATCAATCTTCTGAAACAGGATTCCCTTGAGGCTTCATTCTCATATCTTATCTAGTTCTACAAACCAGTTGTGTTATCTTTTCCTGTTTTAATCTGGAGGTTTCCAAGCATATTTGCTTAAATTTTCATGCCTCATTTGCAAGGCAGAAAATTGCTGTTAAATAAGGCCCGTTGCAGACTGTGCAGGGGCGCACTATTAGTCTGAATCCTCTGAAAGAGTGGAGATAACCTCCACAAGAGAGGCTTATCTGGCTTGTTTTTACAAATCAAAACAAGTTTCTGGACAAGGATTTATCTCAACCAGGAGAGCTACTTGAACAGTTCAGATAACTTCCTATTTGCCAACCAACTTTCTGTTATCAGGAAATACGATACCAAGAGGCTGACTGTAAAATATGTAGAATTTTTTAGCAGGTATTTGTATTCCAGTGGGAAAGATGATGTTGTTTAAAACAACAGACAAGTGTGTTGAAATGCTATTAGAAAGAAGTGTACAAAGTATCCACCAGTCAAAAAGCCTAGCAAGCTGTCTCAGACAAGCTCACGTATCAATGTATCAATAGTACTATGACTTTTTGTCTGACTTTAGCACAACTTGGTATAGAAAGAGACATTTACCTGGATGGACTCAGGCAGCTGCTATTTTCCTCTTTCAGTTGAAAGGGTATGTTTTAGAGTCCTGTGACTGACTGATGCACTTAAGTATGTGTGTGTGTGTGTGTGTGTGTGTGTGTGTGTGTGTGTGTGTGTGCGTGTGTGTGTGTTTCAGAAATCACTTAGAAATTCAAAAGATGCATTTAGAATCCTCAAGATCAAAAGTTTCCTGAAAGGGGAAAAAAAGAGGTGGATGGAAACAGGAATTCTGAAGCCTTCAAAGGAAGGAACACATCACACTTTTTTTTTTTTCAGCAGTAGAATTGATTGCAAAAAAATAAAGAGTAGTGTATCCCATCAAAGAGGAAGGTAACCAGCCAGGGCTATTTGCTATATTACACATTAGCAAGTGGGAGCCTGCATTCTATGAAAAAAAATTGTAAAGAAGACATAGAGATGGTGAACAGAGAAGGTTAAAATGTGATGCACTTGAATCGAACTCTGCAAGAAATTTAATAAAGTTGCCTTAGACCTGGCAACGCTAACAGCAGGTCTAATAGCATTTAATCAGGCATTTTTAACATTCAGTAGAACAAGAAGTTGAAAGGGATACTGAAAAAAGTAAAAATAAATAATAATGAGTCTTATCTGTGGTAAACTGCAAATAGATCAAGTATACTTCTGGTAGACTTTCATTATGCAGAAGAATTAGTTCCATATGAAACAGGACACTTTTTTGAAATCAGCTGGCAGGAAACCTGGATAATAAAGATGAACCTTCAGTTTGAATACATTTATGAAATAAGATTGACAAAAGTGAAAAGTATATGCAAAGAACTAAGGTAGAAAATAGTGAATTCATTTACCAATAGAAAGTGTTGGAGAAGAAAACTTTTAGAGAATTCTAAATCTGTACAGAGGAACTGTAAAACTCTTAAAATATCTGTGAAAAAAATTTGTATCTGGGAAAAGTCATCCTGAGTCTCTTATGTGAGTTATAAATCCTTAGCTTGAGTTCATGGTAAAACTGGCTGTAGTTCAAAAAAATGTACAGACCAGAACGAAGGGTGTAACTTTAAACAGGTTACTTCATGCTCTGAGACTCAGTTTCACTCTCAATATAAAATGGGAATGATATTGATCTCTTGAGGTTGTTGTGATGATTAAACAAGAATACATATAAATACTTTAGCACTTCTTGGCATATAGCAGATGTTCAACAACTGGAGTCAGTCATTATTAACATTATCATCACTATCACTAGGATCTTAACTCACTTTGTTCCAAGGCCTGAAAAACAAGGAATTTTGCTTGAGTTCAGACACAAAGAATGTTGCCTGAATTCTCAGAGAAAGCCTATAATTAAAACAGAGATAAAGAAAAAAAAAACTAACAGATTTTTTCTATAGAAAATTGGCATGGTTCACTGAGAGCAAGCAATCTCAACAGCATCAATACTCTCATGCCAGCAGGATTCACTGCTGCAAAGAAGGAATAGTATCAAGTCAGGGAAAAGCTGGTTAGAATGCTGTAACACCATAGTGATTACAGGAAGTGTCCAAATATGGAACTGTCATTAACTTGCTAAGATGTTCAGAGTTACTCTTTTTATAATTCCCCTATTTCCTGGTTGATTCAAGCAGAAAACATTAGTAAGTACTAACAGCTCTGTCTTTTTAATATCTCTCTGACACTTACTAATCACCCTATTAATAAAGAGGGAACAGACCTCAAGTCGAGAGTCCTCAGAAGTAAGCCTCTCTACTTAAATGTATTTACTTTATTCACTTTCACAATATTCATTCTGAATGCTGCCTTTTTGTTTATCTATAACCACAGCCTGCTTTCCCAGTTAAGGTAGTGATCAAGAATTTGCCTTATGTGCATGCATAAAATGTGAGTTTATGTAAAGAATATTAAACAAATCATTGCACAGCTATTAGTTATAATTCTACTATTCCCTACTGACCTCTCTGTAATATAGGGTAATAATTGTACATATCTCATTGACTGCATGATTAATCAAGCAATCAGTTTAATGGCTCAATGTCAGAGAATAGGGCTTGCAAATGTGAGGGCCAAAATTTAGATTCTTACACCACATATAACAGAATGATGCTCTGATGCACACAAATTTCTCTCTCTCTCTACTTCTCTCCCTGTTTCTCTCTTTCTCCCTCTCTCCTCAATATTATATAAAGGAATCATTAAAATATATAAGGTGATTATCAAATAATGTATATGATATATTTAACAGAATGTATTTAATAGAATGTCTAGCACATAAATAGTACACAACAAATATTTGCTATGAATTTAGAGGAAGGCAGTTCTTCAATTCAAATACTGGCCTATCTTTCTATATAAACAGTATTTGAATTTAACTATCTGGTTACCCAAATTATCTTCAATTAAAAGGAGGTAAGTTCATGCTAATTGTCAGGTAAACAATATAAAACCTATACATACGCTTCGCCATACTGAGCTGTCAATTAATTCACTTCCAGTAATCACAGAATAAAAACGATAAACAAAACCTTCCATTTATATCAAGAGGACTATAGAGCTATGTGTGATTAAACAATAGCCAAAGTCTCCCACCAGTCATATAATATGTGACTGAAGAAAACAAAGGGGGGGCTGGGCGGTGGTCACTTGGTTAGGCACACATACCACCATACTCAAGGATCTGGGTTTGAGTCCCTGCTTAACACCTGCAGAGAGGCCACTTCATGAATGGTGAAGCAGGTCTGCAGGTGTCGATCTTTCTTTCTCCCTCTCTGTCTCCCCTTCCTTTTAAATTTCTTTTAGTTCTGCCAAATAAAAATAAAGTAGAAAGGAAAGGAAAAAATAGCCACCCAGAGCCATGATTCATGGTGTTAGCACTGAGCCCAGCAATAATGGTGGTGTACCTGGCTGAGCGCACATGTTAAAATGTGCAAGGACCAGGGTATGAGATCGTGGTCCCACCTGCAAGGGAAAAGCTTTGGGAGTGCTGAAGCAGAACTTCAGGTGTCTCTCTGTCTTGATCCCTCTCTGTCACCCCATACCCTCTCAATTTCTGGCTGTCTCTATACAATAAATAAATAAATAAATAAATATAATGGCAAAAAAAATTAAGGGAGTCTGGCGGTGGCACAGTGGGTTAAGCACAGGTGGCGCAAAGCACCAGAGTAAGGATCTGGGTTTGAGCCCCTGGCTCCCCACCTGCAGGGGAGTCTCTTCACAAGCGGTGAAGCAGGTCTGCAGGTGTCTATCTTTCTCTCCTCCCTCTGTCTTCTGCTCCTCTCTGCATTTCTCTCTGTCCTATCCAACAACGATGACATCAATAACAATAACAATAACTGCAATAAGGGCAACAAAAATGGAATAAATAAATAAATATTTAAAAAATTTAAAAAGAAAGAAAATAGAAACATCTTTAAAAAAAAGAAAAGAAAATGGAACAGATCTATCCTCAGCATGTCTGAGGTTCATAAGCCTTATGTACAGTCTTTAAGTTGTAAATCAAGATATCATCAATTTATCAATATCAAAACTTTATCAATTTATCAATTGTGTATCACTTTCCTAATTTCGTATCAAATCCCAGAATTGATTCAACTGTATTTATAATGGATTCCTGAAGTCTACAGTAAACCATGAAGTTGTTGATAGATTCAACTTCTACACAATTCCCCATTTTCCCTCTTTTTCTTATCACCCTGATTTCATCCATAGCAGTGATGAGTTGAATGTGAATGTGTACTGTTATGGACTGAATGTGTGTGTGTTCTCTTAGGAAAAAAAACTCCTTAAGTGTGACTTGAAGTAAAGAAATAATTAAATGTAAAAGATATATTAATAGTGGATACCTGATTCAGTAATATCAGTATCTTTTTAAGGACAAGAAAGCTCACCAGAAAAAAAAAGTTTTTTTCTTCCTTTCCTTCTTTCAACTCACCCATACATAGACATTGAGGAAAAGCCATGCTAGAACAGTAAGATAAAATTATTGTCCATATATAGTGTGACAGTCATTCTCTCTCTGCTATGTAAACTACCTTTAATAAAAGTGCAGAGACCTTTGATTTTTTTCACACCTTAATTTTTCCCCTTTTTTTTCTATTACAAGATTACTGAATAGTCCTATGAAAGGATACTCTGATATTTGTTTCCAGCATACTAAATTCCTAGTGACTTTTCCCCAGTGGAAAAGACATGCTTATTCTTACAGACTAAGTAAATGCTTATAAAGAGCACAGACCTAAAAAATCATGCAGGCAGGCTAATGAAATAATATTTCAGATCTCACATTTCCATGTGGCAGAACAGGAATAGAAAGAAATCCTACTAAAGCTGGTACTGACATTCCCAGATGTGCAGTCATTAACACATGCTAAAATGGGCTTTTTAAAGAGTCTATGCATTTTTCTCCAAAGGAATATAAAATACTGTTCTCCACAGCAGTCACTGAATACTCTGTCCTCTAACTTAGGAGCAAAGCAGCAAGAGATGTGTTGGAACAGTGCCACTGTTGTGAATGCCATGATGGGGGTGGAGGGAGAAGAAAGGAAGACAATGTAAATCAATGTGGTATTTTATTCCTTTTCGGCTCAAGATTGTATGGTTTTGCAGAACCATATAATATTGATTTAGGGGAGGATTAACTAAAGTAGTCTATGCATCATTGAGAAGTTTCGTTGAAGCCTGTTTATCCTTTATTGGTTTACTGTTCACCAGCGTATCTTCTGGTGACAAAAATGTGCCTCTGTTGAAAAGTTCTACCTACAAGACCTTCCCTCTCTAGCAGTACTGCTATTAAAGACAGTTTCTGCCTGGACCACGGATCTATGTGCTGTGCTTGAAATGACTCCTTTGGGGAGTTCTGAAGAATTTTATGTCATCCAACCTGTCAGAACGCATTAAAATGAAGTCCAGACGTTATCATAATAATTGACGTCACCTAGAGTCAGAAGCTATTGATTATCCACTGGAGGATCAAGTCACAAGACACCTCATAAAATCTTAGAACCCTGCCTTATTTACCACATTCAAGGTAGGTTGTGACTCCAAGTGCAGTTTATCAAAAATCGCTGAAAATGCACTAAAGTTTATTCTTAGAAACTTTGTTCATCATTCACTCTTAAAGACTGTATTGATCACACAAATAATTATGTTGAATATGCTGATCTGAAATTTTTTCCTGTAGCTTTATGATCTGCATAAGGACATATTATGCATAATCATATCCTGACTCCTTAGCAAAGAAGCTGGTCCAAATAGACTACTAATTAAACATTGAGATAAAATGTAATGATCTCTCTCATTAGTAAATTTCGCTATGTCTCTTTGAGAAAGAGATGAAGACACTGGTTCTTGCATACTAACAGTCTTTTCTGTCTTTCTTTTTCTTTTCATTTTTACTAGTGATTTGATACTATTTTACAAAATTATAAGATTTCAGGCATATAATGTCACCACACCCTCCACCAAAGTCCTGCCACTATCCACCAAAATAGTACTCACAAAGTGCAAGAGACAAGCTAGCCTTATTTTCATCAAAACAGTTTTACTGGTGAACAGGGGAGATAGAATAAGTAAGTGTTATGCAAAAAAGACTTTCATGCCTGAGGCACCAAAAGTCCCAGATTTAATCCGCAGCACCACAATAAGTCACAGTTGAGCAGTGCTCTGGAAAAAAAAAGAAATACAGAAAGCAAGGAAGAAAAATAGTTTCACTAAGGGACATTGCCAATAGTTAACTCAAATTAAAGGTATAAGGAGGTGTATGATTGGCTAGGCAAATTCACTCCTTTCTATGTCTCTGTCTTTTGCCTTATAAATATAATCTCATCAGTGCTGATAAAGAATCTGACTGTGGGAGTCAGGTGGTAGCACATAGAGCAGTGGGTTAAATACACATGACACAAAGAGCAAGGACCAGCATAAGGATTCCGGTTCCAGGCCCCAGCTCCCCACATGCGGGGGGGGTGGGGGGGGTCGCCTCACAAGTAGTGAAGCAGACCTGCAAGTATCTATCTCTCTCTCTCCTCTCTGTCTTTGTCTTCTCCTCCTCTCTCCATTTCTCTCTGTCCTGTGCAGCAGCAATAATAACAATAGGAACAACAATGATAAACAACAAGGGCAACAAGTGGGAAAAAATAGCTTCCAGGAGCAGTGGATTCATAGTGTGCTCCAGCAATAACCCTGGAGGCAAAAAAAAAAAAAAAGAATCTGACTGAATGCATGTTTAACTTGTTGCATACAACCACTGAATATCTGACATTAGAAAACCGATAACAAAGGGATAGTTTACTTCTCTATTTTATGTGCTAAGTCCTCTAGAAGATTGAATAGATCTTCAAAGGGTGAGGCTGTAGAAAGCTTTTGGCATCAACTCCAGCAATGAGTACCTTGTTGTACTGTGTATCACTTAACTGTGCTTCACAGATACCATGTTATTTTAAAAGTTGAAGTTTTGTATAAACTGCTAGTTGGTTTGTATGTTTCTTCAACAGTATGTGCTTGCTTTATTTCTGTGTTGCATTTAACAGCTGCCATTAACCGTGTGGGGAGGTGTGTAGTCTCATGCATGTGTAATTTTCTGACTCCCCAGCTGCTTCTTTTTTGTTCAGCTAGAGAAAAATAGAAAAAGAAAGGGAGGACAGCAGGAACCTCCACTTCCACTATAGAGCCTGTATTCCTCCCCCCCCAGAACTAGAATCTCTGGGGTGGGGCTCACTTTCCTGCATGCTTCTCAAGTCATACCAAATGATAATGCATCTGCCAATCCCAGCCTGATCAATGCAAAGAGTTCCACCTCAGTATGCTTCACTTCAGACTGTGTCCAGAGACCTCAGGCATGGAATGCCAACCCTTCACCCTCATCACTCAGGTGAGACCTTTCCTTTCATGGTATTCTCTAATTCCATTCCAAGAGGTTCACTTCCTAACAAAGTCCCAAAACCTAGATATAGACCATGTCCCATAAGATAGAGCATATGTTCACGTGTATCCATAAATTAGGGCAAAATATATACCTGAAAGCAAAAGTACACAATAGTCTACAGTGAGTCAGTATCAAGTTCCTAATGAAATAGTGTCTACTTAGACTTAGATATCCTCCTCACCTACTTGCTATTACAGTTCTCTTACTCACTCCAAAGCTAACCTTATCAAAGCAAGGATTGCAAAAGCTGAATAAGGGCAAGATACTGGCATACTTTAATGATGACACTCTAGTCACTATCAGGCAACCCAATCAGCTGGGGCCATAGTCGGGGAGTCCTAAGATTCCCAAACAGACATGATGGGACTAGACCTCAAATAAATCACTCTCTCCATTGTTACCAGTCATTTCTACCAGGAATAACACAATAGAGCCCTTTGTGGGCCCCCATAGGATCTTGCCCTCAACTTGGGTCAACAATGGTAGAGAATGTTCTAGCCTCCAAAGGACAGGGCTGGACAACATACTCTATGCTAGACCTGAGGAAGATGGGTTGATACTGGGGCAGCATGGAATGTTCCTACTCATGACCACAGAATGTGAGCTCAGATGTATAGGGATGCAGAGGTCACATAGGCTCCTAAGCTGAATATGGGCCCCAGATCACATCAAAGCAATGGGGTTTACAGTCAACAATATTTATACCCCTTTCCCATATTAGGGAGCTACTCTCTTCCCTAATCCAGCTTTCTGGTCCTTTTCTCAGCCATGACATCATCTCTCTAGACAATAACTTGGATCCACTAGCATATCATATTTCATGCTGAGGGGCAAAAAGAAAAAGGAAAAAAAAAAACTAGTATAGCCACAGGCCCTTTGGAATTTAACTAAAATATGCTTATTAGCTATCTATAAAAATGGAGGACCCCCCCCCAAACTCTTCATCTTCATTATTCCATCCCTTAAGTCCATGATTGGTCAACAATTTGTTTGGCTTTGTATGTTAACTCTCTTGTCAACCACCAGGTTCCAGATGCTAGCAGGATGCGACCAGACTTCCCTGGACAAACAACCCCACCAATATGTTCTGGAGCTCCGCTTCCCCAGAGCCCTTCCCCACTAGGGAAAGAGAACAGGCTGGGAGTATGGATTGACCTATCAACGCCCATGTTCAGTGGGGAAGGATTACAGAAGCCAGACCTTCAACCTTCTGCATCCCACAATGACGTTGGGTCCATACTCCCAGAGGGTTAAAGAATAGGAAAGCTATCAGGGGAGGGGATGGGATACAGAATTCTGGTGATAGGAACTGTGTGAAGCTGTACCCCTCTTGTCCTATGGTTTTGTCAATGTTTCCTTTTTATAAATAATAATTAAAAGAAAAACAAAAAGAGAGGGAGAAGACCATAATACCAGAGTTTCTTTTATTGACATAGCATCTCTCATGTAGTACAAAAATTTGAGCCTACACGAAGTTGATGTATATCCCTGATGTAATGAGCTATCTCCCTGGCTCTGACTAAAGTTTTTAAGGCATAGTGTCATCACACATTTAAATGTGGCACAGTGTAAGCATACTTTCCTTTTTTTTTTTTTTATTTACCAGAGTACTGATCAGCTCTGGCTTATGGTGGTGTAGGACAGAACTGACCCTGGGACTTTGGAGCCTCAGGCATGAATGAGAGTCTCTCTGCATATAACCATTATACCCTTGCACAAGAAAATTTCTAACTTGCCTTATGGCTACAATAACTTTGGGACTGAGAGGTAGTATACCTCGTTAAACGCACATATGACCATATGCAGGGACCCAGGTTCAAGGCCCTGCTCCTCACCTGCAAAGGGGACACTTAGCAAGTGATGAAGTAGGTCTGCAGGTATCTATCTTTCTCTTTCCTTTTCTATCTCCCCCTACCCTCTCAGTTTCTCTTGCTCTTATCCAAAAAAGAAAAAGGTCTACAGTAGTTTTATTGCAGATTGAACATTTGTATGCTTATACAAGTTTCAGTAAAGTTCTACATAATATCTACACTTAGGGTTAATTTTTATTTATTTATTTATTTACTCCCTTTTGTTGCCCTTGTTGTTTTTTACTGTTGTGGTTATAATTATTGTCATCATTGCTGGATAGGACAGAAAGAAATGGAGGGAGGAGGGGAAGACAGAGAGGGGGAGAGAAAGACAGACACCTGTAGACCTGCTTCACCACTTGTGAAGCGACTCCCTTCAGGTGGGAAGCCAGGGGGCTTGAACCAGGATCCTTAGCCAGTCCTTGTGTTTTGTACCACCTGCGCTTAATCCGCTGTGCTACCACCCTACTCCTAGGGTTAATTTTTTTTTTAATCACATACACACACTATGAGGATTGGATATAAAATCAAACATAGAGTTGTTGTTTTTTTAACTTGGCTTTTTTTTTCTTTTGGCTTTTCCCAAAGAACAAAATGACTCTGTGAGTGCAAATGTTCACCTTTTTTTTACAACAAATGCCATCTTCAGCACTAACTTTAGCACAAACTGTTAGAGCAATTCTAACATTATCACAAAAGTTGTGTGCTATAAATCTGTAGGAGTTGTGCTGATAACCACCTTCTATAAGAATCTTTTTTCCTAAGCCAAGCAAAGATACTTTGACATACCACTAGTCAGAAACTTTAGAAATGTCTTTTGTTTATCATATTATAACACAATCATAAAATTAAAAAGCTCCTTGAAGACATAAGTGAAGTGTGCAGGTCTGCTTATCCCAGTATTGAGAAGGTATTAGATTGAAGATACTTAATATTTTCCAAATAAATGACAAGATAACTATACATACACTTATCTCTGAAAGTGCTTCTGAAACAGCCTGATTAACTGTCCTGTCCTGGGAAGCAGAACATTTAAACAGGCAAAAAACTGAAACTAGACCCATCTATTAAAGATTAGGCATTTTGCCAATGTTTTTTGCTACAATCGTTCTGATTTCAACAAGAGCAGGAGCTGTCACAACTTGCCTTGTCAATGTGTATTTAGAAAGGTGTGTGCACTATCACACGTTACCTTTCTGTTAATTTTTTTTACTACACTCCTCCACTAGTAGTGAAGCCTCCTTTCTGCAAGTTGAAACCAGGGGTTTGAACCTCAGTCTTTGCACATGGTAACTATAATGTGTACTGTAGCAGGTGGGAAACCATCAGGTACTGGTAAGATATTTGAAACAATAATTTTAATTCAGAATTTTTCTGATATTTAATTTCTGTTCATTCAGACTCAAAAATGCTTTTCTTTTTTTAAAATTTTTTAATTATTATCTTTACTTACTTATTGGATAGAGACAGACAGAAATTGAGAGGGAAGGAGGTGATAGAGAGAATGAGCGACAGAGAGACACCTGCAACCCTGCTTCACCACTCGCAAAGCTTTCCCCCTGCAGGTGTGAACTGGAGGTTCGAACCTAGGTCCTTATGCATTGTAAGATATGTGTTCAACCAGGTACACCACCATGCAGCCCCCTCAAAAATTTTTTATAGAGGAGAGGTCTTTCTCCTGAAACTTGAGCAATGAAAAGATGCTAATTAATTTCCACACTGGTTCTCACTTAAGTGTTAGGAGATATGAATATTTTGATAAATCTGAAAGTGTAGGTTGCTGACCTCATTTAACACATCATTCAATGACAGTTGTATAGACAAAACAGTAGCCAAAATATATTTTTATCAAATACAATAATATTATAAAATCAAGAAATCTTATAAAAAGAAGAGATAGGGAGGATGGAATTGATCTTGTCTCCTTCACCTTTCATCCATAAAACCTAGACAGTTCCTGTACATGATTTTCAGTTAGGGCTACAGAGAAGGTAGTGGATACCTAGAAAGTTTATTCATTTCTATTTAGAGTCACACTGGCAAATTTTGCTCATTTCAGTTTTTTGCAGTAGAAGATAGAATAATTATAAAAATGTGTGTTATTTGAGTATAATGTCACTGAATATAAGCTATACAGTTCTAGAAGAGGAAAATCATAAACAAACACTCTTAATCTGAGTAGCTTAGACAGTACACCAAAGTAAAAAAGAAATTGTTAAGTCGCTATAGGTAATTGTAAAAATGTAATGGTAATGATGATGACCAAAAGTGTTAAATAGTATATCTAGTGTTTGCTATGAGCATTACATAGCTGATACGTATATAGCAGTCTTGCAAAACTGATTTATATCAGTATCTTGCTATTTTGTATGCATAAGCCACTCTGCATGTGTGTAGATTTTATTAAATTTGACTCACCTAATTATTTGCTTTGACCAATAGAATGTAGTTAGCAGAAGTGACCTACTAACTAAATCTAGGCTTAATCTCTACTGACAGCTTCCTTCCTCTTGAAATCCAACATCCTGTAAGAAATCCAAATATGCAGACACAGCCACATTGTGAAGAAACCCAAATTAGCCACGTGAAGAGGTGAGGAGAGGGTAGAGAAGACAGGTTCTCAACCACCCTTTAAATATCTCTGCTGAGGCTCCAGACTATGATGGCAATGTTATTTAAAATGTTCCAGTTAGCAACCCAGGTGCCCAACAACAGATGAGTGGCTGAGAAAGCTGTGGTATACATACACAATGGAATACTATGCAGCTATCAAGAACAATGAACCCACCTTCTCTGACCCATCTTGGACAGAGCTAGAAGGAATTATGTTAAGTGAGCTAAGTCAGAAGATAAAGATGAGTATGGGATGATCCCACTCATCAACAGAAGTTGAGTAAGAAGATCTGAAAGGGAAACTAAAAGCAGGACCTGATCAAATTGTAAGTAGGGCACCAAAGTAATAACCCTGTGGTGAGGGGTATACATGCAGCTTCCTGGGCCAGTGGGGGGTGGGAGTAGGTGGGAGGGATGGGTCACAGTCTTTTGGTGGTGGGAATGGTGTTTATGTACACTCCTAGCAAAATGTAGACATATAAATCACTAGTTAATTAATATGAGAGGGGGAAAATCAATTGTATGTCTCAAAGTTTTTCAAAACACAAACTGAATCTTTTTAATATATAGGCTGTGTATTTGATATGCAGACTCTCTCAAAAGCCTAGACCAAGTAGATTAGAAGCATCCAATAGCATAGCTATATACAAGATACTGGATACTGTACAGCAAACCCTAACAAAAGGACTTTTCAAAGTTAACCCAATTACCAAATAATGTGATGATAACATTAACTATCCATTGTCTTTTTGAACCCTAAGACAGCAGGAACCTCACATCTCCATTATAGAGCCCCTACTTCCCCCAGTCCTGGAACCCTTGGGTAGGGCCCACTTTCCCGTATGCCTCTCCCAATCCATATCAAATAATATTGCATCCGCTGATCACAACCTAACCAATGCAACGATTGCCACCTCAGCATGCTTCACCTCAGACTGTGTCCAGAGACTTCACGTGTGGAATGACAACCCTTCAGCTTCATTACTCGGGTGAGACCTTTCCTTTTATAGTACACTCTAATTTCATCTCAGGTGGTTCACTTTCTAACAAAGTCCCAAAACTTAGATATACACCAGTTTCTGTAAGAGAGAGAGCTTATGTTCACACGTATCCGTAAACTACTGCAAAATATATACCTGAAAGCAGAAGTACACTAGAGTTTGCAGTGAGTACCTCCCTAACACTTCCTCTCCACTATTCCAAGCTTTGGGTCCATGATTGCTCAACAATTTGTTTGGCTTCATATGTTAACTCTCTTTTCAATCACCAGGTTCCAGATGCCATCAGGATGCTGGCCAGGCTTCCCTGGATTGAAGACCCCACCAACGTGTCCTGGAGCTCAGCTTCCCCAGAGACACACCCTACTAGGGAAAGAGAGAGGCAGACTGGGAGTATGGACCGACCAGTCAACGCCCATGTTTAGTGGGGAAGCAATTACAGAAGCCAGACCTTCTACCTTCTGTAACCCACAATGACCCTGGGTCCATGCTCCCAGAGGGATAGAGAATGGGAAAGCTATCAGGGGAGGGGGTGGGATATGGAGATTGGGTGGTGGGAATTGTGTGGAGTTGTACCCCTCCTACCCTATGGTTTTGTTAATTAATCCTTTCTTAAATTAAAAAAATTAAAGAAAAAAAAGTTGCAGTTATATCAGAAGAATTTCCTTGATGAATCTAACCCAAATACAGAATTGTGGTTGTTTTTAAGCCATTAATTTTGAGGATGGCTATGTGCTCTTCTTTATTTTAATTTATATATTTAATAGATAAAAGAAAAGAAAAATTGAGAGGAGAGAGGGAGATAGAGAGGGAAAGAGACAGTGAGACAACGGTAGTCCTATGTCACCACTTGTGAAGCTTTCCCCCTGCAGGGAGGGACCAGGGTCTTGAACCTAGTCCTTGCTCACAGTAATGTGTGCAGTTAGCCAAATGTGCTACTGCCTGGCCCCCAGACATACGTTTCTATAATTTAATTCACATAAAAATGCCATAAATACTTACCATTACTTTATTTGTAGTATTATAATATTTATACAAATATTTTTCTTATTTGTATAAGAAATATTTGTACAAGATATTTGAACTAGCACATTTTAAAAGAAATATTATGAAAGCAGATGACAGAAAAAGAATTTAAATCAAGGCATTCCAGTTCCAGAACCCTTGCTGTTAGCCTTTACATAGACTTGATACTAATAAAAACTTCATGGAACTTGGAACAGAGGTAAGAATGTTGTGTCTGAGTACCATTCATCTATTATTCTTTGTGAATTTTGCCACTGGAATTATGTACTTTTCTTTTCTGTGTGTGTTCAACACAAAATACTGTATTTCTGTTCCCTGGCTGTAGGAGCCATTGAAAATAAGTTAAAAATAAACTTTTAAGGGAAGTTTTGCTCTAGATCAGCTGTTACTGGTCTTTCAGTTATGACAATAAGGATTCATCAGGGTTGAAAACTAAAGGAAGCTGTGATTTTTCTTCTGACCACTGTAACTACTAAAGTAGAATTCCACTTTTGTGCCCTAAAGAAAACACTTAGATTTCAAAGCAACAGAGGCTGTTTAATCGTGTTACATATGGACTGTCAGGATGCCTATGATTTATGCACTGTAGCAAAGGCTTTTCAAATTTAACTCAATCTCAAGTTATTCTTTCCAACAAATGTAACAAGAGTATAAAACCATCCTGTCACTGTCACATCCTGGAAAAAAAATACACTAAATAAATCCAACATGATTCACTCAACCTCCAGTCTTTTCAAGGTAAAAGCTTGCCTTTGATTGCTATTTATGTCTATACCAAACATTCCTTTTGGATTTTTCTTTAGATTTTCCATAGTGTATGTCATATATATTTGACCTCCCAAGAAGTCTCAAAATACATTGGTGGGTTCATCCTTCCTCTGATTCACTTATTCTAAAACACAAAGACCTCTTATCTGAAATAAAGTAGTAATGGATTTAGTTTGAACAAGGGTTTATTTTCAAACAGCTGGGATCTTAAAACAAGAAGTGCCATTGATTTTGCTTTTAATAGCCATCATTTTCTCTGACTTCCCCTGGGAGAGGATTTGAAAGGAGTTGAGGTTTTTCCACTTATATTAGATTGAGCAGTTCAATTCAACTCAGTTTTTATGTCTTGCAGCTATCTTGGGGATTACTTCTATGCTATCCTAAAATGCTCATGATTAAAACAATAGGCTAGGTTTTTTAAAAAATCATAATAGGCATAGTGTGTTCTATAAATATTTATTAATATTCCTAGCTTAGAGAAATCTCAGCATGTGAAAAAATGTAGGTATACAAAGAATTTTCTGAAGTACCAGTTTACTAGAAATTGATTGCTGTGGGATCTGCATGTCCCATGCAAGGCTAACAAATTCAATACTCACAACTCTATTGGGGGGGAAATGAGTAAGAGACAAATTTCTGGAAACAAAAAAACTAAAGTTGATAATATATTATTAGACTATTATAGCTGTGAATCTAATAACTCAAAATAATGAAAACAATATCAAAATGTTAAAATTTGCCTTGCACTTAAAAGCCATTCATTTAGAAGAACAAAAGGTGGTACACTTGGTTAAGCACACACAGTATTAAGTGCAAGGACGTGAGAGGACCCATGTTCAAGCCCCAGTTCCCCAGTTGCAGCAGGGGCTCTTCACAAGTGGTGAAACAGGTCTCCAGGTGTCTTTCTTTCTCTCCCACTCTCTATCTTACCCTCCCTTCTCAATTTCCCTCTGACCTATCAAGTAAAAAGGACCCCAAAAAATCATTTAAAATGCTTTTGGAAGAAGACTTAATGACTTAAGTGGTCTGGTGTTTAAGGTGCTCTCACAATATATACAACTCTTGTTTTCTGTTTTAAATAGTGTGTCTACCTAATTCTAGTTTCTAAATTGCACATAAAGTACTGAGAATGGATCATGTGTGTGCATGTTAATTTTTTAGAAAGTGTACATGGTGATGCTTATTTTTGTCCCCTCTAGGAATATTTTATTTTGAATATTCTGATGAAAGCTTTGCCAGTAATTTTCTATAAAACTCTAAATGATGAACTTAAATGTACTTATATTTTAGTTAAATTATTTTCAAAAGGGAAAATAATATTCATGTAAATCACAATTTTACTTAGAGATATTGTCAAAGGAATTGTTTTCTACAAGCAAACTGAAGAAGAAAAATTAATATCCTTCCCAAATTTTTTTGTATAATTTAATTCTGTAGAGCAATGAACTTCACTTAGTAAACAGGACTAAAGTAACTTTTAAAGTGTTTCATTCCCATAACTACACAGTTTATATTGAAAGCATTAGGCCAATCAACTAAATAAGTGATTATGGCTGAGTGTTTTATGGACAGTAATATGTAATAGATAAAACATTCAAATAAAGTTCACTATCCAGTCATTTCATGACATTTTGTTTGCTTTTAAATTATGTATGCTCCCATAGCTATCATTGTTGTATGTTTCTGCTGCTACTCTTTTCTATAAGAGTCACATTTATATGCAGTTACAATTACTATTGGACTTACTCTGAAATTAAATTCTAGACATGTACAGACAATATTATAGTCATTATTTACTGGATTAAAACTTCTCTGATAAGTGACATGCCTACCACAAAGAAGTTCTTTAAGAAAACAAGATCAAAACTTAATTTAAATGTTATATTTTAAGTAATAGCTTCACTATTCTCATACCTTACCATTTTAAGTGGGAATTTTTAATAAATTTAATCATATTTTCACATATTTTCTTTTAATTCTGTATGTATATGTGTATGTGGGTGTATGTACATGTGTGTCTTCTCCTATAGGAGCTAATCACGTTCTCAAACAGTAATTAATCTTTAGATGTGAACTTATAAGGTTTGGCAATTATTTCCCAAGGACAAATGAAATAGTTTCTCAGAAGGCTTTGACCTATTCTTGCTATTAATGAAGAAGTACAACAAAATCAGGAAAAACTTTTAAAAAAATCCATGCATGCTGAAATAAATTGACATTAAAGAGTCCAAATCTTTGTTTATCAAAAGCTAACTTCTAATTTGTATAGAAATCTGTAGAATCCCAGAGGCTATATGAAAATCCCCACAGTGCTTTCTGAAATAGAGATTTAAGCACAGCAATTATTGCATTGTTTGTGGTTACAGTGCAGTTAACCTCTTTGATGTGTGCTAGGCCCAGAAAGAAAACTGAAATAATAAAAATGCTCATGATTTTTCCCCACCCCTATTTAGTTAGCTTCTTTGCATTGGTAATTTCATAATTTCATAGTATGTGTCTTTTCTTTCTCTTTCACTCTTCCTTTTTTATTTCTTCCTTCTTATCTTTTTTTTTTTTTTTTTTTGGCCTTCAAAGTTATTGCTGGGGCTCAGTGCCAGCACTAGGAATCCACCACTCCCAGTGGCCTATTTTCATTTTCCAGAGGACAGTGAGAGTTGAAAGAGGATAGGGAGATAAAGAGGGAGACAGAAAGATAGGCACCTGCAGACCTTACTGCACTGTTAGTGAAGCTTCCCTCCTGCAGGTGGGGGTTGGAGGCTCAAACCTGGATCTTTGTGAGGGTACTTTTGAACAGTACTATGTGTGCTTAACCCAGGGTGCCACCACCTGGCCCCTCCTTGATGTCTCTATAACCAAAAATGCCTGGTTCTAAAACAGAAATAGACTAGTGGAATATAAGTGAGAGCCCAGAAATAAGTCCCCATGTATACTGACATCTAGTTTGTGATAAGAATGCACAAAACATTAAATGGAGAAAGGAAAGTCTCTTTAATAAATGGTGTTGAGAAAATTGGATTCAAACATGCAAAGGCAAGAAATTGGACCACTACATCACGCAACACACAAAAGTAAACATCTACTGCATCAATGATTTGAATGTTAGATCAGAAACTATGAAATTTTTAGAAGAAAACATTGGCAGAACTCTTTCTGGTATAAGTTTTAAAGGCATATTCAATCATTCAAGTCTTTTTAATATTTATTTATTTATTTATTTATTTATTTTCCCTCTTGTCCTTGTTGTTTTATATTGTTCTTGTAGTTATTATTGCTGTTGTTACTGATTTCGTCATTGATAGATAGAACAGAGAGAAATGGAGAGAGGCGGGGAAGACAGAGGGGGGAGAAAGACAGACACCTGCAGACTTGCTTCACTGACTGTGAAGAGACTCCCCTACAGGTGGAGATCCAGGGACTAGAACAGGGATCCTTGAGCCAGTCCTTGCACTTTGCACCACATGCACTTAACCCACTGCCCTACCACCTGACTCCCCAATCATTCAAGTCTATTCACAAGATAAAAAAATAATAAACCAATGGGACTAAATCAAATTAAAAAGCTTCTGCACAGCAAAAGAAGCAATGAGCCAATAGAGATGCCCTACAAAATGTGATCAGATTTCTTTTATGTTATACATCAGACAAAAGGTCAATAATCAAAACACATAAATAGCCCACCAAACTCAACAATAAAAGAGTAAAAAAATCTCATCCAAAAGTGGGGAGAAGATATGGACAAAAAATTCAAAGAAGAGATACAAAGGGCCAAAAGACAAAAAAGGCAAAAAGTACTCATAGTCAATGATTAACAGATAAAGGCAAATAAAGACAATAAGGAGGTCCCACTTTACTCCTGAGAGTATATAAAATATCAGAAAGAACAGTAACAACAAATGTTGGAAAAGTTGGCAGGGTAAAGGAACCCTTCTACTTTTGATGGGAATGTAAATTGATCCCAACCCTGTGGAGAGCAGTCTAGAGAACATTCAGAAATCTAGGAATGGACATATCCCATGACTTAGTAACTACTCTCCTGGAAACACATCCTAAGGAACCAAACACACCCATCCAAAAAGATGTGTGTATACCTGTGGCAGTAGCAACACAAGTTGAAACAGCCAAAACTTGGAAGCAACCTAGGGGTCCGAGGAAATGAGTGGGTAAGAATCTTTTGGTACAGATACCACAATGGAATGCTACTCAGCTATTAAGAATGATTAAGTCATTTTGATCACCTCATCTTGGATGGATCTTAAAAGAATCATGTTAAGTGAGATAAGTCAGAATGAAAAGTATGAATATGGGATGACTTCACTCATGGGCAGAACTTAAGAAATAAGTTATTAAGAAATAAGGGCAGAAAGGGGGAACACAAAGTAAAACATGGACTGGGTTTGGTGTATTGCACCAAAGAAAAGAACCTTGGAGAAGCAAGGCAAGAGTTTAGGGAGTAGGTGAATCCTGGTGGAAAAGGACCTAGACAACAGGTGAAAGTGTTTTGCAGACACCTATCATGTTGAGGTGAGAAAATTTACCCATGTGTCAACAACTGTACTATAATCCATTAACCTCAGTGCTAAAAACATAATCAGGGATAAATATACCCTTTTTTTCATCAAGAAATAATTTCTTCTTTTTCTGATTTCAGGGGAAAAGCGAGAGAAAGGAAGGAAGGAAGGAAGGAAGGAAGGAAGGAAGGAAGGAAGGAAGGAAGGAAGGAAGGAAGGGAGGGAGGGAGGGAGGGAGGAAAGAAAGAAGGAAGGAAGGAAGGAAGGAAGGAAGGAAGGAAGGAAGGAAGGAAGGAAGGGAGAAAGGAAAGCCAAATCTGTATTATGTGGCAATACAAATAAGAAAAACAACTGAAAGGACTATGTTCTTAAGGTAGGGATGGAATATATGCTATAAGGATTTATCTTCATAAATGTTAATCTCCTTTACTGACTAAGAAAATTTTAAATTTTGAATATGAATCAAGATAGTACTGGGGGGGTAGGTGGTGGCATACCTGGTTGAGCGCATATGTTACAGTGCACAAGGACACAGGTTTGAGCCCCCGGTCCCTACCTGCAGGGGGAAAGCTTCACGAGTAGTGAAGCAGGGCTGCAGGAGTCTCTCTGTCTCTCTCCCTCTCTGTAACCTCCTTCCTTTTCCATTCCTTGCTGTCTCTATCTAATAAATAAAGATTAAAAAAAAAGATAGTACTAGGAATTCTTTCCATAGTCTTCTATGGACACAATTCCATTTCTCTACAGAGAAAGGTATTTACTATACGGACATTTAAAAATCCTCTTAAAATATTTTATCACAGCTATGTAATCTACAAAAATAGTAGATTTTATAAGTAGTAACTGGCAAAAATTAACAACCAACATCAGCAATTCTGCACAGAATTCATATTTTAGAAACATTCAGTGTAGATTTTACAGTATCCATGTGTCTATATTTAGAGAACTAAGTCACTGAGAATACTGCAAGCAACACAATGTGACAGAAGATCTGGAAACAAAATTATGATTCCACAATAAAAAATAATAGAATAGATAAGTAGCTCAATGGGTAGGCTTTAAAGGGAAACTTGAACATGGGTGAAAATTACTGAATTGAAAGGTGCTAGAGGAAAATATTCTAAATGATACATAAAGAAACAAAACTGTGGAAAATACAAAAGGAAGATAAGGAAAGACCATAGTAAAGAAAGTGAGTGAGTTTAATAAGAAACCAAATAGATAAGAGAAAAAAAAAAAAAGCTTTTCTTGTTTTTTTTCAGGGGAAAAGCCTTACCATTGGAGGAGCAAGCTGTAAGTATCTCTCTTTCTCATTCTCTCTCTCTCTCTCTCTATCTGTCTCTCTCTCTCCTCCTTGTCCTCCTCCTCTTCTTTCTGTTCCTATTTTTCTCTATCTTTATCATAAAAATAAAAAAGAAGGGGTGGGGTATGGCCACCAGGAGAGGTGGATTCATGTACAGACAAAAAGCTCAGGCAATAATACTGGTAGCAAACAAACAGTTTAAAAGGATAACTGTGAGAGATGAAGAGGAATGAGTTGAAAGAGGTCTAAAATTTTTAGGAAAAAAAAAGATTAAAAATATTTCACATCCCATAGGAACTGGAGAGTCAAGTTTTATTTATTTATTTATTGTTATCTTTGCGTTATTTAGGCCTCGCACGTACGATTTCACTACCCCCAGATTGGTTTTCCAGGCTTTTAATTTCAGATATACAGAGAAAGACAGAGAGAGACAGACAGAGAGATGAGGGAGGGGGGAAGACAGCCCTCAGAGCTAATACTCTTGTGGTACTTACTTGTGACATCTCAGCTGGCAACAGTCATATGTATGACAGTGTGTGCCCAACAGAATGAACTATCTTACATATTAGGATTTATCTTCTCTAATATTTGGACTGATGTCATTAATTTGCTTTACAAAAATATTATTCTCTGTATAAGTAATGTCTCTGATCTTTATTAGAGAATGGGGGATTTCAACCTGGGTCCTTATGCATTGTAACATATGGGCTCAGCCAGGTGTACCACCCAGCCAGCTCTAAGTTTGTTTTACTATAACAAGATTTCTCTTGCCTCTGAGCATTTATTCCTTTTTCTTTTTCTTTTTCTTTTCCTGGAAGAAATTCTTTTCTATCACATACTTCTTTTCACTTGACTAATACTTATTAATCTTAAAATCTTACTTTATATTTTACTTCCTTTGAGAGACCTTCCTTTACCATATAAGTCTGTGTTAGATGTTTTTCTTCTGAGTTCTTATAACATATTCTAACCTGCCCTAGCACAACACATAATAGAACATGTATTGAAAATGTTTTCTTACTAGTCTGTATTTGTCCACTTGACCATAATTTTAAAAGTCCAGATTATGACATGTTAATAGCATAATCCCATGCCCTACTGACAAATAAACAGGTTAAACCCAAAGAAAGTTTTAACAGTATTATAATTTAAAAGAAATATAAATGTTCAAAATTTTAGCAAATTTCTCAGATCAGGTTTTTAGACTGTACAATTTTTATAGACCTCTGTCCAAGTCAGCGATATTTTCTTCTGCTATCTCAAATCTACTGTTGTAAATATGATCTAACAAATTTTCACTGAAAATAATGCACTATGAAAAATTGTATTTTAATAGTGCAAGGGTAATTCAGTATTGTAAAATTAGGACACAGTGAATTAAATAAAATATTAAAGTAAAACGGAAATAGTAACAGTCGTTGCTAAAGAGAAAACTGACAAATTTCAATGGTTGACTCTTAAAACCTACTTATAAGAACCAGAGACTTCACGTGTGGAATGACAACCCTTCAACTTCATTACTCGGGTGAGACCTTTCCTTTCATAGTATACTCTAATTCCATCTCAGGTGGTTCACTTTCTAACAAAGTCCCAAAACCTAGATATACACCAGTTACTGTGAGAGAGAGCATATGTTCACACGTATCCGTAAACTAGTGCAAAATATATACCTGAAAGCAGAAGTACACTAGAGTTTGCAGTGAGTACCCCCCTAACACTTCCTCTCCACTATTCCAAGCTTTGGGTCCATGATTGCTCAACAATTTGTTTGGCTTCATATGTTAACTCTCTTTTTAGTCACCAGGTTCCAGATGTCATCAGGATGCCGGCCAGGCTTCCCTGGACTGAAGACCCCACCAATATGTCCTGGAGCTCTGCTTCCCTATTGTTAAAATTCGGAGGCTCCAGCTGGCCGGGCTAGCTTCACGGGCAGGTAACAGAGACGACCAGAGACATACGGCTGGGCAGGGAAGCTGTATTTCTTTATTCAGGAACAACGATTCATAAACTAAGACAAACTAATCACCAAACAGAACTCTCCTGCCTCTTTCCCCTGCGACGGCACCAAGCACTCTCTAACTCTCGAACTCTGGAACTCTCTCGGGGTTCCTTGGGGCGGGGCCAAGCGGGCCCATGAAACTAGCAGGACTGATCCAATTTTCTTGGCAGGGGGAGAGCTAGAACAACCTAATGTAAAGCATACAACAATTCCCCCTTTTCTTTTTAACTAAATGACTACAAATTTAACATAAAATAAAATATGATGAGAATGACTGAAAATTAGAGCAAATTCTCTACTAATTAGCAAAACAATAAAAGCATTTTCATTTTCTCTAATCAGTTATCAATATTGTTATGAATGTTCTAGAAAATGAAATGAGAGCTGCACTGTTGCAGACATTGCAAAAAAGAGATAAAATATTTTCTTTGAGGATAGTTTGGTTGTTCATATGAAAACCTGAAAGACTCCATGAAAAGTTATATAACAATATCCAACTCAGGCAGATCCTACATTAGACCTTTTTCCACTATACTAGTTTCTTTTCTTTTCTTTTTATCTTTCCTTCTCTATTTTTAAAGTTTTGTTTATTGATAGAGCTAGAAGTAGAGAGGAAATAGGAGGTCAGACATAGAGAAAGGTAGGCACCTGCAGCACTACTTCAATATGTGTTAAGCTCCCTCTTTCAAGAATGGGGGGCCAAGAGCTTGAACCTGAGTCCTGTACACGGTATTTGCACTCAGCCTGGTGTGTGACCACCCAGCCTAATCCCCCCCACACACACTTCTTCCATTGTCAGAAACTTACTCCTTTGAAATGACTTTTTTCAGGAGCAAAGGAAGGAAGAAAAAGAGAGAAGGAAGGAATGGGAGAGACAGAGAGAGAGAGAGAGAGAGAGAGAGAGAGAGAGAGGAAGTAAGAGAGAAAGAGGAGAAGAAAAGAAAAGAGAAAAAGAAACAAGAGAGACAGTGGGTGAGACGGAGTAACACTACAGAACCAAACCTACTCATTAGTGTGGTGAGGGCCAGGCTCAAATCTGAGTTGTGCTCTTA
This sequence comes from Erinaceus europaeus, assembly GCF_950295315.1. NCBI lineage: Eukaryota > Metazoa > Chordata > Mammalia > Eulipotyphla > Erinaceidae > Erinaceus > Erinaceus europaeus. Next base: position 128,937,430 of record NC_080162.1, on the reverse strand, counting down.
ACAGGGAAAACATCTTTCAGGTAAACTATCTTATTGGCCTATTCTCTTTAAAATAGTCAATATAAAGTTGCCTTTTAAGCTACTCAAAATCCATTCAAAATGAGTGAGAAAAATCACAAATGGTTTTGACAATTAAATATGGTCTGTTAGAGGTGGTAGGTCTGCATTATGAGGAGCTTTGAAAAAAATCACAATTACATGGTGCAGTAAATGCATCCACTTAGTGTAGGATCACAATTAGGCACCTAATTATATGGGGAAATGCAATCGCATCCCAAGAAGGCCACTAAGCCACAAATCCTGTTCCTGCCTGATTCATCGAGTTCTGTATACCCTGGGGCTCTTCAGTGGGTTTAGCACTTTCCACACCTTACACAGACTCTCCATTTTTTGTCTTATATCTCTCTCCTTAATGCCCAGCCTGTATGAAGTGCTCAGCCATTTTGTCTTCCTTAAATTGCCTTTATAAATTTGCTCAGTTTCTTTCAGAACTTGGCTACCCTGGTTGCCCATTCAAGTTGCATCAACCAAATCCTGCCAAATGAACAGTTTTGAAAAGCTGATAACTATCTTATAGCATATCTTAGATTTAAAAGAGAGGAAGAACTGGAGATAGTTAACAAGAGCCCAACTGCTCAATTCCTAACCAAGTTCTCCTTCAGAAGGCCATGATTAAAGAATAGAGGATGGTCTCACTCATAGAAGTTGAAAAATAAGAGCAGAAGGAAAACACAAAGCAAAACTTGGACTGGAGTTGGTGTATTGCACCAAAGCAAAAGACTGGGGTAGAGATGGGGGGGGGTCAGTTCCTGGAACCTGATGGCGGAGGAGGGAGGAACTAGTAGGGGGTGAATTGTTATGTGGAAAATTGAGAAATGTTACACAAGTACAAACTATTGTATTTTACTGTTGACTGTCAACCATTAATCCCCCAATAAAGAAATTTTTTTAAAGGGCCACAATTAAAACTCTAGGGCCAGAAGGTAACTCACTTGGACAGTGTACTACTTTGGTATATGAAAGATACAATAATTTCCAGTCCACTCTATTGAAGTAAGAGAGAGAGGAAGAAGGAAAACAGAAAGAACCTTTAAAGATATATTCTTTCCTCTGTTTAACCTATAACCACAAAACTCACTCTTTATACAAAGGCTAAAATGATAACTGACCATTAGTGGGGTAGGGCTCTGGAGAAATGAAGTTCCATGACACATTGGTGAGGATGTCTGCCCAGGGAAGTCAGGATGGAATTATAGTAGCATATGCACTTGGTGGCTGAAAGGCTACTATGATATAAAGCATGACAAATTATCCTCTGTCTCTTTTTTATTATATCATAGACAATCCTTGTCAGTAGCAAAGACTGAACATTGAGGCATTTTCCCAATCATTTAACATCCCATGAAACTTTTTTTTTTATTTTAATCATAAAGCCTAGCAATTATCTATGTAAGTTCTGGTAATAACCAGAAGTGAAACTACATAGAATATTTCTATATTAACATGACAATTATTTTTTTTTAGTATTTACTTATTTATTCCCTTTTGTTGCCCTTATTTTTTTATTGTTGTAGTTATTCTTAATGTCATCGTTGTTGGATAGGACAGAGAGAAATGGAGAGAGGAAGGGAAGACAAGGAGGGGGAGAGAAAGATAGACACCTGCAGTCCTGCTTCACCACTTGTGAAGTGACTCCCATGTAGGTGGGGAGCTGGGGCTTCAACTGGGATCCTTACGCAGGTCCTTGCACTTTGCACCATGTGCACTTAACCCACTGCGCTACTGCCAGACTCCCAACAATTAATTTTTTAAATATTACCAGCTATTATTTTTTTTCCACTGATACTGTTTGCCATTCCAGTAAGATTGGGTACTCATTTCTTTAGACAAATAGTAGAAGTCAACTAAACTTAATGTAAATGAATTTGTTAATTAATTAATAGGTAATTAATTATACATGAAACATTAATATTGCCATTTAAACTGTGACATAAAGGACCTTAATTTACATTAATCAGACACTTTAAAGAAAGTTGTTTTTGAATTCTTAGGAAAAAGTCGATGGTTTTGGTTTAGTAGAAAATCAATCAGGATAAAACTTAAATTTTATTTTTTTAATCTTGAGGGAGACAAAGAGCCATGAAGAGAAATTTAACTGTATGAGTAGATGTAGACAAATACAGAAATCCTATGTGGTAAAAACTCTGGAATGAGTTGAATGATGAAACTCAACAAGTAGTTTCAGTTGATAAAAATTGAAGATGATTTTGACCTAGTTTTTAAATAAAACTTTGAGGAAAAGCAGAAGTTAATAGAAGATAATGGACTTTAAATAGTAGAATGTTATAGGAAGATTGTATGGGAGGGGTCAGGTGGTGAAGCACCTGGTTAAGCAAACACATTACAGTGTACAAGGACCCAGGTCTGGTCCCCACCAACAGGAGGAAAACTTCATGAGTGGTGAGAAGCAGGGTTGGAGGTGTCTCTCTGTCTCTTTCCCTCTCTGTTTTCTCTCTACATTTATTCAAATTAATTAATTAATTAAAAAATAAAAGTACCCAGGTTCATTAGAAAGACAGAAAGGTTGGCCCCATGTTGTAATGATTAGCACTCTGGACTCTGAGAGAGAGATCATATGGGTAGTAAACTCAATTTCAGAGATTCATATTAAGTGCTGTATTATCCAAAATATCAGTGAAGACAAAGATCCAGGCATTGAGTGATAACAGTAAGACTTGAGCATGGAAAGAGAATAGAACAGAAAAAAAAAAATCTAAATTTACTTAAGCGGCAGAAGTATCAAAGACCGAGGCTGACTTTCAAAGACTGTATCAGATTAACTCCACTGATACCATAACCAGAGAAGAACATGAGCTCAGGTATTAAAAAGAATTTTGGAGATAGAGTTGGTCACAGTAGCTATAGATGTCCAATTCTGAAAACACATAAAACTGAAAGGTATTACAAGCTAAAAGAAAGTGTCAAATGTCTGTTACAGGACATACAACTCAAAGGATATAGTGATGAACATTCGTCTGTTGCTTCACAAATATCAATCACCAAGAAAGCATGCACAGCAATTCCTAGTGGATATGTCTAATCACTTGATTTTTTAAAAAATGTACCAAAGGATGGGTGATAGTGCACCTGATAGAACACATATGTTACAAAGTGTAAGGACCCAGGTTCAAGCCCCTTGTCCCTAGCTGCATGGAAAAAGCTTCATGAGTGGGGAATCAGTGCTGCAGGTGTCTCTTCCTCTCTGTTACCCCCTTCTCTATCTATTTTTGTCTGACCCTATCAAATAAATAAAATATTTTAATTGTAAAAAAAGAATTTTGATGAATTTATTTTTATTTTTATGTTTTATTATTTTACCAGAGCACTGCTCAGCTCTGTCTTATAATGGTGTGTCTGGGGGTGGTAGGGGGGGATTGAACCTGGGACTGTGGTGCCTCAGGCATGAAAGTCTCTTTGCATAACCATTAGGCTATCTACCCCCACCCTTGTAGATGGATTTGTAAAACTACTTATAAGCTTGCATATCATTTAGATGGGCATCTGTAATTTCACATTTTAGTTTTATAAATATTTGTAAAATACGTTATATCTAGTATATTCTAATGAATTTTTAAAATAATCTGTTATATTAGTCTTTTAAATACATAGAATGAAAAATATGTTATATCTAGTATATTCTAATGAATTTTTAAAATAATCTGTTATATTAGTCTTTTAAACACATAGAATGAAATATAATTATAATATAGATTCCATATCTCTAATGTGTCAAAAAATTATAAACTAGCTAATTCTTTTTTATCAACTAAAAGATCTTCAAATAAGATATTCTTTAAACTTCTCTTTTTATTTTTAATTTCACTACAGAATTGAATCTGAAGTAATGTTCAGTTTTATTGGATTAAGATCAATTTTACTGATTAGATAAATCTGCCAGATCATATAATAATATGCATATAAATTTAATTTTAAATTTTTATTTTTATTTACTAAGATTATGGAGTTCTAAGTTTAAGCATACAGAAAAAAATTGTTATCAACCAGAGTCCATTTAAATTAAGAGTCACATAAAGGGAGAGTTTATAGTTTGAATTCAACTGTGATTATGTGGCCAAGGAGCTAGCTAAGCAGTTGAATATGCAACTTAAATACATAAGACCCAAGGTTCTAGTCCTACTATAGCATGTCCTGCCTTTCTTATGAAACAGTTTTCTTAAAAGATTCTATATCTCTGTATATGCTAATATTAATAGTGTCTCAAGATATTTTAACTGAAAAACAAGACACAGAATATGTTTAAAAGGAAAGTAAGAAGTTGCATGTATATTTGATGTCATAAGTTAAGAAAAACTAATATATTTTAGGAAAACATGAACTGTCGTGAACTGTTATCACCTATAATCAAGCAAGGATTGGATAATGGTTATATTAGTCCAGCATGAGACATTCACTAAATAACAACTGGTAAATCCTCAGTTTGAATTGTGTTTGTCATAGAAATATATACATATATATACACACACACATATATATATATATATCACTAGTATATCATGACAAAACACTGAAATAGTATACATTCAATAGGTCATAGGCAAGAATACATTTCAATCAAGATACTACATTTATAAAATTAAATGGACTGGAAAATTTCTATTTAGATATATGTTATATAACTATTATATATCACTAGGACATATTTGCCGTAATTCTGTTCTTAATCTTTTGATCTTATGACAGTTTATTTACTGAGAAACCATATATACAATTCAAGTAGTTGAGGCAAGTAGGTATTTTGTATAGCCATTTCACTCAATTTTAATTTCTTTCCCCCCACATTTTCTGCTAAAGCAAACTATCACAGCACTAATTTTAATTTCTACCCAGTGATGACTAATTATATCGCTTATTTGATGTAGAACAAGTAACTGGATACCATCTAATTTTCAAAATGATTTATCAGGCTATTAAAATCATTAACTATTTGATTTTATAGAAGTATATAAAAATATGTGTAGGTGTAACTTAGGAAGGAAGAGAAGGCAGGACTATAGGAAGAAAAAAAAGGCAAAAATATAGAGAGTCATAAAAATAATAGTCAACCTGCATCTGTGACCTTGGGAATAGTATTACAGTTTCCATTAGAGGGAATGGGGACACAGAACTCTGGAACAGTGTGGAATTAGACCCCTGCTATGCCATAACTTTATAAATCAATATTAAATCACTAATAAAATATTATGAAATACCATTGATAGCCTATTAATCTTTTACTTAGAGACACCTTATTTAACTATAAGAAAATTTGTGAAAATAATCATTAATGTCAATAACTTGGCAATTACATTTTAGTTATTTAGTTTCAAGTTCATTATATATCTTTGACAAATGCTATTTAAAACTTTGGAGCTGCAGATTCAGTTTATTTAGATAAATTTGGCAGAGAAACTTGCCCTGAGTTTATATTATGCATGAAATAAGGGAAATAGCATTGATTATTTTTTCCCAATCCTCCTTCCTTTTCTTTTTATTATATTTTTATTCAAAAGCTGTTTATTAATTGACTAATAATTATGGAACCATACAGCCACCAAATCCCAACAATAACCATAGTAGCCAAAAAACATCACCATAGAAATGCCATAACTGGCAGTAGTGCAGCGGGTTAAGCACACGTGGCACAAAGTTCAAGGACAGGCATAAGGATCCCAGTTCGAACCCCAGCTCCCCACAAGCGGTGAAGCAAGTCTGCAGGTGTCTATCTCTCTCTCCCCCTCTCTGTCTTCCCCTCCTCTCTCCATTTTTCTCTCTCCTGTCCAATAACAATGACAACAACAATAACTACAACAATAAAACAACAAAGGCAACAAAAGAGAATAAATAAATAATTTTTTAAATCTTAAAAAAAAAAAAAGAAATGCCATAGCTAAAACTACTTTTATTTTTGTAAAAAGCCTTGACATGGCATTTGATTTCCATTTCAAGAACATATACTTACATTCACTAGGCACGTGCTCTAAAGGGATGAATCACTGCAAGATAGTGGTTTATAAACAAAAAGGGGGGTAATCTGACTAGTAGTCAGAACTGAAGAAATAAGAACAGGGAGGGAAAACACAAAGTAAAAGACAGACCGAGTATAGGGTATTGGACTGCAGAGGGAAGGCATTGGAGTCTTGGTACATGATGGTGAAAAGGATATAAATTGGGGGTGGGAGCATTTTGCAGACACCTATTATGGTGGGATGAGAAAAAATTTTTATGTGTCAACAACTGTATTGTCGATCATTAAACCCTAATAAAATGATTTTTAAGTTGTTATTCTGTAGTTATATTAGCCTGATTTCAAATGCAATTGGTGTAGTTAAGGTCAAAGCTGACCAATACTCATTTTTAAGCACATAACTTCTAATTCCACTAATAATTACACTGTTCATTTGTACTGTACCATAAATGGGGTTAACAATGAACTCTTTTGTGTGTGTGTGTGTCTGTTAAGAATGAATGAGATGCTCCAAAATAAAATGGTTAGTGTAGTTCCTGAAATGTAGTCAAACCTCATCAAATGCAGAATTTAGCATTATTGTCACCACCAGTAATATTACTTATGCTGTTACAGTAGGGGCAGGAATAGTACCAATAGTAATGTTGCTAATATTAGTTTGATACATAGGTATTTCTTTTTTTTAAGGTAATTTCTTTTTTAATTTTTTTGGTATTATCTCTATTTATTGGATAGAAACAGCCAGAAATCAAGAGGGAAGAGTGTGATAGAGAGAGACAAAGATATATCTGCAGCCCTGCTTCACCAATCATGAAGATTTCCCCCTGCAGAAGGGGATTGGGAACTCGAACCCAGTGCATTGCATCATGTGCACTAAACCAGGTGCACTACCGCCTGGCCCCCATAGGTATTTCCATTTAAGACATCTCTGATGTTTTACTGGTGGACCCACTATTACACTAAAATAGTTGGTCCTATTCATCACCATTAAAAATCTTCCACTGGTACAGGAGGTGGTGCAATGGATAGGGCTTTGGACTCTCAAGCATGAGGTTCCCAGTTCAATCCCAGGAGCACATGTACCAGAGTGGTGTCTGGTTCTTTCTCTCTCTCATATCATTTCTCATGAATAAAAATCTTCCACAAATCCCTGCAGGTATGGGTTTGTAGTAGACACCTCATAATTATTTCTTGGTTGGTTAATATAATATATGCACTATAACGGAGGAATACAAATTTATTTGCATGTCTACTCAACTACTTAAAAATTAAAAAAAAAAAAAACTTCACACTGCTATCTCTCAGTTTACTCAACTCTGTGTTGCAAACAGCTCATTAGGGATGATAATGGCACTTAGTTCTTGGCAAACTAGAACCTGTGGATTTTAGTAGAACCAACTGCCTAATTCATCTACATTGGCCCACATGCCAGGAAAATATATTCAAATTAAGAATATTATTTGATTAATGAAAATCAAAGGAATGAACTTGCCTAATTATGACTTTTGGAGTATTTTTGCTCAGAGAAAAGGTTTTATTGATGCTTTCATTTTTACTGAGCTTTGTTTATGTCATAAATACTAAAGAAACAGTATTTTCCCCCCAGGGATATTCACAGGTATAGCATTAGCCAAGTAAACATGTCATTAGTTGTGGTAATGTGTTCTACATTTTCCAAAAGTAATGGAATAAAAACATTTCATTTAAAAATAAATGTGAATTCTGATGTCCATGCAGATGTCATGGTTTTAACACATAAATTTTCAACTGAGGCTGCTCTCTATGGGGAAAAAAAAAAAATCCAGAGGAGGCAATTAGTATATATTTGATAGTCAATTATTTAACTTTTCATTTCTACTCATCATAATTAGGATTATATAACTTTCTAATTTTAGCAAAATGAGACAATTTGAGAGGCTCAAGATCTAGCTCACTCAGTGGAGCATTCAGTGTACCATGTGTGAGGACCAGGTTTAAGCCCCTTGATGATACATGAAGTGTCATGCACAGCACCAGGAGAAACTTCATGAATTATGAGGACACTACAGCATCTCTCCTCACTCTGTTGCTCTCTCCCTCTCTGTCTCTCCCTTTCTGTAATATCTGAAATGAAAAAGAATTTTATTCATTGATTGTCATAGAAATGCAAATAAAGACAAGAGTGATATACCACTTCATTCCTGCCAGAATGTCATTCATCAGAAAAAGTAGCCGCAGCAAATGCTGGAGAGGTTGTGGGGACAAAGGAACCCTCATGCATTGTTGGTGGGAATGTCAGTTGGTCCAACCTCTGTGGAGAGCAGTCTGGAGAACTCTCACAAGGCTAGAAATGGAACTATGTTATGATCCTGCAATTCCTCTACTGGAGATATAGCCTAAGGAACCCAACACAGCCATCCAAAAAGATTTGTGTATAGCAGCACAATTTGTAGTAGCCCAAACCTGGAAGCAACCCAGGTGTCCAACAACGGATGAGTGGTTGAGCAAGCTGTGGTCTATATACACAATGGATTACTACTCAGCTATTAAAAATGATGATTTCACTGCTTTCAGCCTATTTTGGATGGAGCTTGAAGAAATCATGCTAAGTGAAATAAGTCGGAAGCAGAAGGATGAATATGGGATGATTTTACTCACAGGCAGAAGTTGAAACACAAGATCAGAAGAGAAATCACTAAGCAGAACCTAGACTGGAATTAACATATTGCACCAAAGTAAAAGACTCTGATGTGCGGGCGGGGATAGAGTATAGATAGAATACAGGTCCTGGAAAAGGATGTCAGATGACCTAGTTATATCGTTGTGTAGAAAACTGAGAAATGTTATGGATGCACAAACTATTGTATTCACTGTCAACTGTAAAACATTAATTCCCCCAATAAAGGAAAGAAGAAGGGGGAAAAATCCTGTGGAATTCCACAATGGTGGAACAATTTCTAGGGCAGAAAAGCCCAACTGGGCATTAAAGAAAAAGTATAAAAAATACAGCATGTAAGAGTTGTTCTCCTTTGTTTCAATATGGAAGGAACTAAAGGGAAACATACTGAGGGAGATAAAGTGGAAAGGAGAGGGACTAACACTGTGTGGTCTCACTCACAGATGGGATCTAAGAAACAAAGCAAATGATAAGACAGTAAATTCTCAATGGGCTGCAGTCTGTTACAGCAGATGCATTGACTCCAAGGAGAGGAGGAAGTATTATTAAGGAGAAATTGGGAACCTAAGTCCCTATGATATATCAGGATGATGGCTTGGTTGAGTTCTGGTTACATCTATCAGCATATGTTCATAGCAACACTGCTATAAAATGTGGTTCTCAGATTTCAAGTAGCTGTGTCTGGAATGATTCAAAATAGATTTTTGTTCCTTTAAAATTAAACTTTATGGTGCTGGTGGTTGTGCATCAGCATGAGAATATACATTACAGTGTATAAAGACCTTGGTCCAAGTCCCTGGTTCTCACCTGCAGGGAGGAAGATTTACAGGTGATGAAGTAATGTTGTAAGTATCTCTCTTTCTCAGTCCACCCCTCCCATTTCAACTTCTGTCTATTCAAAATAAATAAACAAAAAGTTTTCAAAAATAAAACTGAAGTGTAAACACAATAAATAATTAATCCTTTTGTGATGTATAATTTTAACCGTGAAATTATCTATTGAAGAATCGCTGATTTCCTAATAGATATCTGGAATATATAAAGTCTGTTATTTCTCTGCTGAACTGTTTTTTTCTAAATTACTAACAGCTATGTATTATACCAGATATGTCAGCAATTCTTTGTTATTTCTGTAGTTCTGTCTGCAGCCTCCAGGGGATGGTTGGCTAACATCAGGGTAAACACAAATAGTGGTCAACAGGCCTTCAAGCTAACATCAAGCCTGTCTTATCTGATATCCCTGAATTATGCCTATATCCTTGGGATTTTCAGAGTAAACATAGAATCTGATATAAATCACTAGAGTTTGGGATAACAAGTGTGATCATTCAATTATGCACACCCTTAAGGTGTTTTATGTATATGCTTAGGATGTTTTGTGTAGACCCATAAAATTTTCATATGTGATACAACTGCCCGCACACATACCTAATATATAGAGAGGCAGAGAACCCCCAAGAGAGACTGGAAATTTAGGAGGCAGACACACATGTAAGAAACATTTCTCCACAACGTCAGGGTGGTCCCTTTTTACTCACTATTTTTGTGTGTGTGTGTAAATTTTTTTATTAGTGATTTAATATTGATTTATAAAATTATGAGATAACAGGGGTGTAATTCCACACTGATCCCACCACAAGAGTTCTGTGTCCCCATTCCCCCACCTTGGAAACTATAGTAGTTCTCCCAAGGTCACAAATACAGGTTTACTATTATTTCTCTAACTATATTTTCATGTATTTGCCCATTTTCCTTTTTTTATTTATTTAATCTTTTATTTATAAAAAGGAAACATTGACTAAGGCATAGGATAAGAGGGGTACAACTTCACACAATTCCCTCCACCAGAACTCTGTATCCCATCTCCTCCCCTGATGGCTTTCCTATTCTTTAACCCTCTGGGAGTATGGACCCAATGTCATTGTGGGATGCAGAAGGTTGAAGGTCTGGCTTCTGTAATTGCTTCCCCACTGAACATGGGCATTGACAAGTCGATCCATACTCCCGCCTGTCTTTCTCATTCCCTAGTGGGGAAGGGCTCTGGGGAATCAGAGATCCAGGACACATTGGTGAGGTTGTCTGTCCAAGGAAGTCTGATGGACATCCTGCTAGCATCTGGAACCTGGTGGTTGAAAAGAGAGTTAACATACAAAACTTAGTCAACGCAAGGAGTACCACCTCAGCATGCTTCACTTCAGACTGTGTCCAGAGACATCAGGCATGGAATGTCAACCCTTCACCCTCATCACTCAAGTGAGACCTTTCCTTTCATAGTATTAGCAAATTCTATTCCAGGAGGTTCACTTCTTAGCAAAATCCCAAAACCTAGATATAAACCAGATCCTGTAAGATAGAGCATATGTTCATATGTATCCATAAATTATGGCAAAATATATACCTGAAAGCAAAAATACACAATAGTCTTTAGTGAGTCAGTATCAAGTTCATAATGAAATAGTGTCTACTTAGACTTAGATATCCTCCGCACCTACTTCCTATTACAGTTCTCTCACTCACTCCAGAGCTAACGTCATCAAAGCAAGGACTGCAAAAGTTGAATAAGGGCAAGAGACTGGCATACTTTAATGATGATTCTTTAATCACTACCAGGCCACCCCATCATCTAGGGCCCTATTCAGGGAGTCCTGAGATTCCCAAACAGACTTGATGGGCCTAGACCTCGAATAAATCCCTCTCTCCACTGTTACTGGTCATTCCTATCGGGAACAACACAATAGACCCTTTTGTGGGCCCCCATGGGACCTTGCCCTCAACTTGGATCAACAATGGTAGAGAACGTTCCATCCTCCAAAATCTTTGATGTATTCAACTGTACCAACAATATTATAGTTATACACTTATAACAAACAATATTATAGTTATACATCTCTCTCAATTTTAACTTACAAAAATAGGTGGTAGGGATATTAAATGATAGAACAGCTAATAGACTGATAGACACAAATTTTAATTAATGTAATACAATTTATAATAATCCACTTCCTAATGTTCTCCCTTCTTACCCTGTGTTCCTTCTTTACCATCTTTCTGAATACAATGTGAGGTGATAATCAGGTACAAAACATTGAAGAGATAGAGAGGAAAGACATCTACAGTATTGCTCCACTGCTTGTGAAATATCCCCCATGCAGATAGGGTCTGGGGACTTGAACCCAGTTCCTCACATATGTTAAGATGTGCATTCTACCAGGTAAGCACTACCTGGCCCCAATACCAAGTATTCTGTACCTTGTTATTGAAAAAAGTAAAAACTACTAGAGGCTTTTGTTTGTGATTTATCAAAGTGAGGGTATATTAGGTATGTACAAGTCATGGTGGCAAAAAAAGAAAAGGCAGAAAGACCAGCCAGCCATGGGGCTTGGGCCACAGTCCTTAAGCATTGCTTACCAGCATTCAGTTACAACATGCACAGGCCAGGAGCCAATCACAAAGAAGTGGGAGAAAGGGCTGATCTTCAGTCAGATGCTTGTTTAAGTAACGTTTCATACTCATAATTCCTTGTGAAATTACATACTATACTATGTATCTGTAATATGCTCATGACATCAGTCTGTCCTCAGCCTTATGCTAATTATGTACATAGCCCATAATTCCTTTTGCTTATGGTCAGTAAACAATGTATTCCCAGCACCTTTACCAAACCACATTCTCACTTTTTTTAGGTTAATTCATGTTCCTTTTTAAATAAGTGTATTTGTGACTTCCACAATTATAACTTCCACATTATAACTTAATCTGGATCCATCATTAAGGACTCTATCATTCTGCCTGACTTTCATATGTATTACCATGCTCAACATAAAGTCTGTTACATTATAGGTACACATAAATATTATAAAGTTAACCTCTGTCTCCATTTTATTTTAAAGTATGCAATGCCAAGAATAAAATAAGTTTTCAAGTACATTCATTCTTCAAAGTGTCTTACAAGAGCAACAAAACAGAACTTGCAAAGGCAATGGCTAAAAACCAGTATGTGACCCTTGCCCAGTGACAAAGTCTTCTTCAAGGGAAGGTGGTCTGGTCTAATGTCTTCATGGGCATGATGGGGGATGATTTTGTGCTGATTGCCTATGATGAAAGGAAAAACGTCATCTAGCAAGTACTCTTGCTACTCAGAGAAAGTAAGAGAATCACAGTGAGTATTTTAACTGGTAGAGCTCACTGACGACTGAGAAATCTCAATCTGTCTTTGTCCTGGCTAGACAACATGAGTAGAGACCGAATAAAGCTTCTGAAAGGGAGCTTATTTCATATTTACACAATCACTAGCACCTGGATTCCTTATGTTAACAGGAGGAAGAGAGGGATTGTAACTTCTTTGAAGGTTCATAGGGGAGTTAACTCTGCTACATATTCTTGAGATCAAGGAGCTTGCATGACTGAATTACGCTCACACATCTATTAGGGGAGGGGAAGAACTCATGTCATCCATGTAAGGTACCTGGCTAGTGTGTCTGCTTTGTCATATGCAAGTTGCATATTCAAGCCTTGCTCCCCTCATACTGGTGGAAATTTTGACTTCATAGTATCTTCCCCTCTCCCTCTCTGTCTCTTTTGATCTCAAGAAGCTGACTAAGAGCAAAACAGTGAAGTGAGAAGTTACCAAAGATTAAAAATAAAACTATTGCAGGCCAGGTGGTAGCATACTTGGTTAATCACTCACTTTATACCACACAGGGACCCAGGTTCAAGCCCCTAACCCCCATCTGCAGGGGGAAAGCTTCAGAAGTGCTGAAGCAGGGCTGCAGATGCCTCTCTGTCTACCTCCTCCACCAGTCTCAATGTCTCTTTGTCTCTATCCAATAATAAATAAATAAATAAATATGAAGAAATTAAAATAATGTGTCCTTAAATACTATCCTCTTGTATAGCCAGATATTTGCAGTTATATTTCATACTGGGCATTTGACATTAAAGTAATAAAAAGAAACCAGCAAAAAAACGTGAAGCGAATAAAACATAGGGAAAACTTCTCTCTCAGTTTTAACTTACAAAAAAAAAGAGTTTCAAGAATATCACTGGAGTGATTTGAGCTCCCTAGAATTTGGATTAAACAAAACTATTGTCTGAAACACACCAGGGAAATTAATTTGCAGGACCTTGTGACTATCATCAGAGTGAGTTGCGTTGGCAATGAAATAAGAGACTATTTCTTGTCAGAATAGTATCTCTTACATGCTTTGTAGGAGGAGTTCTTGAAATGATTATGGTTAGGAGCATTCCTAGCAAAAGTGGTAGACTTTTGATGCAGAAGGCAAGATACTCAGTAAGAGGCAATGAATCATCTATATCACAATAAAACTTGGATGAACATTCCCAGTGGCAGATGTCTGCAGGAATAATGAAAGTATTCCATGAGAAAATAATTCCTACAGGATTTTTCCTATCTCCAACAGCTCTTCTGCTTTTGCCTAATCTCTAGTCCTGGCAGAGATAAAGCCTAGTACTGTGAAAGTAGAAAAGGGGAGAAAAAGAGCTAAGATGGGAAGGCATTCATTTCCTGTGCAGGTTCCAGTTTAGAACAGATGCTAGCTAAGAAAACAATAATTCCCTACTAAATTCAAAACCATATTTTGTCTTGAAATGAAAACAGTCATTACAAAATAATAATTTTTCAGAACCTTACATGCCAAAGAGACTGTTATTATGTGAAAATGACAAGAAGGGCCCAGCAGTGGGCACTCTGTTGAGCACACAGGTTGCCATGTGCAAGGACCTAGGCAAGGGGAAGCCTCTAGTTCCTTCCTAGCTGCAGTGAAGGAAACTTCATGAGTAGTGAAGCAGGTCTGCAGGTGTCTCCCTTTCTCAAATTCTCTCTGCCATATCAAATAATACAAAAAAAAGTGACTACTAGAAGTGGATGAATTGTTGTCCAATATGATTTCTCTGGAAAGGATGAAAAAATAATCAGCCTGAAGAATGACTCTGAACAAGCAAGTTTAATGAGGGAGAAGGAGAAAAGTTATTTTATATGGATTTTATTAAGGAAACTAACCTCTGTACAGATGCATAATTTTAAAATAATGCTTACTTTTGGATAAATATGAACACAAACTGTCCTATTATCATTGTTCATTTTGATAATTTATTGACAGAAAAGTATGCTGTAAAGTTTTAAATGAGGTTTTTGTGCTTTAAAATTATGTATAAAAATTAAATGTATTGATTATTTTTCTTGTACTATAAAATACAATTGATGTTATCTTTACTGCGTTAGTGACACTGAAAATGTACAAAGAACAACAATGTACACTTGTAAACAGAATTAAAACTTAACTCTTTAACTTCCATCTAGTTTGTTATCTATGGCATATTAAATAGACCTAGAGAACTATTCCAGTCTTCATTAATGTTTTAAACACTTATGAAACAACAATGCCTACTATAAGTTTTAAATATTTTATGCAAGATCTTTAATCACATCTTTATAATTTACTGTAGATTGTAAAATCATTAGATATGTTTTAATAATTAACATTAAATTTTATCTTATAAATATATGTCATAAAGCAGTTAAGCCCTTCTCTAGTAGAATGAATAATACTTTATTTTATGGTTACCGCATGTTCTACCATTTTATCATGAACTTGTGTTTCTTTTTTTAAATACTTTTTATTTATTTATTTATTTATTTTCCCTTCTGTTGCCCCTGTTTTATTGTTGTAGTTATTATTTTTTATAGAGACAGAGAGAAGTTGAGAGAGAAGGGGGAGATAGAGAGGAAGAGAGACAGAGAGACACCTGCAGAACTGCTTCACCACCTGTGAAGTGACTCCCCTGCAAGTTGTTGTAGTTATTATTGTTGTTGTTATTGATGTCATCATTGTTGGATAGGACAGAGAGAAATGGAGACAGGAAGGGAAGACAGAGAGGAGAAGAGAAAGATAGACTCCTGCAGACCTGCTTCACTGCCTGTGAAGCGACTCCCCTGCAGGTGGGGAGCCAGGGGCTCGAACTGGGATCGTTCCACCAGTCCTTGCGCTTTGTGCCACGTGCCCTTAACCCACTGTGCTACCGCCTGACTCCTCGAACTTGTGTTTCAAACTTAGATTTCAAAGCAAGGTTACTGTCAATTCTCTGTAACTCCTGTGATAACACTAAGGTGAGCATTTGTAATTTTTATTAGGCCTATCCACAGATATTAAAGTTTTTCTTCCATGCATATTGCAAGATTTCTTTCCCACTCCTTTTGAGTTTAAGCATAGATCTCTGACTTTGACTAAAGATATACAAATGAAATTGATGTGTACTTTTAGATGGAAACTTTAAGAACACAACCACAGTACCCTGATCATGGAAGTCTGTATCAAATTACAATTTCTGTAGTCTGGAGACCTGATTTAGCTTATATGACTATCCAAAGTAGTAGCAGCCTGAATGAGAACTCATTGTTCTTGTGCAAAAACACAGCAGTTCTGGAATTATTAAAGCACTACAGACAAGACAAAGAAGTGCCAAAATTTTCTGTAAGAGGCCAGATAGCAAGTATGCAGAATTTAAGATTTACTGCAAGTATTAATATCTTCCACTAGAAAAGGAAGTCACAGGGAAGGGCTGGGTGGTGGGGCACCAGGTTAAAAGCACATAGTAGGAAGCACAGGGATAAGTGGAAGGATCCAGGTAGCTTCACAAGAGTTGGAGGAGGTCAGCAGGTGTCTCTCTGTCTCTCTCCCTCTCTATCGCCCCTTCCCCTCTCAAATTCTCTCTGCCCTAGCCAATAAAAATGAAAAATGGCCGCCAGAAGCAATAGATTAGCACTAGGAAGTGCCTGCACCAAGCCCTAGTGATAGTTCTGAAGGCAAAAAAAAAAAGTCACAAGAGGCCTAGGCAGTAGTGCACTTATTATGCACTCACATTACCATGTGCAAAGATCAAGGATCCGGATTCATTACCCTGACCCCCACCTGCAGAGGGAACATGGGACACTTCAGAACAGTGAAGCAGATCTGCAGGGGTCTCTACCTCTCTCCCTCTGTTTTCTCTGCCCCCTCTCCAGTTCTTTCTTTCTTATCTAATAAAATGCAAAGAATAAAAAAAATTGCCACCTGGAGCTGAGGATTCAAAAGGGCAGCATTGAGCTAGATAAAGTTAGCCGGATAAATAAGTCGTGTAATATACACACCAGTGGAACACTACTCAGTCAAAAAAATATGAGACATTGTTTGGAACAAGATGAATGAAACTAGAGGTTCCTAAGTAATATAAGTTTAAAAGGGGCAGGGGCAAAATATAAAATATCAGATGTTTTTATTCATAGGCATAGTATAAATAATTAAAACAAAAGAGCCTACAAAAAAAAAAAAAGAAAGAAACAAGAAAGAAGAGAGGGAACAGGAAGGAAAGAAAGATAATCAAACTGTCTCCTGTAAAATGTGAGAACTGAGATAGTTAGGGATGGGCAGGAAGCACAGAACTTTGGTGGGAGAATGTAGTGACTTACATGCCCCAAGTATAGGTATGAAAATACTCCTGGGGAGTCGGGTGGTGGCGCAGTGGGATAAGTGCACATGGCGCAAAGCGCAAGGACCAACATAGGGATTCCGATTTGAGGTGAAGCAGGTCTGCAGGTGTCTATCTTTCTCTCCCCCTCTCTGTCTTCCCCTCCTCTCTCCATTTCTCTCTGTCCTATCCAATAACGAACAACATCAACAATAATAATAATAGTAATAGTAATAATAATAGTAATAATAATAACCACAACGAAGCTACAACAACAAGGGCAACAAAAGGGGGAAAAAATGGCCTCCAGGAGTGGTGGATTCATGGTACAGGCACCGAGCCCAGCAATAACCCTGGAGGGAAAAAAAAAAACTCCTGAAGCCTGATAATTATGTAAAAACAATGTTACATCACTAAGAAAAACAATGATATGTCAAATTTTAGACTAAATACTTCCCAAAGTTCTCCATTTTCAGTATGTCGATTGTTAGTAATGATTAGCAATAGAAATCTAACACTAAAGTTTCTGTTATCTGTATACATGTGTAAATATAAATCCTCTAAGTGACATTTGCTCTGATTTCCTAGATGTATTCTGGAAGAAATATTTATAGCCTGTTATTGAATCCATCAACAGAGTGGGTTTTAGTAGAAATATTGCCCTGTTTTTCAAGTACACTATACATAATTAAAGATGGTTAAATTCCTGCTTTGGTTCTTAACATGTAAATACATTTATTCCACTCATTAGTTGAACATAATATAGCATAGCCCAAATTAACAAAATGCAAAGAATGTCATCCCAGCAGGAACCCTGGTACATAAAATGTAATTTCTGTCACTGGAATTTTTGTTAAAGCTCATTTGGGTACTCTAAATATTTTGTAGTGGTTACATTTATGTGCCTAGTTTGCTGGCTTACTCTTGTGATTTTTCTCTGTACTAGTGTGGAAAGATCTTACAAATAAACAATGTATGTAGAGGGCTTTCTTTTTTTTTTTTTTTTTCATGTTTCCCACCACAGACTTTACTTGTAATAAAAATAGTTACTTACATGGAGGTCTAAAATGTCCCTCTCATTCTCTTTTATATTTTTTAAAAAAGTCCTTTTGTTTCAGAGAAGTTGAGATGTCCTTCTTACTCAAAGTTATATAAATATATGACCAGTTGAAAAAAAGTTACAAAAAAAATTATGAGATATTGTCTTAACTTTTAAACTATACATTCAAATCCATATACTATATCTACTAACTACTACGAAAAGAAGGAAATTAACCTCTTGTAAGCCAACTTATTTTTCTCTCTGCAAGTTTGTGTTCTAATTACATTTGTGTATATGTATTACTGTACAAGGAAAGCTTCTTTTGTTAATTTTAGTAGTCACAGTTTTCATATTCTTTGCTTTTAGTTGCTACCTAAACTGATTTAATACTCTCCTCTAGTTCAATTTCTATGACTTCTATTCTGAATTAAGTGGAAGAAGGGATGCAGGTATCGGGTATCAAACCCAGGACCTCATACACACATCATTTGCACTCTACCACCTGCTTTGCCAATCCACCTGAATTCTTTTTTATTATTATTATTTTTTATTTTTTATTTATTTATTTTCCCTTGTTATTGCCCTTGTTTTTTTATTATTACTGTTGCTGTTATTGATGTCGTCGTTGGTGGATAGGACAGAGAGAAGTGGAGAGAGGAGGGGAAGACAGAGAGGAGGGGAAAATGACACCTACAGACCTGCTTCACCTCCTGTGAAGCAACTCCCCTGAAGGTGGGGAACCAGGGGCTTGAACTGGGATCCTTCCACAGGTCTTTGCGCCACGTGCACTTAACCCGCTGTGCTACCACCCAACTCCCATCCACCTGAATTCTAACTCATCTCTTGAGGGATGGGCTGTGTTGCAAATTTCACTTTTCAAGAATAGTACATTAGTACTTTTTACTCTTGTGACACTTAGAAACATTTGCTTCTTAAAGCTCAAGCTGGTGCTACAACAAAGAACATTTCTAAACACAATTCCTTCCTCTGAAAATAGGGAAAATAAATAAATAAATAAAATAAACTGTATATTTTGCTCTACTTATTTTCCAGTATGAAGTATTTCTGTGCATTTACAGAAATCCTATGTTTTTCCCTTTTTAAAAAATGTTTTATTATTATTATTATTTTAACCAGAATACTGATTAGTGGGCATTGAACCTGGGACTTTGGAGCCTCAAGCATAAGAGTCTGCCTGCATAACCATTATACCATCTACCTCCACCCACATTTTTCTCTTTTGACCTGTTTTGTTTTCCCCTATTTGAATGGCATACGATTTTTCATTGTTAAAGTTGAAAAAATTTACAAGTGTTGCTTGGCTTCATTTTTATCTGAAGATTCATTTCAAGGACATTTCCTCAAGGAAAATCATTTTTGTTATCTCTTCCACTTGTTCTGATGTATTCTTTTCACAAATTATCATTTCTTTTTTTTTAAGATTGTATTTATTAATGAGAAAGACAGGAGGAGAGAGAGAGAACTAGACATCACTGGTACATGCGCTGCCAGGGATTGAACTCAAGACCTCATGCTTGAGAGTCCAGTGCTTTATCCACTGCAATATCTCCCATACTAAGCTATCTTCTGTATCTATAGCATCTCTATTATTAATTGTTTTTCTTATTTTAAGTGTTGTGTTACCTTTGTCATAGAACTTTGGTTCACTTTCACTTACTTAACTGCATGAAAATGTTTCCTTTTCTTCATTTTTTATATTTATTTATTTATTGGATAGAGACAGCTATAAATAAAGAGGAAAGGGGATGATACAGAAGGAGAGAGAGAGAGAGAGAGAGACCTGCAGACCTGCTTCATCGCTTACAAGCTTTCCCCCTGTAGGTGGGACCAGGGGCTTGAACTCAGGTCCTTGTGCACTGTAACATGTGCACTCAACCAAGTATACTACCACCCAGCCACATGAAAATATTTTCTTACTGTGTTGTTTTGTTTCTTTCCATTTCTTTAATTTTGCTCCACACTTTTATTTGCATATTCTTTCATGTTATTTATTTATTTACCTATTTATTTTACCAGAGCACTGATCAGCTCTGGTTTACAGTGGTGGGGTGGGGGTGGTGGTGATTGAACCTAGGACTTGGGAGCCTCAGGCAGGAGAGTCTCTTAGCATAACCATTATGCTATCTACCCCAGCCCATGCATATTCTTTCATTGTGTTGTGTTACCTTTATTTTTGAATTCTTTCTCTTCTTTGTGTTGTTAACTTAATGCAAATTACATCACCTTCAATTTAGTTAGAAAACAAAGAGTGGGTGGGATTCAGCTCAGCAGGTAGAGCAATGTACTTTTATTGTTTTTTTAATATTTTAATTATTTATTAATGAGAAACATAGGAGGAGAGAGAAAGAGCCAGACATCACTCTGATACAGGTGCTGCCAAGGATTGAACTCAGGTCCTCATGCTTGAGAGTCTGATGCTTTATCCACTGCTCTACCTCCCAGACCACTAGCACTGTACTTTTAAGAATGAGTCAGTGGGTTCAATCTGTGGCTCCACATATGCCAGAATAGTTCTCTGATCTCTGTCTCTTAAGAATATTTTGGGGGATGGGGAGACAGCATAATAGTTATGAAAAAAGACATTCATGCCTGAGGCTCTAAAGTCCCAAGTTTAATCCCCATCACTACCATAGGCCTGAATTGATCAGTGCTCTGGTCTCATTTTTTGTTTCTCTCTCTTCCTTCCTCTTTCTCTCTCTCTCATTAAAATAAGTAAATAGGGAGTCGGGCTGTAGCGCAGTGGGTTAAGCGCAGGTGGCGCAAAGCACAAGGGCATAAGGATCCTGGTTCGAACCCCGGCTCCCCACCTGCAGGGGAGTCGCTTCACAGGCGGTGAAGCAGGTCTGCAGGTGTCTATCTTTCTCTCCTCCTCTCTGTCTTCCCCTCCTCTCTCCATTTCTCTCTGTCTTATCCAACAACGACAACAACAATAATAACTACAACAATAAAACAACAAGGGCAACAAAAGGGAATAAATAAATAAAATAAATATTAAAAAATAAATAAATAAATAAAAATAAAATAAGTAAATAAAAAATATATAAATATTTAAAGAGGTTATGGCATAATTGGGTCAATTTGATTTCAGTTATCTTGAATAAATTTATTTATTTATTTTGCCACCAGGGTTATCACTAAGGCTCAGTGCCTGCACTGTGAATTCACCACTCCCAAAGTGGTTATTTTATATTTCCTCTCATATTTTTACTTGATAAGACAGAAAATTTAGAGGGGGGTGGGGTGGGCAGTAGCTCAGTGAGTTGGGCACACATGGTGGAAAGTGCAAGGGTCAGAGAAGGATCCAGGCTCCAGCCCCCATCTTCCCACCTGCAGAGGGGGTCACTTAGCAAGCAGTGAAGCAGGTCTGCAGGTGTCTTTCTCTCCTCCTCTCTGTCTCCCCTCCTCTCTTGATTTCTTTCTGTCTTATCCAACAACAACAATAACAACAGCTATAACAACAATAACAACCATAACAGGAGCAACAAAATGGGAAAAATAGCTTCCAGGAGCAGTGGATTTGTAGTGCTGGCACCAAGCTCCAGTGATAACCCTGGAGGCAAAAAGAAAAAAAAAAGAAAAAAATTCAGAGGGGATAGGAAGATAGTATGAGAAAAAAGAGAGGTACCAGAAGCCCTACTTCACCACTTATAACATGAAACTTCCCCCTATATATTCAAGGGACTTGAATCTGGGTCCTTACCAATGGTAAGGTGTACACACAACCAGGCATGGCAACATTTAACCTCTTCTTCTTCTAGCGTTTGCCCTTCTTCCGTAGCCAGTCAACAGTGTCAGGTTGAAAGGTGTCAGGAGCTGCTTGTTGCTGGCTTTGAAAGTGACTGGGATCCATGTGGATTCAGTCGGCTAGGAAGGATCGTCAGTTTCCCCAATGAATGGGTACTCACGGGATGCACCGCGAGAAGGTCGATCCAATGCATCCCAATTTAACCTCTGATATTTTATAATTAATATATATATATATATATTTCTTTTTAATTATTTATCCCTGCAAGTGGGGACCATGGGCTTGAACCCGGGTTCTCATGCATGATAACTTATTCATTCTACCAGTTGCACCACCATCAACCAGGGCCCCAAATCTGTTTCTTGACAGTGCATTACACAGCATCCAATGAGGACCATTAAATCTCCAACCAAATTCCACAACTAATAATGGACGGGTTGGAAAAGCAAAGGTTAAATTTAGTAGGAATTTTTCACAGAAATCACTAACTACAGGTAGCCACTCCATTCTCTGTAGTTGCTGAAGCCTATGGAAGAAAAACAGTGCTGTCCTGAGCTCAGAGTGTGTTGTCTGCAAGAGTGACACTTTTGTTACCTTAGATGATTGCTAGCCCCACTGCTACTGTCAATGCAGTTGCTATTTTTGCCCACCACAGTATATCTGTGGTGGGCAAAAACACCTTTATCACAGGAGGCACCAGACACCTGAAAAACACCACCTTCCAATCTAAGAAAGCAACAGATAATGACTTCTCCTTCCCCCTTGCCTTTTAACTTCCTCTCATTGCTTCCTATTTAAAAATCATAACTGTACATTGACATGAGAACCTGTGAAGTAATAGTGTCTCAGCTTTCATCCACTGGGAATACAGGAGACAGAAATAAAGTGGCACAGAGAGAGGACAAAAAGAATCTACCATTCTGTTTCTTCCTAGAATAAACAAATAAGTAGCAGCATCTCATGGGATAGCAAAGAAAATACAATTTAAGAGTGGGCTTGGGAAAACTGCAACAGCTATGTAGGTCCCATTATGCAAAAGAGAAGGTGGGGGGCAGGGGGCTGAGACACCAAGATAAGAGGGAGAGGAATTTTCACAAGACAGGCCTCATCTCTGAGAAGAAAGATGAGATTTTTCAGATAGAAAGGACATGTTTATAGGTAAACTTGTACTTGGGTGTTATTCTTCCAAGTTACTTTCTTTAAGAAAAAAAGCAAAATCTTAGTGAGTGATGATTCAGTCCACTGTTAGGGAAACACACACACACACACACACACACACACACACACACACGACTTAAGGCAAGGACAAGAGCTTCTCCTCAGACTTCAAGACTTTCATTACTCTTAGCTCAAAATAATATGCATGCCAAAACAAGATGTTTTGAGACCAACTCTGAGAATCATGGGGTGGTCTGGTTCAGATACTTTTAAGAGAAAAGTATGGCTACATTCCAAAACTTAGAAAATGGCATGTACAGTATCCACACATAATTGTACTATTCCCTTCTGGTTGCTGCGTAAGTTTAAATGAGTACAACCTGGGCTAAAGCAAAAGAATATAAGCAGGTATACATTGTAACTCTGATCCAGGACTGAGCATTTTTCCTTTCGAACATTTTCTTACAAACAATCATTTAATTTTTAAAATTTTTTTTCTTTACTATTGGATAGAGACAGAGAGAAATTGAGAGCAGCTACCTCAAAGAATACATTTCAGATGGAAAAGATAAAAATGGGAAAAGTAGCCTGAGGATGAGAAGATAGCATGATGGCTATGCAGAAAGATGTTTATATCTGAGGCAGTAAAGTTTTCAATTTCAATGGCCAGTACCACCATAAACTAGAATTTAACAGTGCACTGGTCAAACAACAACAAAATAGTCTGGCCTGCATTCAACTTTGTACAAGCTCCCCCTAAAATGTAGTCACTGGTAGTTTGGGTTTTGTGATATAACCTACCTTTTCTAAGCAAGGATAATATAACTAGTATTGTAAAAGATCAGGTGGTGGCACAACAGGTAGGGTACACAGGTTCCTATGCACAATGCCCTGAGTTCAAACTCCTGTTCCTCATCTGCAATGGGAAAGCTTCAGGAACAATGAAATAATGCTGCAGGTGTCTCTCTTTCTCTCCCATTCTCTCCCCCTTTCCCTTTCAATTTCTCTTTATACAAACAAATAAGGGAAGGGAAGGGAAGGGAAGGGAAGGGAAGGGAAGGGAAGGGAAGGGAAGGGAAGGGAAGGGAAGGGAAGGGAAGGGAAGGGAAGGGAAGGGAAGGGAAGGGAAGGGAAGGGAAGGGAAGGGAAGGGAAGGGAAGGGAAGGGAAGGGAAGGGAAGGGAAAGGAAAGGAAAGGAAAGGAAAGGAAAGGAAAGGAAAGGAAAGGAAAGGAAAGGAAAGGAAAGGAAAGGAAAGGAAAGGAAAGGAAAGGAAAGGAAAGGAAAGGAAAGGAAAGGAAAGGAAAGGAAAGGAAAGGAAAGGAAAGGAAAGGAAAGGAAAGGAAAGGAAAGGAAAGGAAAGGAAAGGAAAGGAAAGACAAGAAAGAAAAAAGAAAAGATGTATTAAAAACAAGAACTGGGGGCCAGGCGGTAGTACAGCAGTTTAAGCGCACATGCAGCAAAGCGCAAAGCACAAGAACCAGCATAAAGCTCCCAGTTTGAGCCCATGGCTCCCCACCTACAGGGGTGGTCACTTCACGGGCAGTGAAGCAGGTCTGCAGGTGTCTATCTTTCTCTCCTCCTCTCTGTCTTCCCTTCCTCTCTGTCCTATCTAACAATAATGACAACAACAATAACAACAATGATAAACAATAAGGGCAACAAAAGGGGAAAAAAATAGCCTCCAGGAACATTGGATTGAGACCCAGCAATAACCCTGGAAACAAACAAAAAAAAAGAACTAGTGTCCTATACAATAATGTGTCATCCTTCTAACTCCATTGCTCTGTTTTATCCTATTGGATTTCTTTCCTTTCTAATTTTTTTAAAGAAACTTTCTTTTTAATATTTATTTATTTTTTATTAGATAGACAAATTAAGAGGGAATGGGGAAATAGAGAGGGAGAGATGCAGAGGGACACTTGCAGCCCTGCTTCACCACTCATGAAGCTTTCCAACTGATGGGGGATCAGGGACTTGAACCTGGACCCTTGAGCATTGTAATGTAAGTGTTTAAATAGGTGAGCCTACAGGGTGGGAAACTACATAGTAGTGAAGTACTACAAGTATCTCTCTCTTTCCCTATCTCCCCTACTCTTCTCAATTTCTCTTTGTTCTATAAAACAAATAAAAATTTTTAAAGACTTCTGTGGGATAGAATGGCAAGAGAAAAAAATAACTACTGATCTCAGGTCCCCCTTATCCTATTGGTTCTAATTGGGCTTTATAGAGACAGTTCTCACTTATATCTTCAGTCAGCTATATCCTTTGAATCCATTATTCTAGTTATTATTAGATAGTTTTCTTCAGACAATCTAGGAAAATAGTTTTTAGCTTTAATTTTGAGAAAGAACGTGTACCTTCCCAGCATCTTCCTTCATTAGCATTTACATTTAATACTATATGATTGTATAATTATACTCCCTAGTGTTGGTTTCAGATTTGGAGTCATCTCCTTGTATAACTGAAGATATAATTTTCTTCATTTCTACCCTTCTTTTTGGTCTGCTTGTTATTAGGATTTTTTTTACTAAGTGTAAAAGATAGCATTTAATGCAGTTCATACTTATTTTCTGCAATTCTCTACTGACATTTTAGATGAAGCATAATGTGCTGTGGATCATGTTCACACACATGCTTTCTCCTAGGCTTTCCCTTTCCATCCATCCAGAAAATAATCCACATGCCCAAAATAGACTAAATAAGCATACAAAGTGACATTCACCGAGAGAGAGAGAGAGAGAGATGAAATTAGTTATCAGAAAAGAATTGAATAAATTATTTATTATTCATTTTTTCAAAAAATGAATTTAGAAAATTGGATCAAATGTAATTTTGATGTCATCAATACATCTTACAATTTTAGAATAATTCAAATGAATTGTGTGCATAAACTTATATATATATATATATATATTACATAATACAAATGCAATATAATAAGTATATAGAAGTATATATACCATGTATATTTGTGGGGTTTTTTGGTTTTTTTTTTTAATTTATTTTTTATTTAAGAAAGGATAAATTAACAAAACCATAGGGTAGGAGGGGTACAACTCCACACAATTCCCACCACCCAATCTCCATATCCCATCCCCTCCCCTGATAGCTTTCCCATTCTCTATCCCTCTGGGAGCATGGACCCAGGGTTGTTGTGGGTTGCAGAAACTTCATGTGTGGAATGACAACCCTTCAGCTTCATTACTCGGGTGAGACCTTTCCTTTCATAGTATACTCTAATTCCATCCCAGGTGGTTCACTTTCTAACAAAGTCCCAAAACCTAGATATAGACTAGGTTCTGTGAGAGAGAGCATATGTTCACACGTATTCATAAACTAGTGCAAAATATATACCTGAAAGCAGAAGTACACTAAAGTTTGCAGTGAGTACCCCCCTAACACTTCCTCTCCACTAATCCAACCTTTGGGTCCATGTTTGCTCACCATATATATTTGTATATGTATATCTATGAGAGACAAAGTTCAGAGTACCAGACACCTGAAAAACACTACCTTCCAAGCCAAGAAAACAACAGATACAGAATGACTTCTCTTTCTCCCTTGTCTCTTAACTTCCTTTCATTGCTTCCTATTTAAAGACCATAACTGGACATTGACACGGGAACCTGTCAATATTGTATGAGTTTTCATCCATTTATGTTATTCTATTTGGTTTTTGCTCTTCTTACTTATATATGGTGCTGGAACTGAACCCAATACCTGAGTCACTGGCCCAGTTTCCAGAATACATACATATATATATATATATATATATATATATATATATAGAGAGAGAGAGAGAGAGAGAGAGAGAGACTAGGAGAGAGAAATTAAGACAAGATCAGGGTATTGCTCAGCTCTATTATAAGGTGGTATCACAGACTGAATTTATGACCTCTGGAGTCTCCAGCATAAAAGTTGGTTTTGTAAGAAGTAGAACTATGCTCTTGGCGTCCCATAGTGTGTTTTTGTTTTGTTTTTTAATATATTAAGACATACCCACTGATCAGAGTTTAAATGACTTTTCTCTACTCAAATTCAATGACAAGTTTAGCAAGGAATTCAGGTTAAAATAGCAGTCAAAGAAAATTCAGATATTGTGGGTATTAATGAAAGTGAAAATCAGTAAAATTAGAAACATAAATTAAGATAATCCCTTTACAAAAACTGACTGAAAAGGGGAAAAGAGGTATAACAGCAAAGTAGGCAAGCCCTGTTGTGGTTGATATGCTGTTGGAAGATACACTGTTGTATTTAAAAAAGAGGAAACCCAGAGGAAAACAAATAGGAACATTAAGCAAACAGTAGAGTGAAAGATATAGTTTGTGGAAAAGTAGGAATATTACCCAAATACCTGGAAGGGGGAACAGCTATCAAAAATCAGGCTCAGAGCAGGGCACCAAAGTAAAAACCCTGTGGTGAAGGGGAGGGTGGCCATTGGGTTTCCAGGCAGGGCTGGGGGTGAGGGGGGTTGTTGGGATGGGACACAGTCTTTGGTGGTGGGAATGGTGTTTATGTACACTCCTATTAAAGTGTAGACATATAAACCACTATTTCATCAATATGATAGGGGAAAAATTGATCATATGTCTAGAACTTCTTAAAACACAGACTGAGTCTTTTTAATACATAGATTGTCTTTGATATGTTGAATCTCTCAAAAGCCTAGACCAGGGAGAACAGAAGCAACTGGTAGCACAACTATATACAAGATGCTGGGTATTATAGAGCAAACCCTAACAAAGGGACTTTTCAAAGTTAACCCAATCACCAAATAATGTGATGATAACAATAACTATCCATTGTCTTCTTGAACCCTAAGACAGCAGGACCCTCACATTTCCACTATAGAGCATATATTTCCCCCAGTCCTGGAACCTTAGGGTGGGACCCACTTTCTTGCATGCTTCTCTGAATTCAAATCAAATAATATTGCATCCGTGGATAACAACCCAATCAACGGAACCAATGCCACCCCAGCATGCTTCACTTCAGACTGTGTCCAGAGACTTCAGGTGTGGAATGACAACCCTTCAGCTTCATCACTCGGGTGAGACCTTTCCTTTCATAGTATTTTCTAATACCATTCCAGGTGGTCCACTCCCCAATAAAGTCCCCAAACCTAGATATAGTTCAGGTCCCCTGAGATAGAGCATATGTTCATACGTGCCCATAAACTAGGGGAAAATATATACCTGAAAGCAGAAGTACACAAGAGCCTGCAGGGAATACCCCCAACACTTCATCTGCACTATTCCAGTCTCTAGGTCCATGGTTGTTCAACAATTTGTTTGGCTTTGTATGTTAACTCTCTTTTCAGCCACCAGGTTCCAGATGCCAGCATGATGCTGACCAGACTTCCCTGGACAGATGACTCCACCAATGTGTACTGGAGCTCCGCTTCCCCAGAGACCCACCCTACTAGGGAAAGAGAGAGGCAGACTGGGAGTATGGATCTACCAGTCAACGCCCATGTTCAGCGGAGAAGCAATTACAGAAGCCAGACCTTCCACCTTCTGCAACCCACAAAGACCCTGGGTCCATACTCCCAGAGAGACAGAGAATGGGAAATCTATCAGGGGAGGGGATGGGATATGGAGATTGGGTAGTGGGAACCGTGTGGAACTGTACCCTTCTTATCCTATGGTTTTATTAATGTCTCCTTTCCTAAAAAAAAAGAAAGAAAAAAGAAAACATCAGGCTCAGGCAAAAACTAATAAAATCATGGGCCCTTTGGAATATACCAAAAATAGACCTACTAGCTATTTCCAAAACAGAGGCCTCAAATCTTCATCTGCAATATTCTACCCTGTAGGTTCATGATTAATCAACAATTTGGATGGTTTTATATCTTAACTCTTTTCAGTCACCAGGTTCCAGATACTACCATGATGCCTACCGGACTTCCCTGGACAGATGACCCCACCAATGTGTCCTGGAGCTCCGCTTCCTCAGAGCCCTAGCCCACTAGGGAAAGAGAGAGACAGGCTGGGAGTATGGATTGACCTGTCTATGCCCATGTTTAGTAGGGAAGCAATTGCAGAAGCCAGACCTTCCACTTTCTGTACCACATGGTGACCCTGGGTCCATACTCCCACAGAGTTAAAGAAAAGAAAAGCTGTCAGAGGAGAGGATGGGATACAGAGTGTGAATTGTACCCCTCTTTTCCTATGGTCTTATCAGTGTTTCCACTTTATAAATAAATAAATTTTTAAAATAAAATAATAGAATCTCTTTGGTCCTTCTTAGAGACATAAAGGAACTGGTTAACACAAAACTGGACACGTCTCTAATTTTGGCAGACAAGAATGAAAGATTTTCTACAAGAGCTTGTATTATCTGCTTAAATTAAGAAATAATCTAGGCATCCAACAACAGATGAACGGCTAAGAAAGTTTTGGTATATATACACAATTCAGCCTCTTATGTCACCTTCTTCTCATCTTGGATGGAGTTTGAAGGAATCATGTTCAGTGAGATAAGCCAAAAACAGAAGGATGAATATGGTATGATTTAATCTATAGGCAGAATTTCAGAAACAAGAACAGTAAACGGAAAATAAAAAGTAAGGCTTGGACTGGGTTTGGTGTAATGAACAAAGGAAAAGTCTCTGGGACAGGAGGATAGGGAACAGATTGGTGGGGGAGTGGGGTCATAGTACCTGATCATGAAAAAGTACCCAGGTGGGGGATAAGAGTCTTTTGCAGGGAGTTGGGCCATAGCGCAGCGGGTTAAGCGCAGGTGGCGCAAAGCACAAGGACTGGCATAAGGATCCCGGTTCGAACCCAGGCTCCCCACCTGCAGGGGAGTCGCTTCACAGGTGGTGAAGCAGGTCTGCAGGTGTCTATCTTTCTCTCCTCCTCTCTGTCTTCCCCTCCTCTCTCCATTTCTCTCTGTCCTATCCAACAACGACAACAACAATAATAACTACAACAATAAAACAACAAGGGCAACAAAAGGGAATAAATAAATAAAACAAATATTTTAAAAAAAAAAGAAAAAAAGAAAGAAAATTTAGGAAAAAAAAAGAGTCTTTTGCAAACACTCATGATGGGAAGATGAGAAATTTTACTCATGTGTCATGGAATACTATGCAGCTATCAAGAACAATGAACCCACCTTCTCTGACCCATCTTGGACAGAGCTAGAAGGAATTATGTTAAGTGAGCTAAGTCAGAAAGATAAAGATGAGTATGGGATGATCCCACTCATCAACAGAAGTTGACTAAGAAGATCTGAAAGGGAAACTAAAAGCAGGACCTGACCAAATTGTAAGTAGGGCACCAAAGTAAAAGCCCTATGGTGAGGGGTAGACATGTAGCTTTCTGGGCCAGTGGGGGGTGGGAGTAGGTGGGAGGGATGGGTCACAGTCTTTTGGTGGTGGGAATGGTGTTTATGTACACCCCTAGCAAAATGTAGTCATATAAATCACTAGTTAATTAATATGAGAGGGGGAAAATCAATTGTATGTCTTGAAGTTTTTCAAAACACAAACTGAATCTTTGTAATATATAGACTAGTATTTGATATGCGGACTCTCTCAAAAGCCTAGACCAAGTAGATTAGAAGCATCCAATAGCACAGCTATATACAAGATACTGGGTACTGTACAGCAAACCATAACAAAAGGACTTTTCAAAGTTAACCCAATTACCAAATAATGTGATGATAACATTAACTATCCATTGTCTTTTTGAACCCTAAGACAGCAGGAACCTCACATCTCCACTATAGAGCCCCTACTTTCCCCAGTCCTGGAACCCTTGGATAGGGCCCACTTTCCCGTATGCGTCTCCCAATCCGTATCAAATAATATTGCATCTGCCGACCACAACCTAACCAACGCAACGATTGCCACCTCAACATGCTTCACCTCAGACTGTGTCCAGAGACTTCACGTGTGGAATGACAACCTTTCAGCTTCATTACTCGGGTGAGACCTTTCCTTTTATAGTACACTCTAATTTCATCTCAGGTGGTTCACTTTCTAACAAAGTCCCAAAACCTAGATATACACCAGTTTCTGTGAGAGAGAGCTTATGTTCACACGTATCCATAAACTACTGCAAAATATATACCTGAAAGCAGAAGTACACTAGAGTTTGCAGTGAGTACCTCCCTAACACTTCCTCTCCACTATTCCAAGCTTTGGGTCCATGATTGCACAACAATTTGTTTGGCTTTGTATGTTAACTCTCTTTTCAATCACCAGGTTCCAGATGCCATCAGGATGCTAGCCAGGCTTCCCTGGATTGAAGACCCCACCAATGTGTCCTGGAGCTCAGCTTCCCCAGAGACACACCCTACTAGGGAAAGAGAGAGGCAGACTGGGAGCATGGACCGACCAGTCAACGCCCATGTTCAGCGGAGAAGCAATTATAGATGCCAGACCTTGTACTTTCTGCAACCCTCAATGACCCTGGGTCCATGGTCCCAGAGGGATAGAGAATGGGAAAGCTATCAGGGGAGGGGGTGGGATATGGAGATTGGGTGGTGGGAATTGTGTGGAGTTGTACCCCTCCTACCCTATGGTTTTGTTAATTAATCCTTTCTTAAATAAATAAATAAATAAATAAAAATTAAAAAAAAAAGAAATTTTACTCATGTGTCAACAATTGTGCTGTAAGCCACTAACCACCCCCCAATAAATGATTTAAAAACATTGAAAAGGTGGAGGCAGTACACAGGATGTTTAAGGGTAAATTATTGGGCACATAAAGGTCATAATTAGAGTGGAACAGATATTTTAGGATTTTTTTTTTTTTCCAAAGCTGTACTCTGAGTACAGGGGATTGAACCTGGGACTTTGGAGCATGAAAGTCTGGCATGAGAGTCTCTTTGGATAACCATTATGCTATCTACCCCTGCCCAGAATAGATATTTTAGTAAAGAAAATGTAATGAAATGTCCGTCATAGTATTAAGTTTCTAATTGATTTCAATGATTACAAATTAATAATGGAATCATTGTTTCCTGATGTGACCATCTCCAGTAATGTTCAGATAGCTTCAGTGATACTTCCTCTGATAACTGGTGGTTGTATAGAATGGGCTTTGCTAGGAGGTATGAAAAAGTGACTGATTTTTTTCCTTAAATAATAGCAAAGGATTATAGACATGAGTATAAAATCTCATTTTTTAAAAAAGGAAAAATAATTGGAAAGATTAAAAGGATTAATATATTACCTTCACTGAAGACAAAGAAATGACTAAAGTGTAAATTGTTTCATTCCTGACCATATTAATTAAGTAGTAATCTATATTTTTCTAAAGTGAATTTAGATTAGTAATATAATATAGCTTGAATTATTTTTCTAAGGTAGAGGCTATCCCTTAGAAACACTACCCTTACTACCCTTTTCTACAAGAAATATTTGTTTGAAAGTCAACTTCACAATTTCACACCAAAGTCTATATTTGTTTTTATAAGGAGCAAACACTAAAGAATTGTTTTAAAAATTTACTGAAATACTTATTCTCAAATGCACATTTCCTAAACAAAAACATTCAGTCTTTTGTTGAAGTAATTACCAGCTCAAGTTGGGTGGTCTTAAGCTTTTCATCTGGAAGTTCCAACCAACTCTTGATTCTGCACATCAAATAACATTTGGTGTGGGTAAATACACACATTTATGGATAACTAATTAACATTATATATGAAGCCACAGTGTGCATTCCTTTATAATGAAAGGCACAATTCACTATTTTGAAGAAGAACAAAAGTAAGCAAATATAATAAAGACATTTATCCCCAAGTTTAACTTCTTTGTATAATTAGACTAAGGTACAAGATGATCTTTTTGTTGTTGTTCATAAATGCTCAGGGGCTCCCTGAATAAACTTAATAGTTTTTGAAAAAGTGACTAAGTTCCTTCAAAAGCAGTATATGAAGGAAGATATATTAACAGGCAACCATACTATTTCTATTCACAGGGAATGAAAATATTTCAAACTACTTAATAATCCAATAAGCTTATTTAAAAAAAAACTGACAAGATTCCTTCTAAATTAACAATAATGGTTTAGTTGAGAATAAAAGCTGAGACAGGATAAAAAAAAGAAAGCAATTTCTAGGCTTGCCGTGGTATAAATGTACTTCTTTTGTTTGTTTTAATATTAATTCATGATATTTTCCTTTCCTTTTCTCTTTTAAGTTTTTATTATTGATTCAATATTGATTTACACGATTATAATATGAGAGGGGTACATTTCCCTCCACCAGAGTTCTGTGGCTCATCCCCTCTATTGGAAAGGACAATAGTTCTTCCAAGGTCACCAATATATGCTGATGTTATAACTATATCTCTATCTCATCATCTCTCTCCATCTCTATTTTTTTTCATTTTTTCAGTAGTACTGTCTTCACTTCCTTTATAGTTCACCCCTACGTCTATTACTACTATTACTACTAGACATCAGTGTTGCTAGCTCAATCCAAATTTACTTCTTATTCTTGTTGATCTGATTCTCTCTGATCTAATAAATGTCTGGAAAGTAGTCTACAGAATTCAAGCATAATATGTTTTTTTCTCTTTCAATAGTTTATCCTTATTTATTAATTTTTAATTTGCTCCTATACTCCTGGAGTTTGTCAAGGTACTAATACCTAGAATAAGTTAATAAACAAACTGAACAACCACAAAAGTATTTGCTAAGCCAGTCGCTTTCTCCATAACCTGTTTATATACAATATAGTTCAGTAAATGTGTAGACTGTGCCTCTCCCTCTTTTTCCTAAACTTTCTTTACTTAGTAATGAGAAATAAAAGGAAGGATAGAGAACTAGGCACATCACTTTAGCATATGAGTCACTGAGGAACAAACTCCAAACTTAATGTTTGAGGATCCATGTCTTATTCCCTGTGCCATCTCTTGAGACACCATGCCTCTTTTTTTTTCCCCACTTTTTATCTTCTTTTCTTTTCTTTTCTGTTCTTTTTTTTTTTTTTCAGATAGTGTCAGGAAAGCAAATGAAAAAAACCACAGCACTGAAAGGTAGTGGGGACTAGGTTAAATATGGGTGGTACACATGGTAAAGTAGTACACTACCCAAGTGAGCTATTTTGCTAACCCTATGGCTTAGTTCTTGAAGTAATAGCCACTTAATGATTTGTTTATCTGAGGAAAGTCTATTGTTCCACCTAGGAAGTGTAAGATGTCAAAATAATATTTGTTTTGTCTAGGGAAGCACTGACT
The DNA here is from genome assembly GCF_950295315.1 of Erinaceus europaeus. Taxonomy (NCBI): domain Eukaryota; kingdom Metazoa; phylum Chordata; class Mammalia; order Eulipotyphla; family Erinaceidae; genus Erinaceus; species Erinaceus europaeus. The sequence goes on along the minus strand of NC_080162.1, from coordinate 128,903,125 downwards.
ATCTATGGATATTAACCAGTTAACTGTAAGAATGCAACAAGAGAATGGATGGGAGCACACACTCAGACTATGATTCCATGGGTTCAGTCCATTCATTTTACATAAGAGGAAGCTGAAACCTATAAAAGTGACCTGCCAAAGTTTGCACAACTACTTATTAATTGGACCAAGACCAAACCTCAAGTATGTAACTCCACATCCAATTATCTTTCCTGCAGCTGATGAATGCAACAATTGTAAAACTAAACTTGGTCATTAGAATTGAGTTAGTTTTTTTTTCCTGCAGACATCATAGACATTATAAGTAATACATTTATACATTTATAATTTGAATTTATATGTAACTACATTCAAGCCATTGTGGACTATTCAAGGTATCATATCTACTGATAGTATAAATCACAGTAGACCAAAAGTGTATGGTTTTAAATTCTTTCCTGTTCACATAATACATTTTCACTTTTTAAATGTATTTTATTTATGGTATTATTTGATTATTATATTTATTGGATAGAGACAACCAGATTTGAGAGGAAGGGGAGAGAGAAAGGGAGAGAGACAAAGAGACACCTGCAGCCCTGCTTCACTGTTCATGAAGCTTACCCCCTGCAGGTTGGAAGCAGGGCTTGAACCATGGTCCTTGCACAGTGTCACATGTGTGTTTAACTAGGTACACTACCATCTGGTTCCCTCACTTTTTAAACTTAAACAGGGGAGATTTATATGTTTTATCAACTTCACTAGATTCATATAAATGTACAGTCATCTGTCTGTCCTATTATTAAAATGCATGTACACTTGAACTTTGTGTGTGTTTGTGTGTGTGTAATGAATTAACAGAATGAACTTCACAGGAAACAACAGTGACATATTTCTGACAGCAATTTAAATGTCCTGTACTTCATCAACATTGGTTACTAAATGAAGTCTCATTTTACTTGCAATTAAAGTTAATACTTCACCCTCAATAGATTTTGGTTCATATTTTGACTTTTCCTGCTATGCGCTCAACAATCACGTGGTTGTACTTACTATCACGGTCAGTAAGAATAGAAAGAAAACCAGAAAATCTGATTGGTTCATCAGAGGGCCCTGTAAAGCATTACTCTTGTTAATGTGTCTGCCATATGCCGTCATTGCTGAAAGTAAGAGCTTCTGTAACTCAGATTTTCTTGCCTACTATTGACGACCTCTGGTCACACACTACACTAACACATCATTCAAGTGAAAGAGTGCAGTCTCTGCCCTGTCCTGGAAGATAGCATGTCATGAAAATGAGTCATAACCAAAAGCCAAGACCAATAAAATTGTTCTTCAGAAAAAAAAAAAAACAGTTGGTTACTGAGGAACTCACCATGCCTCCCTATGAAAGCTATTTCTCAGTGTGTAGTTTTTAGGATGTAGGCAACAGTGCCTCTCAAGGATGATAAGATCAGGATGAATGGTGTATAGACAAGATTTTTTATTTTTGCCTCCAGGGTTATTGCTAGGGCTTGGTGCCTACACTATGAATCCACTGCTCCTGGAGGCCATTTTTTTCCATTGTTGTTGTTGCTGCTGTTGTTAAATTGTTTGTTGTTGTTGTAGTTGTTGCTATTGTTGTTGTTGGATAGGACAGAAAGAAATTGAGAGAGGAAGAGGGGGAGACAGAAAGGGGGAGAGAAAGGTAGACATCTTCAGACCTGCTTCACCACCTGCAAAGCAACCCCTCTGCAGTTAGGGAGCCAGGGGCTTGAACCAGAATCCTTGCAACAGTCCTTGTTCTTTGCACTATGTACATAACCCAGTGTGCAACCACCTGGATCCCACAGACAAGATTTTATTTTTTTAAATTTTACTTATTGATTCATGAGAAATGATAGGAGAGGGAGAAAGAACCAGACATCACTCCGGTACATGTGCTGCCAGGGATTCAACTCAGGACCTCCTGCTTGAGAGTCCAATGCGTTATCCACTGTGCCACCTTCTGGAACACCAGACAAGATCTTAATGTTAAGTCCATTCTATGTTTGAAAATAATATTTTCTCCACAATAAAATAAAGTTTGAAATGAAACATAGCTATTAGTCCAGGTGGCTTGTTCCTATCTCCATGTAATTTTCAAAATCAACCATATTCATTCAAAACCTATATTATGGCATTAGGAATGCAAATATAGAAATATATTTCCCAAGCCCCCTCAAAGATCTCATAGCCTAGACAAATATATATATATATATATATTCAGAGCTGATATTTTCAGGATAAATAGGCATTGTTCAGGAGAGGTGTCTTGGGGGCCAGGTGGTGGCGCACCTGGTTGAGCGCACATGTTATAATGCAAAAGGACCCAGGTTCAAGCCCCTGGTCCCCACCTGCAGGAGTAAAGTTTCATGAGTGGTGAAGCAGGGCTGCAGGTGTCTCTCTGTCTCTCTCCCTCTCTATCTTACCCTCCCCTCACGATTTCTGGCTGTCTCTATCCAATAAATAAATAAATCTAATATTAAAAAAAATTTAAAAAGGAGAGGTGTCTATCAAAAGGCTATTCCAAGAGGTTAGAATAGCATTATATTTTATTTTATTTTATTTATTTGTTGGATAGAGACAGAGAGAAATCAAGAAGAAAGTGGGGGATGCTTGTGAAGTTTTCTCCCTGCAGATGGGGATTAGGGGACTTGAACCCTGGTCCTTGCACATTGTGACATGTGCACTTAACTGGGTAAGCCACCACATGGCCTCTAGAATAGCCTTTGAAAATCAAATAAAATATTTAGACTGGACACAAAACATGCAAGTTGCATTCTGGCATATGAAGCTTGAAGTAGAAATAGCCAGGAAATGTTGAGTGGCATATCTGAACCACATTTGACAACCTCCTATACTTTGCGAGTTTTGGTTTTATCCTGTAGTTCAGTCATTCACAAATGGCAAAGACTCTGGGAAGAATATAGGAGAATCACAGGGGGTGTACCCTTCTCCAAGTACACATGGTTAACACATGTGTTTTTAAAGATGTCTCAGATGATTGATACAGCGCCTCCTCCTTTCCAGATAATTTGAAAAATCACTGCCATGGATTATGGACAGCGACTGATTAATTCTGAGCAAAGGAAAAAATAAAGAGATTTGCCTGATATACAAATGTGCAAAGAATTTCACAAGCACTGGGTATCCCATCTTGCCCAATACCTACTTTGTAAGTATTTCTGACACTTCTACAAAATTCTCAACTCCAAACACAATAAGCACAAAGGCAAATATTTAGCAGAAATTTTCATAAGGGAATGCAACAATTTACTCCAGAAGGTAGAAACTTATTTTTTTATTAGAATACTTCCACTCCTCTCCATTGACATTTTATTTATTCTTCCACTTTATTTTTTCCCAGTTTCTTAAATTCTGTTTTCATAATTCTGAGAAATTTTTATATTTTACTCTGATATTTCATACTCAGAAGAACAAAAAGTTCACAGTCATTATCTGTACTTCTTCAATCACTTTCAGTGTTACTCTCACCCCTCTATTCAAACTAATTTTTAAATTATTCAATAGCTTTTGAAAAGGAGAGGATCTAAATTGTGGGATAGATAGCCTAGATTTTTACATGTATTAGAAACATCAGCATAATGACTCATTTGTTAATTCTATAAACAGTTCTTAGATGTCTAATAATTGCCTACTATAAATCATTGGTACTATTTAGTTAGGTATCTTACCATTATTATCTCTCCCAGTCACAAGATTGTTTTTAGAACAGCAAAACTATAAGTCATAAAAAGTAAACAATTATTATTTTAATTGGAAATTTCATTATTGATTTGTGGGGGGAAAAAAAAACTTTTCAAAGAATGACCTTGGCCCTTTAATATATGTTTTAAAGATATATTGAAACTTCGACTTGCTAATAGTTCTCCTACTCACCAGTCTAATTTTTCCTATAGAATATCAAGTACATGGGTCCAGGCAGTGGCACACCTGAGTCAGCATATACACTACAGTGTGCAAGAACCTGTATTCAAGGCCCTGGTCTCCACCTGTACGGGGTGTTGTATGCTTTACATTGGGTTCTAGTTCTCCCCCACCGAGAGAATTAGATCAGTCCAGTTAGTTTTGCGGGCCTGCTTGGCCCCACCCCGAAGAAACCCTGCCAGAGTTCCTGAGTTCCTGAGTTCCAGAGTAAGAGAGAGTGCTTGTGCCTCCGCAAAGAGACAGCAGAGTTCTGTTTGGTGATTAGTTTGTCTTAGTTTATGAATCGTTGTTCCTGAATAAAGAAATACAGCTTCCCTGCCCAGCCGTTGTCTCCGCATCTCTGTTACCCGCCTGTGAAGCTAGCCTGGCCAGCAAGAGCCGCCCAATTTTAACAACAACGGTGGGAGGGTGGGGGGGAGGAGGGGAAGCATCACAAGGTTGAATTAGAACTGCTGGTGTCTCTCTTTCTTTCTCCCTCTCTATCTCTCCCCCCTCTCAATTTCTCTCTGTCTCTACCCAATAATAAAAATAAATAAGATTTTTAAAAATTAAAAAATATTATCTGCGTTGGGCACATCCCAGGTTCAAATCTGGCCCCCAACCCAGTGGAAGAAACATCAGTGCTATTATGTTTTTCTCTCCCTCTGCCTCTGTCTGTGTCTTTCTACATGAAAAAGTCCAGAATGGTGAAGACTCAGCAATGAGGAAGAAAGAAAAGAGAGGAAAGAAAGAAAGAAAGAAAGAGAGAGAGAGAAAGAAAGAAAGAAAGAATTATTCTAATTTGTATATATCTTATGGTTATTTTATTTTGCTCTCTCAAAATATAGTACAGTAATATGTATGGCAAGGCAGAAGCATCTATCCAGTTGTACTTTTCTTTCAACAAACCAAGAATAAATGGTTGAAATTCTCCTCCTGCCCTATTTTCAAAATTTTCATCTGCCATTTTTGAAACTAATTTGGTGAGCCTCAATGTAGGGCATAGAGAGGAAATTGCATTTATACCAAACTGTTTCCTGGTGAAATTGTTTAGCCCTTAAACATAAGGAATTACAGGAGGATATTGAATTACTCCCCGCTCGAATCTGAACTTCTAGTTTGGAATGTTTTCCTAAGAAACGTGTTAATCTGAGGAACTCCTCATTATATCTTTTATTTTTCTAAGTCAAATATTCAAGTGATACATTGAAATTATTCTTAAGATAGAGCATGCTTTTTTAACAACTCCCTCCAGACACAGAACACTTTAATGAACTATTTATTTTTTACATGTGATCCTGTTCTGAGCAATACGTAACTCATTCAAAATGACATGTTACTTAAAATTAGTTTCATGACACTACTTTGTTGTTCTTGTTAAAATATTATAGAAATTTTAAAGAATAACTTAAGAAGACTCATCGAATGAGCAAAGGAATTTGAGAAAAAAGTTAATTTTTCACTGAAACATCTTAGAATCGACTGTGAGCTGCACTCCCCTCAACCATTAGGTATTATTTAGACTTTTGAAAGAAATGGTTTTAAGTGAGAAGTTTAACTAAGAATGTGAATTGTATTGTTGAGTATTCTATAATACAATTGGTTCTGTAAAATATGCTGATAGTAAATTTGCAAGATTTGGCAAATTAAAATGTAACCTACCCAGTTAAGCTTTAATTTTACCTAAATATATTTTTTTAGCTATTAGTAATAAACCAGTGGTGTTTTTAATGTTTTTTTATGAGTGATTTAGCATTGTTTTGAATAAATCATTAGATCTTCGGAATATTTTATGACGCTAGAAAGTCACAACCCCCACTCAAGTTTTGTGTCTTTCACCCTCCCCTCCAACTGTGACCATCCTAGATCTCATAAAGTACAAGAGATACTTTGGTGGTTACCCTTTTTCTTTCACGTTTATTTACTTTAGTCATCTATACTCCATTCATAAGTGAGATCATCCAGTCATTTTCCTTCATATCTTACTTCACTCAGCATAATCACCTCCTATTCCATCTTTTTTTATCAATAGCATTTTTTTCATGTAAATATACACTAGGAAACATTTGAGACATACTTAATTTTTAAAGTTATTTTGCTGAAGTCTATATTCTGAGTAGATGAATATAGCAGTGCATTAGTTCTTAAAGAAAAATAATTGAGGAAAATGCAAACCTTATGCTTCTTTGATGGTTGCAGAGTCACATATAAATCAAATGCCCACCCTGTTTCTGTTCTGACACAAAGTGTTTGTGATTAATTTCACAAGTTTGGACCTAGAGATCTGTGTGTTCTAAAGGTTTGTGGAATTTAAGAAACCAAGACAGCATAAAATTTAGCATCTATTTTATACTTGTAACATTGACAAACCATTAAGACCCCCAACTATGAAGTGATTTGATTTTTCAAAAGCTGTGTTAAATTAATTCATATAATACTCCAAAACACCAAACTAACTTTATACATTGTACTTTATCCATCTTATCATTTTTTTGTTCTGCTCTTGAGCACTGCTTGTTTAATTTCTTAATCTACTAATAGTTTTCATTTCCTTATATCTCTAGTCAAACTAATTCAAGTCCTAGTTTCCTTATCAACTTTCCCTAAATACTTCTAGTAACCCTGTTATTTTTTCTCTTCTGTTTTTTCTAGCATATCATCATTTAATCATATAAAGATTAGATATTCATAGTTTCAACTATTTCTGGATGCATCTACATGCACGTACAAACTGACACACATTACTAAAAATAGTTTAGTACTCCCTTTTAAATTTTCTCCCACTTGGGTAATTTGAAGAAAGAGTATCTATAAAGTGTCTAAGAATCCTGAGTATAGCAGGTAGGAAAGAAAAATATGGTACAAATAACACCCTAAAGAGAAAGGAGCTAGCCCAACCAAGCAGCAAGACAGAGGTTCTTGTCTTCTGGCACCACATGGAAGCAACACACAGAGAGAAAGCTTTATATGTGTTGAAGTTGGGCTGTCTTTCTCTCCCCATAACCTTCTTCATCTTCTATCTTGGAGGGGAAAATCTATTTCAAGAGTGGTAAAATATCGGGCCTTAAGCCAGCAACCCCCCGCCCCCGCTCTGCTCTATACTCCATTGCTGACACTATGGCCTATTTACATAGTCATTGTTTTGCCTGAAAGATCCCCACCTTTGATCCATCTTCTTTCTACCCTGAGACCCGCCCTGCCTGTAGGGTATTAATTAATCCCACCAGTTAAAACCATCACAACAGTTGCTAAGGGAGTTTCTACCTTAGCCTACTCTTTTCTTTTCTCCACCTCCTTTCCTAGCCATTTCCTTTTCCAACTTGCCACTTCCAGTTTTAATGTATAAAAATGTTGTCTCTGATCAATAAAGACAGATTGTGTTCCCACTCTGCAATGAGCTCCTGGTCTCTCTCCTGCATCGCTGAGTAAGCAGCAGTCCAGGTAGGCTCCAGTCATGTTCTTTCCAAACTAGAGAACACATGCCCAGGAAGAAACACCCTCATGCTAGCCCTGCAATAAAAGAGAGCAGCTACTGAATCAATGTAAAAATCTGGCAGGAAAAAAAAATAAGGTGGGGGTTGGGCGGTAGCACAGTGGGTTAAGTGCACATGGGGCAAAGCACAAGGACTAGCATATGGACCTGGATTAGAGCCCCCAGCTCCTCACCTGCAGGGGCATCGTTTTATAAGTGATAAAGCAGGTGCGCAGGAGTCTATCTCTTTCTTCGTCTCTATCTTCCCTCCTTTCTCGATTTCTCTCTGTCCTATCCAACAACAACAGCCATAACAAAAATAACAATAACAACCACAACAAGGGCAACAAAATGGGGAAAGTGGCTTCCAGGAGCAATGGATTTGTAGTACAGGCACAACGCCCCAGTGATAACCCTTGAGGCAAGAAGAAGTAGAAGAAAGAGGAGGAGGAGAAGGAGAAAAAGAATAGCATATTCTAAAGATAAGGGCTGAAGAGATGGTTACTAAAAAAACCTTCATGCCAGGGGTCGGGCAGTGGCACAGTGGGTTAAGCTCATGTGGCGCAAAGCGCAAGGACCTGCGTAAGGATCCCGGTTCAAGCCCCTGGATCCCAACCTCCAGGGGAGTCGCTTCACAGGTGGTGAAGCAGGTCTGCAGGTGTCTGTCTTTCTCTCCCCCTCTCTGTTTTCCCCTCCTCTCTCCATTTCTCTCTGTCCTGTCCAACAACAAACAACATCAACAATGGCAATAATAATAACCACAACAAGGCTACAACAAAAGGGGGAAAAAATGGCCTCCAGGAGCAGTGGATTCATGGTGCAGGCACCAAGCCCAGCAATAACCCTGGAGGAAAAAAAAAACTTTCATGCCTGTGATTCCAAAGTCCCAGGTTCAATCTCCATAAGCCAGAGCTAAGCAGTGCTATGGTCTTTATGTGTTTTCATGTATCTCTCATTAAGACAAAATAAGTAAAATAATTTAAAATTTTTAAAGATAATAAGTAGACCTATATATGTTATACAGAAGACACTATCTGAAGCAGTCTACATGTTCACTAACATTTATTACCCAGGAGAATTGGAAAAAGGGACTTTATTTCTCTATTTACAAAAAAAGAAAAATGAAATAAAAAATATATTTCATTAATGTTCTACAGTCATATGGCACTTCAGGTGAAGGTAAAATACAGACTTTACTATAATCCAGGCATTGGTTATAAAAAGAGAAGAAGGGAAAGGAAAGAAAAAGAAAAGAGAAGGTAGGCAAAAGAGGAGGAAGACAGGAAAACTTTTGACCTTTTGTGCCTTATATGAAGAGTAATACTTACAAACTACCAAACACATGTACATATAGTCCAAAGATTATACATACAAAAAGACTACATCAGAGTCAAACAGTAGCACAGCAGGTTAAGCACAAGGACCAGTGTAAGGATCCTGGTTTGACCCCCAGCTCCCCACCTGCAGGGGAGTTGCTTCACAACCAGTGAAGCAGGTCTGCAGATGTCTATCTTTCTCTCCAGCTCTCTGTCTTCCTCTCCTCTCTCCATTTTTCTCTGTCCTATCTAACAATGATGACATCAATAACAACAACAATTAAAAAAAATAAAAGCTTAGCTCTTAAAGATCATCAAACTCTGGTCTAATAAATAAACAAATCTTTTTTTAAAAAAGACTACATTATTAGACTGATGAGAGATGAGAAATGGCTGAATCAGTAAAATATTCATAAGGATATTACAAAAGACTTCAAAAGATTCATTAGCACACAAGGTGTTAAGCACTTGTAGATAGATAAAATTCCTAATTGAGAAAACAAAAGCTACATTACTTAAAATAAAAGTATTTCAGAAAGTTAAAACTGATAGAAGCATTAAGGACTTCATTTGCAAACAAAATGTGTTAATTTGCAGCATAGATGAAATGGGGAACTTACAATCTCACTATTAAAAAATAAGTTCAAATGTTTCTGTATAATGACCAGTCTCCAATGTCTGACTGTCAATGTTTTGAAGCAACTAGCCCAGACTTACCATTAAAATATTATCTTCCAGGCAGAGGAGGACCTAGTGGGGGGTGTATCCTTATGTGGAAATGTTACACATGTACAAACTATAATATTTTACTGTCGACTGTAAACTACTAATCTCCCAATAAAGAAATTTAAAAAAATGTTATCTTTCAGGGCTGCTGAAATAACTCACTTGAATAGGGTGCTTCTATATCTTGTACAAGACCCAGTCTTGAGTTCAGTGTTGTGGTCTCTTACTTTCTGCCTGAACAATTAATAATTTATAAAATAAAAAATATATATATTATCTTTAAAGGCCACTTTAAATATTCCATTTCAATTGTATTAGTGTAACAATAGGTACATACTCCAAATTTATCTGGGCCACAGCCCAGTATGAAGAAAGTACTAAGAAATTCATAGCCCATGTGCTATCCTGCTTTGTCATCGTGGGGCTCCTATTGCAGATAAAAACAGACAATGGACAAGTATTTGCAAACCAACAGTTTAAGACCTTTTGCTGTCTCTGGAATATCACTCATACCACAGGCATCTCATATAATCCCCAAGGTCAGGGAATTGTAGAAAGAGCACATCAAACATTAAAAAATCAAAAAAAGGGGGAATACACTCCCCAAATATACAATTGGCTATAGCCCTAACCACACTAAACCTTTTTCAGATTAGGTGGAAGGACTCAACCATCTTGCATTGCCCAGCCAGTTGTGTAGAACTTTGAGTGAGTGCTTTCAGGTAACTGAATTTTTGTATGACCCTTTGAAAGGGTCCAGAGTACTCTGACTCTCTCTTGGAGAGTGTTTGGTCTTCCCTAGAATGTCTGATGTGGCAGAGGTTCCCAAAAGGCAGGCTTCCTGGAGATGTCCATGGCAGTCCTGGGCTCTCTTGGCGACAGAAACAGAGAGCATAAGTCTTTTTTACCCTTGAGTGAATGTGAAACGTTTTGTCTTGAAAACTGTGTGAGTGAGAATGGCTCAGCCAAGACAGTGCAGATCTGAATTTGTGTTAGACAAGTTGTGTTTGGTAAATGATGTGAAAAAGCTGGACATCCTGATTAGATATGTTGCTGAGTTGGCACCTGTACAGGTCAAAGCAGTTCTTTCCCCCTAAGCAATCAGCCCCAGATATCAAAAAGATTCTACAAATCCAGTTGACTGTGATATGCCTTGGTAATAAAAGTCTTCTCCTCTTGTGTGTTAGAGTATAGACTACATGTTTATATGTGTGTTTTAAGTTTGGTTTTATGGCCTGAGAAACATTGATTTTAAGGTTGAAAGTGTAAGTAACTTTGAAGCTACATTCTTATCAAAGTTAAATGAAAAAAAAAAGTTCCCAACACAGTTCTTATGTGGTAATATAAAGGTAAAATTAATTTGCTAAGGTATATGAGTATTTAAAGTAAAAGTCTATGTGTTTAAATTGATAAACTACTTAAAAGTGTTTAAGGCGACAATTCTTCACCTCCAAATTGAAATACAAATTTTATATATGTATTTAGCTGAAAAAGTTCCAGGACATTATGGAGGGCCCCCCAAAATGTCCTGTGATCTGTTTTTGTGGAAATTGGTCCACAACAAATTTGGCACTATTTGGCACTGTAAATCTTCTGAGAAGCATTGTCACTAATGTGTGTTAATTGTCTAAGTAACTTGAGTTTGTTTAAAGTTTAAAGTAAAATTATTTAAAAATCAGTATACTTTAAATTTGTTTTTAAGATCCTGGCATACAGGGATTGCTACACAAGGTTAAATAAGCTAACCCTTAAAATTATTTTCTTTAAAAATTCAAACAGAGCCTCTTAAAATAGGTATCACACACCTAGGGTGTGTCTCAATCTTAACTGAGTGTGACAAAAGGTAGAAAAAATATCATTGATATGTAAAGTATTCAAATACCTTCCAAATTAAAGAAGTAGAACCGACCTGGGTGGCTGAAAGAGAACACAATGGTTATGCTAATGAACTTAATGCCTCAGGCTTTTGTTCAGGTTTCCCTCTTTATATTTTTCTGCATTTAAAAATATCTGGTTTGTTTTAAGACACTGTCGGAAATTTATTCTTGATAAATTAAGTTGGTACATGTGTTTCTGGTCTGATAAAAGATTTAATGTTTGGTAACTCTTCATTTAGCAAAATTATTTAGTCTAAAATTGTTATTTTAAGGTGATGCAAAAGTAAAAGATTATTTTAAACCTTTAAACTATGAGGTGTTTTTTAGCCTTTTAAATTGCCACGTCAGAGTTTTAACGGGTAAAATCTAATAAAGTTTTATATCCACCCTTACTCATAGCCACTCTACGAGTGTGATAGCTTTGTGATGAGTAAAAATCCTAGCAGTAAACTAAGTTCTAATATTGTGCTTAAATTGCTTGAGCAGTTTTAAAATCATACTAAAGGGATGGTAATCATCTTACTATGTCAACATATTGAGTATTGACTTTATGTAGTATACTGGTATAACTGTTTGTTTAAAAAGGCCTTCCAAAATTATATAAAGATATTTAAGCCAATTCTAATCATTGAGTTGTCAATTATAGTGAACTTCTAACTGGGTACAAGTTTTGTTTCACAAGTGAATGACTACAGCTGTAACAAGCCTTCACATGAACTAACCATATACTAAAATCTTATTATAAGAGGTTCCCCTATATGTAGTCCAATTTCAGCTTATGTGACTTAACAGCAATGTTCTTATGTTTTACTCATGGGTGTGTACTGACCCCTTAGCTTCACTCATATCCCTAGTTTTTATAAAAGAAAAAAGGGGTGATATCCCTCCAACATACAATTAAAATTAGCCATAATTTTAACTATACTTAATCTTTTGAATATTTACAAAAATTTAAATTTTCAAACTACCCCCCCAATGCCTCTCACTGTTTTGTGTGTGCCTCTCTCCAAAGACCCATTCTTGCTGCTGTACCCATTAATTCTTCTATTCCTCACTCGTTTTGCCTCTCCCAACCTCTTCATAACATTCCACTGTGGAAAATTAGGTCTCCAGAAGAGACACAACTTACATGCTGTGTCACCAGATCATTCATAGCCTCCCCCCTCCTGTGCCTACATAACATTACTGTTAATGGCAGGATGGCTACTACATCACTGATGCAGTTCTGGTTCAATGGCACCCCCTTTCTCCCTGTTCTGGTGGGCATGTGTTTAATTGACTCTGTGGGCTTGGCGGGTGGTGCTTTGGGTCACAGTCTCATTACAGCAGAAGATTTAACCATGAGAATGCAGCAGATCGTGGATTCCACCACAGACACCCTGGCTTCCCTTCAACTCCAGATCACCTCCCTCACCAAAGTGACCCTCCAGAACTGACACGCACTGGACCTGCTGACAGCTGAGAAGGGCAGGATCTGCATCTTCCTGCTAGAGGAGTGCTGTTTTTACATGAATGAATCTGGACTGGTTGAACAGAAAATAAAGACTTTGAACAAGATCAGTCAGGAATTAAAAGCTCATTCATTATGGTTCATACTCCCCTAACTCTTAGTTTGGAAACCCCCTAACCTCTTGGCTTCTCCCTCTCCTGGGGCCCATACTGACCACTGGGACTCTGATGCTAATTGCCCCCTGTGTTATCCGATTCCTAAAGAGACATCTTCAGGATATCATAAAGGTCACAGTGTAGAGGGTCTCGGTTCAGCCCTACATTGCCCTCCCAGTAGAGGAAATGGAGCAATTCAGTCTTTAATAAAGAAAAAGGGGGAGGTGTGAGGACATGGTGGGTTGAGACTGGTTGGAATCCTGGATACCTCTCCATGAGGACAGAAGGCGTTCACCTATAAGCTTCCCCACCCCTCCCTGACCTCTATTTTGTTAGACCCAGAGGCTGCAACTGTTCCCCCTCCACCTGGTCTGGAGAATCCTGATTTGCTCAATGGAATAAGCCTGAAGAGCTCCTTCCTTATTCTTTTTTTAAAATTTTTTTAAAATATTTATTTTATTTATTTATTCCCTTTTGTTGCCCTTGTTGTTTTATTGTTGTAGTTATTATTGTTGTTGTCATCGTTGTTGGATAGGACAGAGAGAAATGGAGAGAGGAGGGGAAGACAGAGAGGAGGAGAGAAAGACACCTGCAGACCTGCTTCACCGCCTGTGAAGCGACTCCCCTGCAGGTGGGGAGCCGGAGTTTGAACCGGGATCCTTATGCTGGTCCTTGTGCTTTGCACCACCTGCACTTAACCCGCTGCGCTACAGCCTGACTCCCTCCTTCCTTATTCTTAAGTCCCATGCCTCAGGTAAGGGGAGGTCAAGAGCAGAAGTTGTTAGAAGGAAGCTAGAGTCTAAAAATATCTGATTGGTTCTTGCTGTCAAAGATCTGTCCCAATTTGGCTTATTGGCACCCTGCCCCAGTACCTGGCTTTTTCTCACCCCATATAAACACTGCCTTTTTTATTAAACGCACTATCCTCTGCCACAGTGTCCAGAGTCGTCACTCTACATGTTCACCCCCACCGCAGCCTGTTCTCCTCCTCTATGACACCTCTCTGGTGGTCAACAAAGTGGTGGATGTGGGGTGGACAAGGCAAGCCTCCCCAAGCTTGCCCCACAAATTTGTTTATCATTTCACAGAAATATTCCATCATCCCTCATTCTCTGTGTTGTTCGTGGCCATTTTTCTTGATACACTTAGAATGCACCTGGCATGACCCTTGTGTAATCCCTCCACTAAAGCTTAGTTGATTAAAGCTCCTTCTATTCTTCACTATTAATAGTGATTAGTCCATTAAAACATGACTTCAATCACTAATATCAGAAATTTCTTTTGAGAAGAAAAATGTTTATTTTAAGAAAATACCTCAGGGGGGGTTGGGCGGTGGCGCAGTGGGTTAAGCGCACGTGGCACAAAGCGCAGGGACCAGCGTAAGGATCCCGGTTCGAGCCCCCGGCTCCCCACCTGCAGGGGAGTCACTTCACAGGCGGTGAAGCAGGTCTGCAGGTGTCTATCTTTCTCTCCCCCTCTCTCTCTGTCTTCCCCTCCTCTCTCCATTTCTCTCTGTCCTATCCAACAACAAAGCAACGTCAACAATGGCAATAATAATCTCAACGAGGCTGCAACAATTAGGGCAACAAAAAAAGGGGAAAATGACCTCCAGGAGCGGTGGATTCATGGTGCAGGCACGGAGCCCAACAATAACCCTGGAGGAAAAAAAAAAAAAAGAAAATACCTCAGGGCAGGATGGTGGCAATGTTACTATGTGCAGGACCCCAGTGAACCCCCCAGTTCTGACCTGCAGGGGGATAGCTTTGAGGGGTTAAGCAGGGCTGCAGGTGTCTCTCTTCCTCACTTCCTTTTTATATCCCCCCTTGACTTTTGGCTATCTCTATCCAATAAACAAAGATAATAAAAACAAATTTTAATACCTCAGTGAGTTGCTTGGAATGAGAGTTTAAAATCTTAGAGTATAGGTAGGAAGATATAGCAAGATGAAATTCTCAGATATAGATTAGAACAGATAACAAGAAAACAATATCTGCTCCTCAGTCTTGTTTTTTGAGGTTTTAAGTATCTCCTTTTTCAGTCTTGTACAATATTTCTGTCTCATACTATTAAAAGTTGATGAATTGTAATGATCAGTTAACTATACAATGACACTTCCCACTAAAAAAAAAAATCTACTTGAAAATAGGTATTTACTATAGTTACTACTGTTCTTCTAGTGTCTGGAATATATTACTTACTTTGAATATATATAACAGGGGAGACAGGATAATGGTTATGCAAAAAATTCTCCTGTCTGAGGCTCCAAGGTCTCAGGTTCAATTCTTTCCAATATCATAAGACATAACTTATGGCTTTGGTTAAAAACAAACAAAAAAAATCCACATAATGATAAGTCTTTTTTTTTTATTTAAACAGTGGCAGGATACTGGTGATTTGGTGAGGCTGGTGGAGCACATATTGACGAGGTATAAATATGTATTTCTGAAATACAGACTTTTAAACAAAGGCCACTTCAAAAACTAAGCAAAATTATTGTTAAATCTAAAAATACACGTATGTTCATTAAGTATTCATCAGGTTCAGAAACTGGGAATTTTATGGTGAACAATGTGCAGTTGATTTCTTCACTCACAAAGATTATAATCTAGCAGAAAAGAGAGAACCTGGGGCTGGGTAGTAGCACACCTGGTTAAGCAAACATGTTACAATGTGCAAGGACCTGGATTCAGACCCCCAGTTCCCACAAGCAGGGGGAAAGCTTTGCCAGTGGTGAAGCAGTGTTTCAGGTGTCTCGCTGTCTCTCTCTCCTCTATCACTCCCTTCTCTCTCATTTTCTGGTTGTCTCTATCCAATAAGTGAATAATACAAAAAGGGGGGGGGTCAGGTGATAGCACAGTAAGTTAAGCAAGTAATTGACAATGTGATATATTCTATAGGATTAATGCAGACATTTTGGAAAAATTAGAGCAATGTGATCTAACCTAACATTTAATTTCAATTTTAGAAAATGCTAATAAGGAGGGATAAGGTTGTAGCACAACGAATGAGCACATATGTTACAATACACAAGGCTCCCAGTTCAAGACTCCAGTCCCCACTTATAAGGAGAAAGCTTTGCAAGTGGTGAAGCAGGGCTACAGATCTCTATCTATCTATCTATCTATCTATCTATCTATCTATCCCATCTATTTATCTATATCTTTCTATTCTATCTATCTATCTATTTTCCTTCCCTCTCAATTTCTGACTGTCTTTAACCAATATATAAATAAAGATAAAAAAGTTACAAAACGAAAATAGAAGTTAAAAATTAGAGAAAGAGAATAAGATGGAATATCACTGGAAAATACTTTCCAGCCAAATTAATTGAAAGGAATTTGTGTTAAGTAGGAGGCACTTTCTGTCCTAGAATTAAACACAAAACAAAACAAAACAAAAGTTCATCTTTACATAGTAAGTTAGTCTCAAGATATAATGGAGAAAGGGAATAGTTAGATCAACTAGTAAAGTTGTAGACCCTTAATTCATACATGTTATTGGCTCTAGGACTCATAGGTTATATAGCAGTACTAAAACTTAAAATACAAATGTTAAGACCTCTTAGTGCATACTCTCTATATTGGGTGCAGGAAAGAATGGTATATTAATCCATTACTGTTATCTATGTTTATATTTTAGTGTAATTACCAGAGGGGGTGTATTTTTATAGGCAAGTGGTCACAGTGATAGGTTTTATGATTTGGGAAACAGAGGTGAGGACAGAGGAGTTCAAGAAAAGACCAAATGCCCCACTAGGGAAAGAGACAGGCTGGGAGTAAGGACAGTCCTCTCCAGTGCCCATGTTCAAGAGAGAAGCTATTTCAGAAGCCAGACCTTCCACCTTCTGCAACTCATAATGACCCTGGATTCATACTCCCAGAGGGATAAAGAATAGGAAAGCTTTCAAAGGAGGGGATGGGATACAGAATTCTGGTGGTGGGAATTGTACCCTTTTTATCCTGTGGTCTTGTCAATATTTTCATTTTATAAATAAAAAAGAGAGAGAGAAGAAAAGAGCAAATGAAGCCCAATGAGTGAAAAGAGAGTAGTGGAGAAAATTCCTGAGCATTCACCAGCACCAGGTCTTCAACAGTTGGGTCTTTGGATGGCACATGCTATAATTTACCTTGTATTTTATACCACTAAAGTTCCTCCTTTAATGACCTAAATAACTTCTGCCTACTTAGTTCTTCACAGGATGACCCCTATTTGTGACCCAGACTCTACTTCTAGGCAACAAAACGAAACAAAGGACTAGCAATTTAGAGTAGAGATTTCTTTTGACTTGCTTAATACCACAGTTGGATAACGTTTTCAGTACACTTTCTGGGGAGAAAATTTAGGGTCGTTTGTTCTTTGGTTTAATGTTTAACATATACTTAATATCACTTCTTGAAACAGGCTTTAACATTTTCCCTTTGATCTCTTTGCCTTCTAGTTTGAAAGAGAAGCCCACTTCTGCTCACTCACCCAATGCACCTCCTCTTTCAAGTAGCCTTTCCCTTTGGATTCACAGCAGTTCAGAATATATTGGCATATCTTCAGTAATGCAAATCTTCACCAGCACCACCACTCCCAACAAGTTACCATTAGTCTTGTCATTCTCCTGATTAACACCACCAATATCCATTCCCTTGTTTGAGGACTTGTGAGAGCTTTGTTCCAAAGAAAGAGTTATGCTTTTATGAAATTTCTCCCCCTCCAAGCACACTTCACTGACCATCTTTCACCATATTCGGCCATTCAGTAAAAATTCCAATGAGAAAATCATATGAAACCTCTACTGTAGGCACTTCGAAGAACTAAATTATTCCACATCATAAAGTGTTACCTGAGACACTGAAGCAAAATCTGTTTAAAGATTCCCCCTTCATTGATTGCTCTTTTTTTTCTTTTTCACAAAGTATTTTCAGAGACTATTCTGTGAAACAGGCAGGCTAAAAGAGAGAGAGAGAAGAAAATTAAAACTCAGAACAGCTGAGCCACTTACCAAAACTAACATCTACATTAATCAATGAATAACTGACAAATGGCAATGCCAAAAGATAAATCCTGAAATTGTTTTTTTAATTAGTGATTTAATAATGATTGACAAGACTGTGGGATAAGAGGAGTACAATTCCATATAATTCCCACAACCAGAGTTCCATATCCCCTCTCCCCATTGGAAGCATCACTATTCTTTATCCCTCTGGTAGTATGGACCAAAGATCTTTATGGGGAGCAGAAGGTGGAAGGTCTGGCTTCTATAATTGCTTTGCCACTGGACATAGATGTTGGCAGGTCAATCCATAACCCCAGCCTGTTTCTGTCTTTCCCTAGTGGGGAATAAAGTAAAAATAAAACCTGGAGATTTTTAAGTCCCACCCATATTCATGGTGCACGTCCTCCCTAGGGCCTCCCTTCCTTCTGCCATGGCTGGCATAATGGTGTGGGCCTTGTTAAAGCAATCAGCTGGCTCTGATGGACAAAACCTAACTATGTAAAAACTCCTGAGTGTTCACTGTCAACTTAAGACCACGTTAAATTTATATCTGTCATGTCATCATTTTTTTTGAAGTGGAAATGAGGTGATAGCTGCAGTTTTATTTTTTTAAATATATTTTATTTATTTAATATTGGATAGAAACAAATTGACAGGAGAGGAAGAGGCAGAGAGGGAAAGAGAAAGAGAGACACCTCCAGCCCTGCTTCACCACTCATGAAGCTTTCCCCCTGCAGGTGGGGACCAGGGGCTTGAACCTCGGTCCTTGTTTGCTATAATGTGTGCACTTAACCAGGTACACCACTGCCTGCCCCCAACTGCAGTTTTACATGACTGTGACATTGTGCTTAGGAAACTTCAGAGCAGTAGTTTTGTCTCTGTTCCCACCAAGACTCAAAACTGGTCTGTGTAGAGGGCCAGGGAGATAGTAAAGCTGCAGAGCACAGGACTTGCAGCCATGAAGCCTCAGAATTAATTCCTGGCACTGACATATGCCAGAGCCAAGAAGAGCTCTGGTTTCTCTTATTCTCTTTTTCCTCTTTATCATAAAAACAATAAGATAAAATGTGTCTTTAAAAAAAATTGGTGTAGGGAGGCAGGGCTACAGAGTAGCAGCAGCTGTTTTTCTCTCCTCTACTTGGTCAACTAGCAGTATCAAAGGAGACCACCTGGGACCACAACAAGACAGGACTAGAACTACTACTCCAGTCTGTTTTACCAACAAAAAGACTGCTGAAGGGAGGAAAGAACTCCCCTAAGACTCACCACAAAATGCAACTGTGAGTCTCCATTTGCAACTGCCCTCAGAGGCTGGAGCAACAGGAGAGAAGCCCTGTGCTGACATTAGGAGGCAGAGAATTGACCAGGAAACTCAGGAGAAGATTTATAGCCCAGTGGTCTAGTGGTGGAGCTGTATAGTGGGAGCCTTTCCACGTTGTTCTTCTGATGAGAACATGGTGAATAATTGCCTCAGATCCTACAGACTAAAAATGGGACTTCTTTAGAAATTCACAGGGCCCAGCAGTGCTGGCCGTCTTGGCAGAGAATCTGAATTGTGCCAGAGCTTTGAATCCTTGGGGTGTGGGAGTGTTTTTGCATAACCACTGTGTTCTCTCTCCCTAACCCTACTTTAACTCTTGGTCAGTCGTGAGTGATTAAGCTAAAAAACCTACTTATAGGTAAAAAGTCTTTGGGTTACCATAGCCTCCAGGGAAGAAAAAAGCAAAAGAGGCTTTAACAACCACTGTGCTTCAACTCAGGGATTGAGATTACATTGAAATAACTGTTAATTTCCACAACTGAGAACTCTTTAAGTACCTTACTTAGACACAAGTCAATCCAGGCAAAAGTAATCAGTGGACTGAAAAGTACTGAGAGTAGAACCTCATAACACACTATAATAATGGTTAAACCAAGGAGAAACATTGGAGAAATGAATCAGGATGAAAGGCCAGCTAACAGCCCCCCCCAAAGGTAGAAACACAGAAGAAGGAGATCAATATCCAAATGCTAGTTGAGGAATTAGTCACAGGGTGAGGAAAGAGTCTGAAAGAATTGTCATCAGAAATACAGTAACAGGGAGTCGGGTGGTAACACAGCGGGTTAAATGCAAGTGCCACAAAGCGCAAGGACTGGAGTAAGGATCCCGGTTCAAGCCTCTGGCTCCCCCCCCACCTGCAAGGGAGTCACCTCACAAGCAGTGAAGGAGGTTGTCAGGTGTCTATCTACCTCTCCCCCTCTTTGTCTTCCCCTCCTCTCTCCATTTCTCTCTGTCCTATCTAACAATGATGACAACAATAATAACAACAAAATAGCTGAGCTACAGAAAACAACAAAGAGGAGAGAAAATAGAATGAGGCAGAAAACAGAATTAGAAAGATTGAGGATGGGTTAGAGAAAACTAAGAAAGAAGTAAGAGCTCTCAAAAAGAGATTAAGAGATACTGAAAACAGCAACAGAGACATGTAGGATGACTTCAAAAGAAATAATATCCACATTATAGGCCTACCAGGAGAAGAAGCATTCTACAGGACATAATAAATGAGAACTTCCCTAGTCTAGACAACATAAAAGACATAAAGGTTCAAGAAGCCTAGAGGGTCCCAAACAGAATTAACCCAGACTTAAAGACACCAAGACACAAAGTATTTAGAATGAAAAGGAATAAATATAAAGAAATGCACCTGAAGGCTACAAGAGAAGAAACAAGAGTAACTTACAGAGGAAAACCCATAAGATTAGCGGCAGATTTCTCCACACAAACACTACAGGCCAGAAGAGAATGGCAAGATATCTATCAAGTGCTCAATGAGAAAAGCTTTCAACCAAGACTACTATATCCTGCTATACTGTCATTCAGACTAGATGGAGGCATAAAAACCTTCTCAAACAAGCAACAGTTGAAGGAATAAACTATCACCAAGCCTGACCTGAAGGAAGTTCTGAAAGGTCTCCTTTAAACAATCATAAATATACCATTAAAACATTAATCCCACAATATGTAAATAAATAATTTTTTTGGTATAATCACTGGTCATCTCTAGCAGGAACAACATCATAAATTCTCTTGTGGGCCTTTACAGGACCTTGCCCTCAATGTGGAACAACAATTGTAAAAATTGCCCCACTCTCTGAAGGGAGGCTGGGTCAACATACTCTCACACTTGAGGATGACAAGTCCTGAAATGAGTGCAGCCTAGAATATGCCCAGCTGGGATGACATGTGAGCTCAGACCCACAGGGATGCAGAGGTTGTACAGGCTCTTGTGCTAAGTATGAATAGACATGGACCTGGGTCAGACTGATGAGATTTACAGTTACTGGTATTTATATAATTTTCCCGTATTTGGGAGGTACTCTCTGCCTTGATCCAGCTTTCTAGTCCTATTTCCAACTCTGACACCATCTTCCTAGACAATACTTTCAGTCCACCTGCATGTTCATTATCAGGTTCAGGCAAAAATTAGTAGTCATAGACCCCTTGGAACATACCTAAAATAGATTTCCTAGCTCCTTCCAAAATGGTGACCCCCAAATCTCATCTACTATATTCTTACCTTTAGGTTTCTAATTACTAATTTGTTCCACTTTGTATCTTTTTTAAATATTTATTTATTTATTTATTTATTTTCACTTCTGTTGCCCTTGTTGATTTTTGTTGTTGTAGTTATTGTTGTTGTTACTGATGTCGTTATTGTTGGATAGGACAGAGAGAAATGGAGAGAAGAGGGGATGACAGAGAGGGGGAGAGAGGACAGACACCTGCAGACCTGCTTCACCGCCTGTGAAGTGACTCCCCTGCAGGTGGGGAGCTGGGGGCTCGAACCCAGATCCTGATGCCAGTCCTTGCGCTTTGCACCACGTACACTTAACCCACTGTGCTACCACCTGACTCCCTTCCACTTTGTATCTTAATGCTTTTCAGCCACAAAGTTGCAGAAGCTACCATGATGCCACCTGACTTCCCTAGGCAAATGACCCTGCGTCCTAGAACCCCATAGCCCTACTCCACTAGGGAAAGATAGAAACAGGCTGGGGGTGTGGATCCACCTGCCAGTATCCATGTCCAGTGGAGAAGCAATTACAGAAGCCATAAATTCCACCTTCTGCACCCCATAAAGATCTTTGGTCCATACTCCTAGAAGGATAAAGTAGAGGAAGCTTCCAATGGAGGGGATGGGGTGAAGAGCTCTGGTGGTGAGAATTGTGTGGGATTGTATCCCTCTAACCCCACAATCTTATCAATCACTATTAAATCGCCAATAAAAATAATGGTGTAGCACACAGGTTGTGGTACATCAAGTTGAGCACACACATTACCATACAGGAGAATCCAGGTTCAAGCCCCTGGTCCCCATATATAGGAAGAGCCACTAGCCCAGCCAGACCTTGTTGTCCCCATATATACGGAGGAAGCTTCACAAGTGGTGAAGCAGAGCTATAGGTCTCTTTCTCTCTCTCTCTCTCTGTCTGTCTCTTTGTTTCTCCCTCTTTATCTCACCTTTCCATCTGTTTCTTCATTTCTCTATAAGTAAATAAATAAATACCTCAAAAATCTTGGTGTAGGTTAGCATCCATTGATCTTCTGCTATTAAAAGTATTTCCTCCTTGAAAACATGTCATTTTTTGCAGTCCAAATTTTATGCATAAGTTGCCTTGCTCTCTCTCTCATTGCACATGAGCCTGCTTTCAGTTTTGCCTCCTGTCATCTGCTAATGTATTCCTATTAAAACTTTCTCCAGACTACCAGTGATTAGAGCTGCCTGCAGGCAAACTTAGCACTTGCTTGTCCATCTGTATTTAAGCATGTCTGGCCAGGGTTTGTTTCACTTCTTTTATTGCTAGCTCAGCCATGCTTTTAATAAGACCCAGCATTTAATCCAACATTTTAGGTGCTTGATACTGAGAGAACATTCTCTGGATATGTAGTCCTCCAGAAAGCCAAAAACAGAAATGTATGACCCCTCATTTGTTATTGTGTGCTTCACTGGCTGCCAGGCATGCCACGTACAATTCTCAAAGAAAAATGAACGTGCACAATTGGCATAGAAAAGTAGAGTTGCATTTCAAGATAGTGTAGAGAAATGGACCCTAGGGGTCTCAGGATGGAAGGGAGGCTGTGAAGTCACTGAAATAGCTATCATCTGGAAAAGATGATGTGATCATCAGCCAGACACATGGGTTTCAGCAAAGGAAAGTTTACACATTTATTAACTAAGTTTTTCTTTAGTAAGAGAGAACTTTATAAAAAATGTTACAGCAGCAGCTGCCATGGGAATTCTAGCATAAGCACATTTCAGGAAGCAGGGACCCACAATGGGTCTCAAGCCAAAACAGACTGGGAAGCTGTAGTATAGAGGGAAATTGCATTCATCTCATTCAAAAGAATGAGACAGTTAGATTCTCCCCCTGCTCCCTGCCCCTGCCCTGTTCCAGGGTATCTCTATTCCCTATGGGAGTCTAAAGAGAGATGTTTCCTCCACCCCATACACAGTCACCTTTTCAGGGAGATTTATTCTCAGCCAAAGAGAAAGACCCTGATCCATCTGTAAGGTATTCCCTTTGCCTTTTAAGAGAGTTAAAGCAAAACCTTGGGTGGGGGTATAGCATAATGGTTATGCAAAGAGACTTTCATGCCTGAGGTTCTCAAGTCCCAGGTTCAATCTCCCACACCACCATAAACTAGAGCTGAGCAGTGCTCTGGTTTAAAAAAAAAAAGCAAAATCTCACACACCATTTGAATGGTAAAAAATTTCTTTTTTTTTTTTTTAACTTTTAGTTATTTATTCCCTTTTGTTGCCCTTGTTGTTTTACCGTTGTAGTTGCTGTTGTTGTTCTTGATGTCATCATTGTAGGATAGGACAGAGAGAAATGGAGACAGGAGGAGAGACAGAGAGGGGGAGAGAAAGATAGACACCTGCAGACCTACTTCACCACTTGTAAATTGATCCCCCTGCATTTGGGGAGCTGGGGGCTTGAACCTGGATTCTTATGCCGGGTCCTTGAGCTTCCTGCCATGTGCGCTTAATCCGCTGCGCTACTGCCTGACTCCTGGTAAACAATTTCTTAAGGCATGAGACAAAATAATAACACCTGCTGTCTCAATCAATAGGTATTGATAGAAAAATAGTGGGAAAAACAAATGCCAAGTAATAATTGGAAAATAACTGTGCACACACACAAATCTGATGTGAAGCAAATACTGAATTTGAATATGTTTGCTTGCCAAAGTTCTTCTTCAGCAAAAGGGGGAAAAGGCACCTACAAGTCAATTACAGGAAAAACATTAGCATTATCAAGAGAAATAAATTCACAGTAATTCCCTCATCCAAAAAATATTCAGTTCTTGTATGTACCTGGCAACATCCCAACCAATTCATCAGTGAACAAAAGACTGGCGACATTTTTAATGCGGCCCTTCATAGCTTTCTAATCATCTTTCTTCCCTTAGAGTTTATCATCTCCCCTTCTTCCTTCTTAGATTTTCCAGAATTTTATTCTTCCTTGTTATGGACACATGCCTGCCCTTGTGAATCATGTGGGCAAGTACTGTTTCAGTGTCTCAATCTGCATGTAACTAGACTATCTGCTATCATGCTCATGTAGATTTGTCTCTGTGCCTGTGAGTTTATATTGTACTCCTGCCCCCACCCAAAAAAAAAAAAAGATGATTCAGGATATTGATTCTGGTACATTATCTCATTAGGTGTCCTGATACTAAATGAAGAAGGCAGCTGAGAAATAACACTATTTCACAAGAGAGAAATCTGGGACATGGAGAGGTTAAATAACTTCTCTCAGTCGAATAGTCAGCAATTGGGCTGGCTACAAAGACAGAGAGCTTTGAGTCACATCACATTTCCTATCCCTTATATTATACTGACTTTAGAATAAACTTAAAGACTTTTTTGCCTATATCAAGGATATATAAATAGAAAAATATAAATAATACAGCTGCTATTTCAGAATTTTGCTAGTTTAATTTTTGCCAACAGTAACTCAAAATGCAAAAAAAATTCACTACATAGAAATGCATTAAAAAAATTAATCCTATTTCATGCAATTAATTAAAGCTGCAAGGTTATATTAAATTGTTTATTTTCCAGATAGCTTCACATCCCAATGCTGATAACACAGTAACAAACAAAACTCCCAGAAAGTATTTCACAATTTTATGCTATCTAAGCTTCTAAAATCCAAACTTGGAAAATAAGACACAGAAAGGAAAAAACAGAGGGAAACACATTTGTAAATAACCTGGAAACATGAAGAAAAGAGATCAGGCTAAAACTGAATATCCAGCTGTGTAAACATATTTGGATACTTAAAAAAAATTCTAACTGATGGTATTCATAAGGCCGTCCTAGAGCCAAATGATATACTTCACATTAGTTCTTCTGTAATTCCACATCCTTTCCACACTACATCAGTCTAAACTGTCTATTTCAGATGGAACCACTCAAATTCCATGAATGTTTTTGTTTAATCAAGTGGACATTGTAAATGGTTGCTCTTGGTCATACATCTTGCTCTTAGATAAAAATAAGATTCTTAAAGACTGAGGTGCAGGTGCTAAATATTTGCAAAAGCTTTCTTTCCTCACTAGATATGAATTACAAGTGAAGAAATAGGACCTTTATTCGATTTAGTTCAGACAGGAATGCTGAATTTCAGTATTTGACGGGAGGATGATTTTTCTATAAACTAAATAAATACAGTGACTAAGTTAGAAGATTCCTTTAGTTCACTGAAAGTCAATATTCCATCTAGACACAAATTGAAATCCCTTTATTAATTAATGAAATTAATTGTAAGGGGAACACACACTGCCTGGCACCATAGTATACATTAATTTAAAACTTCATTTACATCCTCATAATGATACTGAAAAATACCAACTTTGATCATACTAATTACAAAACAAATTGAGAGCTGAGTCTTAGTAGATATATCTACTTTCATGAATCATTTTTTTAATTTTTTATTTACAAAAATGAAACATTGACTAAACCATAGGATAAGAGGGGTACAGCTCCACACAATTCCCACCACCAGAACTCCACATCCCATCCCCTCCCCTGATAGCTTTCCTATTCTTTAACCCTCTTGGGTCCATACTTTAATGAATCTAACACCTCTCTCATCTCAGCACCCTATTCTGGTCTATGCAGAAGTGGCAAGTAGGTAATAACCCATCAGATTCGAGGGAAAAAATGTTATTTGTAAAATTAAAAAAATTTCTATTGAACCTTAATTATTCATCTTTGAACTTAATTGTACAAGTTAAATTTAGTTGAAGTCACAGTGTACAGTTACTACAAGTGCTATGACTTTCACGTTTTTATTCTGCCTGTACAGTACAGATTTCCTGTGATATGGCCCACTGAATTTGTGCTGATATTATTAAACAATAAAAAATTATCTTCTTCATAATACAAAGTAGATTGTAAGATCTAACAACAAATTCATCATACCTACTTAAATGTGAGTTTCAGATGAAGTCTTTTTTTTAATTATTATTTATAAAAAGGAAACACTGACAAAAAGCATAGGGTAAGAGGCATACAACTCCACACAATTCTGACCACCAGAACTCTGTATCCCATCCCCTCCCCTGATAGCTTTCCTATTCTTTAACTCTCTGGGATTCTGGACCCAGGGTCATTATGGGGTGCAGAAGGTGGAAGGTCTGGCTTCTGTAATTGCTTCCCTGCTGAACATGGGCATTGACAGGTCCATCCTCCCAGCCTGTCTCTCTCTTTCCCTAGTGGAGCAGGGCTCTGGGGAAGTGGAACTCCAGGACACATTGTTGGAGTTGTCTGCTCAGGGAAGTCCAGTTGGTATCATCTTAGCAACTGGAAAATGAAAAAAGAGTTAACATATAGAGCCAAAGAAATTGTTGACTAATCATGAACCTAAAGGCTGTAAAAGTTCATATGAAGAGTTGGAGGGGGGTCTCTGTTTTATAGATAGTTAGTAGTTCTATTTTATTTTTATTCCAAAAAGCCCATAACTATACTAGTTTTTTTTGTTTGTTTTTTCCGGAGCCTGACAACTGATATGCACGTGGATCTAAGGTGTCTGGGAAGATGATGTCATGGCTGGAAAAAGAACCAGAAAGCTGGACCAGGGAAGAGAGTAACTCTCAAATATGGGAAAGGTGTATAAATATTGTTGTTGTAAATCACATCAATTTGATCTGATCTGGGGCCGAAGACTTTTTTTTTATTGTTTCATCAGCAAAGAATGAGGTAGAGATTTACAGCAACTGAATAGTCAGTCTTATGGGTATTATTATTTCTACTGTTATAATTATTATTATTAATATGTTAGCAGTTTTACTTAGAAAGAGAGATAAAAGAGAAGAAGGGAGACACAGGGAGAAACCACAGCACAGCTGCATTATCCATGGAGTCAACTTGGAGCTGTCTACTCCCATATGGTGTAAGGAATAAAACTCATGTCCTCACACTAACAATGGATACTTTGAACATAATTGTATTCCATGAAACCTTTGTGATATACTTACCCTGAAATGTTATGAGTTACTGGAAATTCAAATCTAGGTGTCTTTACTGTCTGCTATCTGACAACCTGCTCAGAGTCATCACCATAACATTTATAGTTAAAGAGAATGCAATGTATTAGTCTGCAGAATTGTACTTATAAAACTGGTCCAAGTACAACTTGATTCCTTGACATTTTTAAAGTTTTTATTAAAGAGGAGTGTTATTATAATTACTGGACAACTTAACTTTTGGTCAAGTATAGTTGAGTTCCTTTTATAATTGTAAAATCAGTGATCAAGCTATATTACTTCCAAAATGTTAAGCCCTAATTAGGCACATTGCTTCCAGGCTAATCTTTAAGATCATTGCTTAATAAAAACAATAATGCTAATAAAATCTATTTTCTTAAAAACATAAAAGTTATCACTTAAATTCTCTGAAGGAAAATGAGAATAAGTTAAGAACCTTTGTAATGTAGCAGCAATGATCAAATATGACGTAGAGGTTTTATATTAGCACTAAGAGACAATTTGTTGAAAATAAGATTAGTTGCATTTGCTTCTTTACATATAATATATTCCTATAATATATATATTTATATAAGCAAATATCAAATTGTCTGTGGCCATGATTGTCATTCAGAGACCACTAAAGTGACTAGCATTCCTGAGATGCAGCAATTAATTCCTGACAGCACTGTGTCAGAGTGCAAGCATACTCTAGATTTTCTCTCTTTCTCATAAAATGAAATGAACCTTAAGAAAACTTTTCTGGGAGCTAGGCGGTAGCGCAGCAGGTTAAGTGCACGTAGCACAAAGTGCAAGGACCAGCATGAGGATCCCCTAGCTCCCCACCTGCAGAGGAGTTGCTTCACAGGTGGTGAAGCAGGTCTGCAGGTGTCTATCTTTCTCTCTCTCTCTGCCTCCCCCTTCTCTCTCCATTTCTCTCTGTCCTATCCAACAATGATGACATCAACAATAATAACTACAACAACAATAAAAACAAGAAGGGGAACAAAAAGGAAAATAAATAAATATAAAAAAACCACTTTTCTACCCAGACACTAAAATTTGATATATGTGTGTGTTTAAATATCCACAGTAACACTATAAATGTATAAAGCAAAATACATTAAATAACATCCCAAAGTGATTATCAAAATAGTGAATCATGTTGGCAAAACATGTCAGAGTACAAAGCTAATCAAACATAAAATCTATACTACTTTAAAAAATGCTATCTTTACATCCAAGTGTATGTTAGCAAGTGGGTCACTAAAGCCATATGAAATGCATCTTAGCTCCATCCCCTTAGGACACAGAAGGCAGAAATATTCACCTAGAAACTCTCATGCCCCATTGATCAAGGGTGATTGATGATGTGGGTATCAACTCCCCCACACATATGGGTTGCTCAACCATGAGTACAAGTTGATTTTAGACACACACACACACACACACACACACACTTTACGTTGAGATAATCTTTGTCCAATAATAAATTAGACTAAGTTCATAAAAACTTTATAATGAGTTTATAAACAGTAAACAATTTCTGTTTGTCAAGAATGAAGTTTTTTTTTTATTGATTCATAAGAATGTTTCCTGGTACTTTTTTTTTTCCCTGCAGGGCTGGGTCCACACCTGAGTCATGCATATAGTAAAGCAGCACACTAGTCATGTGAGCTGCTCACTCTGCCCTCTAATACAACTCTGACACCTCTTCAAAATGTGTAATTGCACCTCACCCACCACTAATATACTATTATGCTTCTCTCACAACTTACTAAACCCTGTCTACATTTTCAACCCTTCCCCCTTTCCACTCTGTTAAACAGTTTAGTTCAGCCATGAGAGTTCAGACTTTTTTTTTTTTTTTTTGGTCTGTTACCTTGTTTTTTCTTGATTTTTCAATTGGGTGTTTTCCCATTTTTAAAACAGTGAGCAAATTGATTTACTCAATATACTCAAAAAAAAAATGCGACCAAAGTGGCTGTGTAGAAGATTCCAACCTCCACTGTTCTACAAAGAGCAACAATTAAACAACACATCCACAACCAAAACGGCTCCAGGAGAACTCAGATGTCCTCTAAAGAAAAAGAAAACCCTAAAAATAACTACACAAAAAACAAGGGGGAGGGATCACTGGCAGCTTCACTTTGCCTTCCTTATGCCTTCAACTCAGTACTGCTGTCAGAAAAGGTAAGTTTGCAGTTTCCAGTCACCTGAGGCCTCCCTAATCCTGCTCCCAGGCCCACACATAGACTCCAGAATGGCACCTGTACTGGCAGGCAGCCCTGGAATCCTGTGGCTGTCCAAATACAAAACACTAGGCTAGAATTCATCACTTGGCATTTACATGGGACTAGCACCTCTAGCTGCTCAGCTGCACCCTGACAGCTTGAGTTCAGACTCAGTCTCCACTGTCATGTACACACCAATGATGAGACCCCGTAACCACATTGAGTCGCAAGTGCACATTGGTAGCCAAGACTTCTGTGGCTAGCTACCAGCACAACTACAGCTGACCTCAGTCCTTAGTGATGCCTCTGACTTGCCGTTATGTACGTGTCTGTATTTGCCTCCTGTCATAACAGAAACACTTATGGTCCCTATAACCAAATGTTTGCACATCACCTTCTCTGGTCCAGGATCAAACATGAGTTATCCCTAGAATGCACAGTTAGCTCAACCTATGCAAGCCAAGAAATCACCACATGAAAAAAAAAAAGGTAAAAACCATGTGATCTTCTCAATATATGTCCAAAAATTGTGACAGAAATTCAATATATTTCCTTAGTAAAGGTTTCTCAAAAACTGTATATAGAAGGATTATACCTTAATCTAATAAAAGTCATCTATAAGATGTGACTAACCATATACCATTATAAATATCACACTAAATGGTGAAAGTATCCGAAGTCTAACTATAAAACCCTGAGTGAACTTGGTAAAAATCAAAGTGTTGTACATTATTAACAATATAATATATGAATTATTATAACGAATGCTGTTGGGACCCGGTGGCAGCACACCCAGATGAGTTCAATGTACAAGAAGCTGGGTTCAAGTTCCTGGGTCACACTTGCAAGGGGAATGCTTCATGGGCAGTGAAGCAGTGCTGCAACTATTTCCCTTTCTCCCTATCTACTTTTTCCTTCTAAATTTCTTTCTGTCTCTATCATATATATATATTCTATCTAGCACTGGGGAGATAACTCCGCATGTTAGAGCACAAGACTTACATAAATGAGGCCACAGAAATTGAAGGTATACTTAGGGTGGGGCCCACTTTCCTGCATGCTTCTCTTAATTCAAATCAAATAATATTGCATCCATGGATCACAACCTAATCAACACAACAAGTGTTGCCCCAGCATGCTTCACTTCAGACTATGTCCAGAGACTTCAGGTGTGGAATGACAACCCTTCAGCTTCATCACTCGGGTGAGACCTTTCCTTTCATAGTATTCTCTAATTCCATTCCAGGTGGTCCACTCCCCAATAAAGTCCCCAAACTAGATATAGTCCAGGTCCCCTGAGATAGAGCATATGTTCACACGTGCCCACAAACCTGGGAAAAATATATACCTGAAACCAGAAGTACACGAGTCTGCAGGGAGTACCCCCCCCCAACACTTCATCTGCACTATTCCAGCCTTTAGGTTCATAATTGTTCAACAATTTGTTTGGCTTTGTATATTAACTCTCTTTTCAGCCAGGTTCCATATGCCAGCATGATGCCGACCAGACTTCCCTGGACAGAGGATCCCACCAATGTGTCCTGGAGCTCTGCTTCCCCAGTGCCCCACCCTACTAGGGAAAGAGAGAGGCAGACTGGGAGTATGGATCAACTTGTCAATGCCCATGTTCAGTGGGGAAGCAATTACAGAAGCGACACCTTCCACCTTCTGCAACCCACAGTGACCCTGGGTCCATACTCCCAGAGGGATAGAAAATGGGAAAGCTATCAGGGGAGGGGATGGGCTATGGAGATCAGGTGGTGGGAATTGTGTGGAGCTGTATCCCTCTTATCCTATGGTTTTGTTAAATAAAATAAAATTAAATTAAATTAAATTAAATTAAATTAAATTAAACAATTGAAGGTTTGATCTCTAAAACCAACATATGCCATAACTATGCTCTGGTTTCTCTCTTCTCCACTTCTCTCTCCTCCACTTTTCTCTCTTACTGTCTCTCTCTCTTATAATAACCCTTTCAAAAGAATAATATTGATCAGTTCTTTTAATATAGCAATATTAATAAACTTCAGGTGATGTTTGTCATTTGCCATTCTTATCCCTTATATGTCTTGTGAATTTAATATTGCACCTTGCATCTTTTGGACTAGATAGAAAAACTTATTTCATTGATCCAACTCCATATGCTATTCTTTTTCTTCCTAAAATTATTTTTATTAGTGATTTAGTGATTTAATAATGATCAACAAGATAGTGGGATAAGAGGGGTACAATTCCATACAATTCTTACCACCAGAGTTCCATGTACCCTCCCCTCCACTGGAATTGTCCCTAGTCTTTATCCCTCTCGTATTATTGACCAAAGATTTTTTTTCCATATTCTAGTCTAACCCAAGTTATCTTTCAATGTATATGGTAATTAGTAACATGGGAATTATATACTTCGGTTTTGCAGAATTTGGCTCAAGTACATTTATAATCTCCTTCTTCCTTTATCATTCCCTCCTCCTGCAATGGCTTCCTTAGTAAGGGATTATTTCCTGCTTGTGCCATACTCAGTGTACAGAATTGCATGTGCAGTTCCTCACTGGAAAATAAGCCCATTATACAACATTCCCTGCATTACAGGACTAAAACAGGGAGCAAAGAACTTAACACAGAATGTAAGAGAGTTGAGTTGTTGCACTGTTTTTGTTTCTCACTTCATATTCTACTTTTGGTAAGTTCAACTAAGATCTAATTTACTAGAATATATTCAACACTGATATAACTTCTCTTTATGAAATAACAGGGTTCTTATCATTTGAAAGTTACCTTTGCAAATGACAAGTGTATTAGTTGATCTAATTCCCCACTAATTTACTTCACATTGTCATTAACAATGATTGGAAAATTATATAAGAAATATTGAACGCACACACAACTCAGCTTTTTAAAAATAAAACTAAATGCAACAAATGATTACAGAAATGATTACAGCTATACATCTCTAAATTTTGAAGATTTTTTTAGAAGTCCAATTTATCAAAGAGTTCTACTTTGCCAGGTTGAGAAATGATCTCCTCTATAGAGCCTATATTTCCCCCAGTCCAGGAAACTCTAGGGTGGGGCTCACTTTCCTGCATGCTTCTCTCAATTCATACCAAATGATATTGCATCCCCCAGTCCCAGCCTAATCAACACAATGAGTACCACTTCAGCATGCTTCACTTCAGACTGTGTCCAGAGACCTCAGGCATGGAATGTCAACCCTTCAGCCTCATTACTCAGGTGAGACCTTTCCTTTCATAGGATTCTCTAATCCCATTCCAGGTGGTTCACTTCCTAACAAAGTCCCAAAACCTAGATATGCACCAGATCCTATAATATAAAGCATATGTTCACATGTATCCATAAATTAGGGCAAAATATGTACCTGGAAGCAAAAGTACACAATAGTCTGCAGTGAGTCAGTATTAAGTTCCTAATGAAATAGTGTCTACTTAGACTTAGATATCCTCCTCACTTACTTCCTATTACAGTTCCCTCACTCACTCCAAAGATAACCTTATCAAAGCAAGGATTGCAAAAGCTGAATAAAGGCAAGAGACTGTCATTCTTTAATGATGACTCTTTAGTCACTATCAGGCCACCCCATCAGCTGGGGCCCTAGTCGGGGAGTCCTGAGATTCCCAAACAGATATGATGGGCCTAGACCTCAAATAAATCCCTCTTTCCATTGTTACCAATCATCTGTATCAGGCCCCTTTTTGGGCCCCCATAGGACCTTGCCCTCAACTTGGATCAACAACAGTAGAGAATGTTTCATCCTCTGAAGGGAGGTTGTACAATATACTCTATGCTACACCTGAGGAAGATGGGGCAGGATATTGGGGCAGCTTGGAATGTTCCTATTCATGACCACAGAATGTGACCTCAGATCTACAGGGATGCAGAGGTCACATAGGCTCCTAAGCTGAATATGGGCCCCAGATCACATCAAATCAGTGGGGTTTACAGTCAACAGTATTTATACACCTTTCCCATATTTGGGAGCTACTCTCTTCCCTGATCCAGCTTTCTGGTCTTTTCCCAGCCATGACACTATCCTCCCAGACAATAACTTGGATCTACCTGCATATCAGATTTCAGGCTCAGGGGAAAAAAAAAACTAGTATAGTTACAGGCCCTTTTAAATTTAACTAAAATATGCCTACTAGCTGTCTACAAAACAAAGACACCCCCCAAATTCCTCATCTGCACTATTCCAGCCTTTAGGTTTATGATTAGTCAACACTTTGTTTGGCTTTATATGTTAACTCTTTTCAGCCACCAACCAGACTTCCCTGGACAGACAACCCCACCAATGTGTCCTGAAGCTCTGATTCCCCAGAACCCACCCGACTAGGGAAAGAGAGAGGCAGGCTGGGAGTATGGATCAACCTGTCAATGCCCATGTTCAGAGGGGAAGCAATTACAGAAGAAAGAACCTTCTGCATCCCACAATGACCTTGGGTCCAGACTCCCAGAGGGTTAAAGAATAGGAAAGCTACCACGGGAGGGCATGGGAAAGATAACTCTGGTAATGGGAATTGTGTGGAGTTGCACCCCTCTTATCCTATGGTTTTGTCAATGTTTCCTTTTTATAAATAAAATATTAAAAAATGAGAATCAATTTCATTTGCAAACTAGTTGAAATACCCTACTGTGATGAAGAAAAATTATCTCATGTTAAATTAAATTTCAGTGAAATTAACTTTAACACAGAATATGTTATTGAATGTAAGTGCAGTTGTCTTTACTATTACATAAAATTGACTTTCTGCTTTTAAGTATCTATTTAATGGGAGAGAACAAAATAAAGACTGGATCATTATGCAGACCAAATATAATAGTGAAAGCCACTCAGGTCTCAGGTTTGCAAAGCATGACTTTACCAACTGAATCACCTCCCAAACTTCATGTACTGCTCTTAATTTCAATTTTTTTGTGCTATTAAACTGTTTTAAAGCATTTTGTGCTAATTTCACAAGATCACTGACTCATTCTAAATATTTTTAACTCTATTCACTTAAAAACTTATATTTGACATCTTAAGATATTCTGTAGTATAAATCCTTAAAATAACTTGTATCCTTTTTCTACTTTAGTAAATGGATGTTATTCCATACATCACCATATAGATGACAGAAATATATAATGAAGAAGATAGAATATTTCACTTGAAGATGATCATAATCAAGAGAAAGAAAATAGGGAGACAAAATTACATTTCCAGGGGTCAGGTGGTGGCGCACCTGGTTGAGTGCACAGGTTATAGTGCACAAGGACCCAGGTTCAAGCCCCCAGTCCCCACCTCCAAGGAGAAAGCTTTGCAAGTGGTGAAGCAGTGTTGCAGGTGTCTCTCTGTCTCTCTCCCTCTCTATCATCCCCTCCCCTCTAGGTTTCTGTCTGTCTCTATCCAATAAGTAAATAAAGATACATTTAAAAAATTTTTTGATTACATTTCCATAAAGGCCCAAAAGTAGCTTATATGATAAGTATTTCTTGATTATGAAGTATTTTTCTTTTTTTTTATTATAACCAGGGTTATCAATGTGACTTGGTACTTGCATGATGAGTCTACTATTACCAGGGTCACTTTTTCCTTTCTTTTATTTGATACAGAAGTTGAGACAGAGAAGTAGAGAAAGAAACGCCTGCAGTTCTGCTTCACCACTTATGAAACTTCCCCTTGCTGGTGGGGACTGGGGACTTGAACCCAGATTCTTATGCATGGCAATGAGTACGCTCTACTGGGCACACCACTGCCTAGTCAATAACTCAGAATTTTCCATTCACTCTTCTGAGTGCTAAAGAGATAAATGAGCAACAATGATCTCTATTCTCTTAGAGTTTATTCTGTCATGTACAGGTGTTTTTTTTTAAAGCAAAATAAAATGGCCTTCATGATAAATAATGGAATATAGTACATAGGAAAACAAAACAAAAAAGAAATAGTTAGGGATGGCCAAGGAGATACCTGCAGCACTGTTTTTCTACCACTTGTGAAGCTTTCCCCCTGCAGGTGGGGACTGGGGGCTTGAACCCGGATCCTCGATCATTGTAACATGTGCACTCTACTAGATGTGTCACTTCCTTTGTTATTTATTTATAGTTATTTCTATTTTTATAGCTATTTATAGTTGTTAGTTAGCTAGTTAGTGACTGTCTTTGTTGTTAGGGTGAATGAAATTGATTTCTGGATTTCTTCTTATTTAGCTTAGTATTCACAATAGAAGAATGCCATAGAATTTTTTTTCCTGTTGATTTTATAGTCTGCCACCTTATTGTACTGCTTAATAATTTTCAGGAGTTTCTACTGGATTCTTTTGTATTTTTCTATGTATACTATGATGTCATCTGCCAATAGTGATAGTTTAACTTCTCTTCCAATCTGTTCCCCTTTAATCTCCTTCTTGTGTGTTGTTGCTATTTCTAGGACTTCTATGTCTGTGTTGAATAGTACTGGAGCCAGTGGGCAGCCCTGTCTTTTACCTGACCGTGGAGGGAAAGTTTTCTGTTTCTCTCCAGTGAGTATGATGTCCTACTTTTATGAAGCTTTTTATTTAATGACAGAGAGGCTTTAAATAATCAACAAGTGAAAATAAATACATTTAAAAATAAAATAACAAGTGTTAATATGGTTTTATATGCAAGAGTATGGAGGGCAGGGAGTGACACACCCAGTAGAGAGTACACATTGTTATATGTAGAACCTGGGTTCAAGCCTCTGGTCACCACCTGCAGGAGAGGTCTCTTCATGAGCAGCTTAACAGTGCTGTGGATCTCTCCTTTCTCTCTCTCTCTCTCTTTCTCTCTCTTTCAATTTCTCTCATATCTATCTGAAAAAGAGAAAAAAGATAGAGAGAGAAGAGGTAAAGTATCACTAGGAACAGTTGATTTGTAGTACAGGTATTGAACTCCAGAGATAACTCTTATATAAGAAAAAAACAAAGCATACACACACACACATACACACACACACACACACACACACACACACACAAATGAGTACAATGCCACTGATAAATGTAACAGGATGATGAAGAAACATGATGAAAGTTG
Source organism: Erinaceus europaeus (assembly GCF_950295315.1). Classification (NCBI taxonomy): domain Eukaryota; kingdom Metazoa; phylum Chordata; class Mammalia; order Eulipotyphla; family Erinaceidae; genus Erinaceus; species Erinaceus europaeus. The sequence goes on along the minus strand of NC_080162.1, from coordinate 128,866,423 downwards.
TTATGGAGCTATAGCCCAAAGCTACTGAGAAAGTGATGGCTCCAACTCCACTAGGGAAAGACAGAAATAGGCTAGGAATATGATCCACCTGCCAATACCCACGTTCAGTGGAGAAGCAGTTACAGAAACCAGAACCCCCACCTCCTGCAACTTAAAAAGAATTTTGGTTTATACTTCCAGAGGAGGGAGAAGTGATAGGGAGGAGATGACCAGAGGGCTCTGAACTCCAACTCCATCAGGACATAGAAAGAGAAAAAGAAGAAAAGGAAGGACATTTGGAAGTAGTAATAGGTGTAGATGTGACTTAGAAAGGAAGAGAAGGCAGGACCATAAAAAAATGGGTATATATATATATATATATATATATATATATATATATATTAGACACAGATAGCTATAGAAATAATAGTCAACTCATATCTGTGCACTTGGTAGAATTACTGTAGCTTCCATTGGAGCGAGTGGGGACACAGTGCGCTGGTTGTGAGAATGGTGTGGAATTATACCCTTGTTATCTTATAATTTTATAAATCAATATTAAGTCACTAATAAAATTAAAGAGGAAGAGAGTGATAGCTAAGGTTTGATGAAAAACTAGGAGGTAACATAGGAGGAAATGTGAGTCAGGGCATTTGAAAAGGGGAGGACAGCAGATGCAGTCTAGAAGGCAATGTGGACTATTGAAAAAAATATCAATAGTACCAGTAGATAAGAAGGAAGAAATCAGAACAGTAAGGGGAAACATACAGTGTAAGTTAGATTGGGTATAGTATATTGCACCAAAGCAAAATACTCTGGGGAAAGAAAGAAAGGTTTGGGAGGGAGGGGCATTGGGGTTCTGGTGTATGATGGGGGTTAAAAGTTGTACATATGAAAGAAACTTCTTGCCTTGAAAATATGTTTTGCTTAGCCATAAGATTATCTTTTAGAAGTGGGATGCTTATTTTGTCGTGAGTTTTGGAAAGGTAATAATAGAGATTACTGGAAGATTAAAACTCACTCCAAGCTCATCTTAATGTCGCCATTGGATTGCTTCCAAATTGCACAACTTGGTAGATAGTAATGCCATTTCATGAACTCGTATACTTTGGAAGAGGTCCAATTTGGGTGTGGTGGGAGATCTTGAGTTAGAGAGGGTGTAAGAGAGTTCAATGCATAGCCTCCTTTCATCTTTTATAAGCAATCACCAATTAATAGAACCTATGATGGTTTGGAATTTTATAAAATAAACACATTCAATATTTGCTTTAAAATAACTCTTTGACACCACTATTCTGATAAATACAACTCTGTTTATATTGGAGGGGGAAAGTGACCAGACCTTTGAGAGTGGATTGCATGTGATAAACCTCACTTATGTATAAGGCAGATCAGAGAGAAAGTACAGTGGAAGCACAGAGAACTTGTCTTTAGGTGGATAGCTGGTTTCATTCTCTGTACCATAAGTTGTCAAAACTGAACAATACAGTGGCAAAAGAAAAAGAAAGAGGGAGACAGAGGGAGGGAAGGAAGGAAGGAAGGAAGGAAGGAAAGAAAGAAGGAAGGAAGGAAGGAAACAAGGAAGGAAAGAAAGAAGGAAAGAAGGAAGGAAGGAAGGAAGAAGGAAGACAGGGGCCAGGTGGTGGTGCACCTGGATAAGCACACACATTGCAGTGCGCAAGGATGCTGTAAAGAGGATTCCCCATTAAACCACTGTATAATTGAAAAAAAAAACTATCATTTCCAAGTCTTTCTGCTTAAAAATTGGGTTTCATCTTGTTTCATATTATAAATTATTGCTTTTAGATACCACCAGCCTGATTTTTCTCTCTTGCCTCTTTCAAACCCACAAATTGTCCATGCTCTTGTCCTCCCATGCCTAGTCCCTTGGGATTCCTATTCTTCACCTAAAATAACCAGTTCAACTCTAGTGGATACCCTATCCTTATGACGTCACTTACAGTTAACTCTGATTTCCTAACTCTGTGATCTGCAAATGAACTCTTGTCTATAACCTAAAGGTTGATCTAACTGAAAGTTGAATATATGTACTAGTGAATAGAAAATTTTTACAATACGTCAATTGAAACTATATTTCATTTATTAGTATTATATTATTACCTATAATTATTATAGATAATATGTGTCAGGCTCTTATTATGTTACACACTATACTAAATAATCTGCAAGCATTCTGATAATATTTTTACATTTTTATTTATTTATTATTGGATAGAGACAGAAAGTAAAAGAGGAGGGGGAGATAGAAAAGGAGAGAGACAGAGAGACACCTGCAGCCCTACTTCTCCACTCATGAAGATTTCCCCTTGCAGGTGGGGATCCAGGGCTTGAACCTGGGTCCTTGCACACTGTAACATGAGCACTTAACCAGGTATGCCACTGCCTGGACCCTTTGACACCAGTTCTTAAAATAACTGTAGGAGATTAGGATTAATAACATGATTTATGCATGTGTAAACCAAAGTAAATTAATTTGTTCAAAGTTACACAGTAGGTGCAATAACTAGTCATGTAGTCATCAGATTGCAATGAACTACTACCATATACAAATCTATATTTAATCATATTTATTACCCTAAAGCTTAATAAATAATATTACTTTAATACAAAAATTTACTTAGGTTTTGTTTTGCTTTAATAATGTACAAGAGAGATTATATAATAGGACAGAAGTGGTCTGGAATATCACAAAAATAATTTCTCAATAAATTATAAAACTAGCTTGCATACTGCCTATGTGAAGAAAAATTAAAAAGCTGAAATTTAACCACATGGATAAAATGTAAAAAGTTAAAAACAGACATTCATAATTCAGGCTGTCAGCTTTCAAAATTTTCATCATAGGCTGGGCATTTTAAACTATACTGTAGTGTCTTAACAGAGCCTTGAAAATTTTTGATGACAAGAAAAAGTGTAGTACATTTGAATATACTCAGTAGAACATGGAAAACTAAGAATAAAAAATTTAAAAAGGAGTTTATCTAGAAGCTTTTAAGTTGAGGGAAGTCTGGAGAAAGTGGTTGCAGAAACATTATTAATAGTGATGTATTGACATCATTGATTATGAAATTAATGGAAGTTAGAAGAATCTGTCTCTGAGCTTTTATTCAAAGATTTCAAATATTCTAAGAGAGTCCCATGGTCAGATCTTTCAAAAGAGACTGATGAATTGAACATAATAAAAAGCACAGATCAAGACTCTGTCAGCCAGCATTCTGAAATCATTATGCTTTCCCCAAAGACTGACCCTTCTACCATGCTAGAAGCCTAAAGGCTGACAGCCACAAAATATTATACTGACTTTAGTATAAGGATGATGTGACTCAGCTTCCAACCTACTTTCCCAGTGATTTCCTGTGCAAAAAAGAAAGTTTGGCTATAAATAACCTATTTGCCCAGAGACTACGAGAGATGCTTACATTGGTTTTAGTTTATCATTTTAAAAGTAAGAACAGCATGGATAGATCAGTTGATGGTTAAACATAATCTCCCAACCATCTGTAGTGTCAGGCTCTTAACAATCTTTGAGGCATAACAAAGCAAAAGGTAAAACAGAATCATGTGGTACAACAGAAAAGCTGTAAGTGCTAATGGCATTCAGTATTATTCATTAAGATTGACTGGACCCCCTTTCTTTTCAATTCAGTATAAGACTATTTGGTTAAATAAATTTAGTTCAAAGAACAATATGTCTTGTTTTGATCCACTGTTAAAGCTAGCTATATCTGATAAAGAATATGATGTATATTTAAACTTAGGTTAAATCACTGTTGCTCTTCATTAAGTTCAACCATTAGCATTTCCAATCAGGAAGAATTAGGTGGCTTGGGAAGCAATGGTTCTGACAGCTTTTGAAAAAAGGAAACAGCCCAGTTTAGAAAGCTGGAAGTCTAGGGCTTTTAAGTTTAAACAATGAGTACTTTGTAAGTAACCATTTACAAGACTTCCAAGTCAACTAGACTATTTGGAACCAGATAGAAACTTCATTGGCCAAGAAATTGAAATCTGGTATAGTTACAACTCAATCTCTACAGCTTCAGTATTACAGTTCATATGTCACAACTCAACATTTATTCAGAACTTCAACTACAGCTTTGGCAACACAGATCCTTAAGCTGGGTGTCCACATAACACAGTAGGGAATGCACTTATGTAGTCAGCAGGGTGGAGAGTAGGAAGGTTTTATGCAAGTAAGGCTTCCAACCAGTGTATTTCTGATTGCAGCAAAGTTCATCAAGCAATGATTAACCAATCCTGGGAAGTCTTGAGCTCCATTATGGGAGTGGATGCATATAAGCATTATTAAGAGGCTAAGTGCTTTTGGGCACACCAGAAACTCCACCCTCAGTAGTCTGCCAGTTCTGTTTTGATCCAGTCTACATGTCTCCATATTAACTTTCCTTTTTATAATACTTATCATATTTTAATAGTATTCCTGCATATCAGTAGAGATTTTCAATGACTGAGCAGAATCTGTTTCCTACTGGACATTGAAGTAGATTCAGCATGACTGGAACTCTAAATGTTTTTTCAAGGACTTGACCTTCTGACATGCAAGAAAAATGCAGGTTTTCATTTCTACCCAAAAGCAGAAAGCTCTTAGGACAACTTCTATTAGAGAAAGTAAAGCAAAGAAAGATTTACTAACAACTTAGATTTAAAAAAATAAATCTTGATCAGCCTAAGACTCCCCAAACAGTAGATGAAATCACAACAAATAATTCACAAATCTAATACTAACATATAACAAGATCAAGAATGACATGTTAGACCCTGAGCCTGTAGAAAGTAGTTCTTGGGGCAGAAATGCAGGGATACCACTCTTGCTATTCAAGATATATACTACTTCCTCCACTACAAATTCCAACAAACAAACACTGAATGCTTCACTTTGAGTTTGAAAAAAAAAAAAAAAACCTCTCCCCGACTCCTTTAGTTAATGAAAAGATATGCATACATAGAATCTTTAATAAAATTTCATAATCATTATGTAAGGTGACTACTTGAACAGGGAGATACCTACATAAGGTATATATTCCATATGAAAATGTCGAAAGTGGTCTTCAAAAGGTAATCTGAAAGTATGTTTCTAATTAAGAACATTAATATTGGTATGACAGAAAATGCTTTTGCTTTGAGACACTAACAAATCTATCATTTTTAGTGAAGATAATGCCAAGCATTATCCTTTACAAATAATGCAAGACAGGAAAATGAGGATTGTTTAAATTCTCACCTTGTCCTATCAAACCAGTGCATGCATGTCAACACACATGCACAAACACACGCTTCAAGACAGCATGGAAAGCCAAAATCTGAGCCTTTTGGCAAAGAGAATAGAGAGAAAAATGTTAAATAAAACAAATATAATTTTATATACTACTAATGAGAATATAAACTGGAAGAGACTTTCTGGAGGGAAGTATGGCAATATTCATAAAATTTTAAGTGTTCTTTCTTCTTGACCCAATAATTCTATTTTTAGAATTTAATACATAATTATTTAAAAAATACTTACTGTGCATTATTTATTAAGCATACAAACTACTCAATCTAAGCTTCTGTCAATGCAATGGTTAAATTATGAAAAATATCATTATGCAATACAATACAGACTTGAGTTACATATTTTAACACTGCTTAACTTTGAAAGAAATTAACTAAAAATGAATAAAGAAAGATATGAGGAGATAGGTCATTTTGATTAAAAGCAATGTGTTTATATGCATTTTTGTGTTACATAGATATAGTCAAATTTATAAAAGTCCATGAGGCATGTGATCAGAGTTTATAACTGGAAAGAGTAAAAAAAAGTAAAAAAAAGAGTAAAAAAAGTAGAAAAGAGTAAATTTCATTTCATTATCATATAAATGTCTACATAATTTTAAATATTAAAAACAAATGTGTAAATATTAGAAATGAAGGGCCAGGCAGTGGTATATCTGGTTAAGCACAAATACAACATTACGCAAGGACCCAGGTTCAAGTCCATGGTCCCCACCTGCAGAACAGGAAAGGTTCACAAGTGGTGAATTAGAGCTGAAAGTGTCTCTCTCCCTCTCTATCTACCCTACCCAGGCTCCCCACCTGCAGGGGAGTTGCTTCACAAGAGGTGAAGCAGGTCTGCAGGTGTCTTTCAGCCACACGTGTATGTTATTTATACGAATGAAGAAGGCCAATCTTTATTAATTTTTTTGAGAGAGGAGGGGAAGAGACGGAGAGAGAAAGAGAGACACCTACAGACCTGCCTCACTGCTTTTGAAGCAACACCCCTGCAGGTGGAGAACAGGGGCCCCAACCGGGATCCTTGAGCAGGTCCTTGAGCTTTGCACTATTTCCGCTTAACCTGATGCGCTACCTCCTGGCCCCCTTCAGGTTCTGTTTTAATAATTTGTGCAAGATGAGAGTTTAGTATGTAAGATATGTATGATCATGGTGTCTGTAATATAGGTGTAATCATTAATCTTTATTATTATTTTTTTTCTTTACTAGAGCCCTACAAAACCTTTAAGATATATACCCATTCCCATGTCAACCTTTTTCATAAAATAATTATAACCTGAGTATCCACTAAAATGGGTCACTTTTACTGTAAGCAAAGTTGTAACCTTCTGCATTATTAGCTTATGATCATCTTCCTTCCTTCACGTTAGTTGGTCTCAACTGATGTAAAATTGTAAAACATTTAGTCTCACATGAAATTAGATTCATCTAATTTCACCCTTTATGCAGTTGTTCTCCACTTAGTTCATAATAATAAATTCAGGTTATGTTCATGTTTTTGTTTGTTTTTCTTGTCTCCAGGGTTATCACGGCTCCTGTGGCCATTTTTTTCCATTGTTGTTGCTGCTGCTGTGGCTGCTCTTATTGGACAGGACAGAGAAATAGAAAAAGGAGGGGAAGACAGACAAGGAGGGAGAGAGGGAGACACCTGTAGACCTACCTTATTGCTTGTGAAGCAACACAGGTGGGGAGCTGGGGCTGGAACCAGGTTCCTTGAGCAGGTCCTTGCGCTTCGCACTATTTCCGCTTAACTCAATGCGCTACCTCCGGGCCCCCTTCCGGTTCTGTTTTAATTAATTTGTGCAAAACGAGTCTTTAGTATGTAAGATAGGCATAATTACTGTGTCCTTAAGATAGGTATTATCATTAATCCTTTGTCACTGAATATGTCAGTCTCCCTCTTGGGCACATTCTAAGACTGGTCTTACAGTCATATCTGGCCAATGATGCATGAGTGGAAATGGTCTGGGTCAGTTCTGGGTGAGTGCATTGGCTAAAGAGAGCCGTCCTGAACGCCTCTCTGGTGTGGTAATAGGTAATATTTCAGATAGTGACTATGTCTGTTTATGTCCTTTGAGTAAGAGTGATATGGAGTAGCATTCCCAGCTAATGTAAACTGAGTAAGTAGTATTGGCACACACACACACACACACACAAAAACAAACTTTGTTGCTTTTTAAATATTAAGATTATGATGGTTTTCAATGTAACACAATCCAGATCAACATGACAGATCAGATAGTCATCTCCATTTATATATGAGGAAGCTGAGGAGTAGAGACGAAAATGAACTACTGAACCTTGCCCATCACGCCATAACGTGACCTAGCACGATGGGATTCCTTCCAGGCAATCTCTCCACAGAATCTGCACTTTTACTCCTCTCCTGCATGGTATTACATGAACATGAGACATCTTCTGGCTGTGATTCTTTTCTCACACACACAGAAATGCAGAGCAGCATACATTCAGAGGGACAAGTGTATAGTAATAAAAAGAATGTATTTAATAGGGCCAAACCTTAGAGACCCATTTTTTCTCTCCTGACTGAGTACTCTGTCATTTTAATAGGACAACCACAGTTTTCACAAATCATTTAGTTAGGACAATTTCTGGGATAATTACCTTGTCAGTTAAATTTTAAAATATTGAAATTAAGGCTGAAGTTTGAAAATTACTCACAGCTTTTACTTTCTCCTTGTTCTACAAAACCAACAATAATGCCCAGAACTACATGAATCCTTTGATACAATAAACCTGAGATCAAATGATGTATAATCAATTTTTCACAGTGGTTAAAATGATCCACAGAGAAAAGCATGTTTCAGCTGGTTACAGAGGCAGGGGCTTATTATTATAATATAATGTGACTCAGTATATTTGCCAAAGGATATTAGTCAAGAAATTAGTAAAAATAATGTCTTGTAAAACCAAACAACCATTTCTGATGCTTATAACAATACACAGAGTTTATAATTGATTAGAGAGATTTTTAACACAGGATAAAAATGAAAACGAGAGAAATTGTTAAGTTGTGATGTTGTATTTCCCTCATAGGTCGATGGAGCATGTATTTCCTTTTAGGACAGCACTCCACTATGCAATAACAGTAGTCACATGTGGTTACTTAACTTTAATAAAATAAAGCAATCAGGTGCTCAGTCATTTCAAGTGTGCCTCTTCTGTAAGGAGGCAAATTAGTTCAGTCTGATGAGGATAATGTGAATGAAAAGATAGGCAAGTGCCAGGAAGTCCAGAGAAGGGGAATTTTCAGCACACTGTTCAAGGAAGTCACGCTAGAGATAAATTCTGATATGAGTCCTGACAGTTCAGTAATGAGAAACATAGACAAATAAATGTGAGAAGGGGCCTAAAATTAGAGGCAGCAATATGAGTAATGATAGACTTGAAAGGTTCTTGAGGTGTTTGTGAAATTGGAGCCAGCATAGTTTTGAAGGAAGAAATAGGCAACGAAGCTGTTAATGTCAAGATCATAAGGGGCCTGACATTGAATGCTTTATTCTGCAAAAACACTTGGGCTTTATTTTGTGAACTAAACAGTCACCGTGAAGGTCTTAGCAGAGGAATAACGAGGTCAGCCTGGTATTTTGTGGTGTTCACCTGGTTGTCCTACGGAAAGTATATACAGATAATAGATTCTGGTCATAATGAAAAGGAAAGATATTTCAGCAGGAACATATATGCAGAGGGAAGGAAGCAGATAAGAAAAAACTTGGGAGTCGGGCGGTAGCGCAGGCAGCGCAAAGCATAAGGACCTGTGTTAGGATCCCAGTTTGAGCCCTTGGCTCCCCACCTGCAGGGGAGTCGCTTTGCAAGTTGTGAAGCAAGTCTGCAGGTATCTATCATTCTCTCCCCCCCCCTTTGTCTTCCTGTCCTCTCTCCATTTCTCTCTGTCCTATCCAACAACAATGACATCAACAACAACAATAATAACTACAACAATAAAACAACAAGAGCAACGAAAGGGAATAAATAAATATCAAAAAAAAGAAAAACCTTTAGGGAGTCTGGGCAGTGGCACACCTCGTAAAGCACATATAGTACTAAGCACAAGGACCCGCACAAGGATGTGGGTTCAAGCCCCCCGCCCCATACTTATTTTCCAACAAGCCTGAACAAATTTTGCTCAAATTGGCAAATCACAAAATTTCACCTAAGGAATAGAGGTGGGAGTTTGTTTATGCTGATTTTTGTCCGCAAGTTAGTGCCCACCTTGCGAGGGACTTCAAGGTATGTCTGTTTTAAAATAATCGTTCTTGCCTCAAACAAACACACAAAGGCTTGCAGAGGCACATTGGAGAACTCTGGATGCTGATGTCGAAATCCACAAATAAGCTAACAACTATGGCAGTGGTGCACCTGGTTAAGCACTCACAGCAAGCAAGGACAATTGATCTTTGGTCCAGAGGGATAAAGAATAGGGAAACTTCTAATGGAGGGGATGGGACACAGAACTCTGGTGGTGGGAATTGTGTGGAATTGTACCCTTCTTATCCCACAATTTTGTTGATCATTATTAAATCACTAATAAAAAATTTTAAAGAATAACAAGAGCTAGGTAGAAATAGTAGTGGAAGGAGATGCAAGGAGGTATTTCGGTCAAAGTCAGTGGGAGCCAGACATTGACTGTTTCACTCTGCATAAACTTGGGGTTTTATAGTGTTATTTTTTTCCCAACAAAGCATATGCAGTCTTTGGAGTTATTTTCTAAAGAGAAGTATCAAAAAAAATTCACTGTCCTAAAGAGGAATTTTTGGTACACTCCTCAGTGTTTTAGGAAAAAGGAAACTATAGTGATTCAAAAAATATTGGTGGCCCTGCCATTCCTGGTGATGTATCCTAAGGAACCAAAAACACCCATCCAAAAAGCTCTGTGTACACTTATGTTGATAGCAGCACAATTTCTAACAGCTGAAATCTAGTTGTGCAACAACAGATGAGTGGCTGAGAAATTTGTGGTCTATATACACTATGGAATACTACTAAGTTATTAATGATGAATTCACCTTCTTCATCTCATCTTGGATTGAGCTTGAAGGAATCATTTTGAATGAGATAAGCCTAAAAGAGAAGGATGAATATGGAATGTATGATGGTGGAGGAGGATCTAGACTGGAGGTGAGAATTTTCTGAAGAAAACTGAGAAATTTTACACATGTACCAACTACTGGATTTACTGTAGGTCTTGGTGCATAATGGTGAATAAAAAGATAAGTAGCAGCAACAAATGCTGGAGAGGATGTGGGGACAGAGGAACCCTTTTACATTGCTGGTGGGAATGTAAATTGGTACAGCCTCTGTGGAGAGCAGTCTGGAAAACTCTCAGAAGGCTAGACATGGACCTTCCATATGATCCAGTAATTCCTCTCCTGGGGTTATACCCCAAGGACTCCATAACACCCAACCAAAAAGAGGTGTGTACTCCTATGTTCATAGTAGCACAATTCATAATAGCCAAAACCTGGAAGCAACCCAGGTGTCCAACAACAGATGAGTGGCTGAGCAAGTAGTGGTATATATTAAAAACGGTGAGTTCACCATTTTCAGCCCGTCTTGGATGGAGCTTGAAAAAATCATGTTAAGTGAAATAATGCAGAAACAGAAGGATGAATAGGGGATGATCTCACTTTCAGGCAGAAGTTGAAAAACAAGATCAGAAGAGAAAACACAAGTAGAGTCTGAACTGAAATTGGTGTAATGCACCAAAGTAAGATTCTAGAGTGGGTGGATGGGGGGGAGAATACAGGTCCAAGAAGGACCTAGTGGGGGGTTGTACTGTTATATGGAAAACTGAGTAATGTTATGCATGTACAGGCTATTTTATTTACTGTCAAATGTAAAACATTAATTCCCCAATAAAGAAATTTTAAAAAATGGTGAGTTCACCGTTTTCAGCCCATCTTGGAGCTTGAAAAAATCATGTTAAGTGAAATAAGCCAGAAACAGAAGGATGAATATGGGATGATATCACTACTCTCAGGCAGAAGTTGAAAAACATGATCAGAAGAGAAAATGCAAGTAGAACCTGAACTGGAGTTGGTGTATTGCACCAAAATAAAAGACTCAGGTGAGGGTGGTGGTGGGGAGAAAACAGGTCCAAAAAGATGACAGAGGACCTAGTGGGGGTTGTACTGTTATGTGGAAAATGAGAAATGTTATGCATGTACAAACCATTATATTTACTGTCAAATGTAAAACATTAATCCCCCAATAAAGGAATAAAAAAAGGGAGTCGGGCAGTAGCGCAGCGGGTTAAGTGCACATGGTGCAAAGCGCAAGGACCGGCATAAGGATCCCGGTTAGAGCTCAGGCTCCACACCTGCAGGGGTGTTGCTTCACAGGCAGTGAAGCAGGTCTACAGGTGTCTATCTTTCTCTCTTTCTCTCTGTCTTCCCTTCTTCTCTCCTTTTCTCTCTGTCCTATCCAACAATGACATCAACAACAACAATAACTACAACAGCAAAAACAAGGGCAACAAAAGGAAGTAAAAGTACACTCTAATTTCATCTCAGGTGGTTCACTTTCTAAGAAAGTCCCAAAACCTAGATATACACCAGTTTCTGTGAGAGAGAGCTTATGTTTACACGTATCCATAAACTACTGCAAAATATATACCTGAAAGCAGAAGTACACTAGAGTTTGCAGTGAGTACCTCTCTAACACTTCCTCTCCACTATTCCAAGCTTTGGGTCCATGATTGCTCAACAATTTGTTTGGCTTTGTATGTTAACTCTCTTTTCAATCACCAGGTTCCAGATGCCATCAGGATGCTGGCCAGGCTTCCCTGGATTGAAGACTCCACCAATGTGTCCTGGAGCTCAGCTTCCCCAGAGACACACCCTATTAGGGAAAGAGAGGCAGACTGGGAGTATGGACCAACCAGTCAACGCCCATGTTCAGCGGGGAAGCAATTACAGAAGCCAGACCTTCTACCTTCTGCAACCCACAATGACCCTGGGTCCATGCTCCCAGAGGGATAGAGAATAGGAAAGCTATCGGGGGAGGGGGTGGGATATGGAGATTGGGTGGTGGGAATTGTGTGGAATTGTACCCCTCCTACCCTATGGTTTTGTTAATTAATCCTTTCTTAAATAAAAAAATTTAAAATATATATAAAAAATAAACTTTAAAAAAAAATAAAAAAAGAAAAATATATATGTTAAATTGGAAATGGGGAAAACATAACATCTTGAAGTTTGCAGGTGTTCTTAAGAGTGATCTAGGTTGCTCTCATTTCAGGACCAGTCTTCCTTGAGTAACAAAATAGTATAACACAGCCTCCCTTCAGAGAATAGGGCAGTCCCTACCATTGCTGTTCTATGGTGAGGGCAAGGTCTTGGAATGGACTCATGATGACATTCTTGATGGAAGTGACCAGTGATGGTAGAGAGAGAGATTTGTTAGAGTTTTAGGCCCATCATATCTTTGTGGGAATCCAAACATTCCCTGACTAGAGCCCCAGATGATAGGGTGGCCTTATAGTGACCAAAAAGACAGTCATTAAAGTGAGCCCATCTCTTGCCCTTATCCAGCATTTGTAGTGTTACTTTATATGATGAGGTCAGACTTTAAGTGATTGAGGGAAGTGAAGTAGGAATAAAAGTAGAGGGTACCTAGGCCTAGGTAGTAAATATTTGATTAGGTGTCCTCTTTTATGGTCTTTCCTCTTGCTTGCTGAACTTATTAAGTATAAGTCTACTCACAGCAGACTATTGAGCACTTTCATTTTGAAATAGTATTTTCCCCTAATGTTTCCAGCTAGATCATGGATTGTGAACTCAGACTAAAAGGGACTCGAGGTTACACAGGCTTCTGTGTTAAATATGAATATATATATGATCAATGGGGTTTACAGTTAATAGTATTTATACTTTCCTGATATTTAGGAGGTACTCTTTACCCTAACACAGTTTTCTATTCCTATTCTCAGTGCTAACACCTTCTTCCCAGACAAAACTTTTAGTTTACCTGCATGTTAGCTATCAACCTCAGGCAAAAATTACTAAAGAGTCATGGACCCCTTGAAACATACCTAAAATAGACTTCCTAGCTTCTTCCCACATGAAGACCCCTAGTGTGATTCGCTCTATTCCTACCTTTGGGTTCCTGTTTATTAAACAATTTGTCCTGCTTTACATCTTTAGTACTTAGAAAATTCATTTAGAAAGTTATTTCTCTAAGGCTAACAGATTCTTTTTTTCTTCCAGGGTTATTGCTGGGCTCAGTGCCTGCTCTACAAATCCACTGCTCCTGGTGGCCATTTTTTTCCATTTTGTTGTTGCTGTTATTGCTATTGTTGTTATTATTGCTGTTGTAGTATACGACAGAGAGAAATCGAAAGAGGAGAGGAAGACAGAAAAGGGGAGAGAAAGACACCTGCAGACCTGCTTCATCGCTTATGAGGATATACCCCCTGCAGATGGTTAGCTGGTGTCTCGAACTGGGATTCTTTTGCCGGTCTTTGCACTTTGCACCATGCACTCTTAACCCAGTGCACCACCGCTGGTCACCCAGCTAACAGATTTTTTAGAATGTTTATGTATAGGACAAAATTGGCTTAGCCACTGGGGTCGTAGAAAATTTGTAATGTTTAGAAAGTGAATGGCTCTGGGTTCAGGTGGTGGCATACCTAGTTAAGTGCACATATTACAAGGCATAAGGACCAGGGTTCAAGTCACTGGTCCCCACCTGCAGGGGGAAAGCTTCATGAGTGATGAAGCAGGGCTGCAGGTGTCTCTCTCTTTCCCTCCATATATTACCCCCTCCCCTCCAATTTCTTTCTACCTCTACCCAATAATAAACAAATAAAAATAATAATAAGAGAAAGTGAATGGCTCATTGCCTTACATGGGAGAATCTACATAGAAGCCCTGAAGGGACAGTTAGATTTGACTCTTTAACATATTATGACCATGCAAAGTGTCTTGACTGATTGTTTTTATAAACTGCATACCCAGTAAGTGGCAAATGGCTGATTATACTTACAATGACTTCCCAAAATGCAAAGTGTCACTATTTTATTTCTATTAATAAACATAATTTATAAACTAATAAGCCTTCAGAGAGAAGACACAGCTTAAAAATGAAAATAAAGAATTATGTCTTCTGGCTGATTGGATCCTAAATGTTTGCTATTTGTACCTCAAGTTTTTGACATTATGGGAATTGTTTACAAAACTTTTCCAAGAAATCCATATAAACTATCCCCAGAATAGAACTCAGCAAGTTAAAAGAACTTTGAAGGTTGTGATTTCATTTCTGTTATTGTTGATCTTCCCTACAGACCAAAGAACTGTAAAACATAACACAATGTATTACTGTTTATAAAATACTGATATTTTTTTACTTTATCTTTTATTTGATTTATTTTTCTTTTTTTCCACCTGGGTTGTCACTGAGGCTTGGTGGCTGCACAACAAATCTTATTGCTCCTGGTAGCCATTTTTTATTTTTTGATATTGAGAGAAAAAAATTAGAGGGCAGGGGTATATAGAGAGGGAGAGAGAACTAGAAACACCTGCAGCCCTGCTTCACTGCTTATGAAGCTTTCCCTCTATAGTTGGAAACCATGGACTTCAACCTGAATCCAGGTCTTTGAATACATGTGCTCTACCAGGTGTGCCACTGCCCAGCCCCTCTGAAGGACTTGTTTTTATATCTTTTCTCCATGTAAAAATGATCAATTGTTTAAATTTATCGTGGACAGAGATTTATGGCAGTCAAAGAAGTGTTCTTTTATCTGGAAGTTTATACCTCTATACTATAAAATATCATAACTAAGCTTAGCTACTCACAGATGCTTATTGGTGTTGGTCTTTAAAAAATAATTTTGTAACTCTTTTAGAGCTTGTTCTTAACATTAAATAGTTTGTGATTAGTAGGGTTAATAGGAAGGTATTTTAGTGCCTTTGATACTTAAGTGCATGTAAGAATACTATGGGAAAGCAGTAGTAAGGAATGAGCCTTATGGTTGCTGGGTGGTGGTGTACCAAGTTAAGTGCTCATAGTACATAGCACAAGGGCCCACCCAAGGGTACTGGTTCAAGCCCCTGGGCCCCCGCCTGTAGAGGTTTGCCTCACAGGCAGTGAAGCAGGTCTGCAGGTCTCTCTCTCTCCCCTTAAATTTTTCTCTGTCCTATAAAAAAAAAATGGACACAGGATCAGTGGTTTCATAGTATAGGCACCAAGCTCCAGCGATAAGCCTGGAAGCAAAATTAAATAATAATAATTATTATTATTTAAAAAAGAGGAATGCACATTGTTAAAGCAATGAATTAATCTCTAAATTTATGTAGCTGAAATAAAAAAAAACCATAGCTACTCAGTTTATTAGGGCACTAGTCATTGCTTTGCATAAAAGAAAATGCTCCTGAAACCTGTCTGTGTTTGTTCTTAAAATATTTTATTTTATTGCATATATGGATGATAGAGACAGGCAGAGAGAAATGGCTAGGGGAGAGGGAGATAAGGACAGAAAGAGAGACATCCGCAGCACTGCTTCACTACTTGTGAATCCCCCCACCCCCACAAACACAGGTAGGAATGGGGGCATGGTAGTGTGTGCACTCTGTAAGGTGTGCCACCTAGCCACCAAACAGTTATGTTTGTCTCAAAATTTAATTTCAAGCAATAATTTCTATGTTGGTAGAACTTGTCCATCATCAGGGCCAAGAGGCGTTGCACCTGATTAGTTGCACACATTACAATGCACAAGGACCCAGGTTCAAGTCCCTGGTCCCCATCTGCAGGGGGAAAGCTTCACAAGTAGTTAAGCAGGGCTGCAGGTGTCTGTGTCTCTCTGTCTCCCCCTCCTCAACTTCTCTGTCTCTATCTAATAATAAAAAATAGAGATTTTTAAAAGAGAAATTGTTCATCCTCATGAATTTATATCTTCAAAAGCAAATGAAAAATTTCCTATTTTTGCTGAGAACAACTTCAGTCACAGATGTCAAGGCAAGTTTGACTGAGATTTAAAAAATTTAAACCTTTCTGGGAAGTCAGGGCCAACTGGCATGGATTCAGGAAAGGAGATTTTCCACTGCATTTGAGAATATTGATGTCTCAGTTACTCTCATCTGTCAGTATATAAGGCAATCAGACAACATACCCTAATTGTTTTTCACTGATGGTAAACATTGGCACATGGTTATGGAGGCAATATGCATGTAAGGACAGTGATTGCTGGGCTACAGAGCAAGAACAGCTTCTTCCAGGCAGGAAAACTCATTGATAAAATAGCACAGGCCAGTTGCCAGATCACAATCTAAGAACAACATTGATGGAAAAGCAAACCAGTTTCATTCTCTAACTTTATTGAGACTTTTCTTAAGTTTGGAAATCCACTTTATTAGATACCCAGGGTAACAGTACTGTTCTACAAAATGCATCTTAGAAGTAGTTGCAACAGTCAACATCCAATCTTCTGCATGTTCTCTGTGTAAGGAACGCCTTGCCAAAATCTGGGCCCAGGTTTGAGTCCTGGTTCCACGTGGAAATGTACTGTCACTAGAGGAGACTATGGTGCTTCTTCCTCGTCGTTTCTCTTTATGTATAAATAAAAAGTGACTAGGAAGGGTAAAATTGTGCCTGCACAAAGACACTAGTCTTCAAAAAGAAATTTTAAAAAAATTGCTGGGATAATAGGCATGTTTCTCTTAAATTTTAAGATGATGGTGGTAATAATTGTTGTAATTGAGATGATGGTAATAATTGTTGTAAAGACTGCTAAGTAATGAGGTGAAATTTAACTGTAAAAGTTCAGAAAATATTCTCTAAATGAGAAAAGCTTTGTAACTAAGTCACCTTATAACTTATTTACCTGTGGAAAAATTGAGTGTACACCAAATATGAGCTCTTAGTTATGTTGCACACATTTTACGCAGTTTAAAGTCCAGAACCACTATTCAACAAACATAAATGAATTTGGTTTAAAAATCAACTGCAGGGGAGTTGGGTGGTAGCACAACGGGTTAAGCGCATGTGGCAAAGCGCAAGGACCCGCATAAGGATCCTGGTTTGAGTCCCCGGCTCCCCACCTGCAGGGGAGTCGCTTCACAGGTGGTGAAGCAGGTCTGCAGGTGTCTTTCTCTCTCCTTCTCTGTCTTCCCCTCATCTCTCCGTTTCTCTCTGCCCTATCCAACAACGATGACGACAGCAATAATAACTACAACAACAATAAAATAACAAAGGCAACAAAAGGGAAAATAAATATAAAAAAATTTTTTTTAAATCAACTGCAAAGGGCTGGGTGGTGGTGCACATGTTACAATGTGCAAGGAACCAGGTTCGAGCCCCCAGTCCCCAAAGGCAGGGTGAAAGCTTTGTAAGCGATGAAGCAGTGCTGCAGGTGTCTGTCTCTCTTCCTCTCTATCTCCCCCTTCATTCTCAATATCTGGCTGTCTCCTACCAATAAATAAATAAAAGATAATAAAAAAATTTTAAAAAGGAAAATAGCACATCACATCTACATTTCTATGTTTATATAATCTGCTTTGGCAACTATGACAAAAGTGTGAACTACTCATTCCTTTTTATAAACTCATCTTCTGCTTTGGGGCATAGAATTTATTTCCTTTCACCTTCTCACCTCCAGACAATGCTGCATCCATTTTGTCCTTTCTTTTATAAAGTTAGTAAGATTCTCTTTACTGCATAATCCTTAGCGAAGAAACATTACTTTTCTCCTAATCTAAAATAAGAAATTCTGTTAACTTAACATGTTTTCCCGACTACTATTCTTTTTATCTGTCCCTTTTACAGCTAAAGTCCCTAAAATAGTTTATAAACTCAGTTGTCTAAACTTAGCCTCTCTCCAACTCCCAGCAATTAAAAAAAAATGCTACATGGCTGGTAGAGGGAAAAAAATGATAAAAGAGACAAAGGCTTCTATTTTCATATTGTATAATCTTACAAAATTACCTCTTTTTTATTTTTACACAAACTATGGAAGTATAGAAACTTGAAACTACTCTGAGGTGTGTGTGGGGGGGGGTGGGGGGTGGGAGGGTGAGCCTTTTTGCTCTGCTCTTTGTCATTTTCATTAGCAGTGAATGAAGGTTGGCTTCATAGACATGAAACTTGTGCAGTTGTATGGGCCTGAGCATTCATTGTTTAGTACTCACTTGTCACAATCCCAAATTCTTTTTCCTTTTGTGCAGGATTTGGACCTCACACATGTAGGATTCCACTGCTCCTGTGTAGATGAACTTCCTACCTCCTTCTAATTTCATTGAAGACATATTTTGAAACGGGAGAGAGGAGCAGAGAGGGAGGCAGAGAGAGAGGGAGAAATACCACAGGCCCATTTGACCATGTGAAGAGCTTCCTTTTGCTGTGGTGGTGCTCCCAGATGGTACCAGGCTAAATTCTGGAACCCTATGTATGGTAAAGTGTGCTCTTTCATGGCCTCTAAAATTCTTGTTTCTTTTTCTCTACCTTTTCACTCTGTCTTTATCTCTACTCTTTCCTTCATTTCTCTTCATTTCTCCCTTTTTTTTTTTTTCTTTACCAGGGCTCTGCTTATAGTGTTGTTGGTAATCAAACCCTTGGTCTTTGGTGGCTCAGGTATGTGGGTCATTTGCATAAATGTTATACTCTAAAAATCTTAATTTTTTGAATGATGTTGGCCAATAATTTATTTTACCACAGCTGTAATCTTCTTAAAACTAGTGATTTACTGTTAGCTAAGATCAACCATACTCTCCCTCATAATATATATATTCTATTTTCTTGGCTTTGAGTTACCTCTCTCTTAGTTTTCCTAGACTTTTCCTAGGTTACTGTTACTGATATCTCATTTCCCTAATTTCCAAATGTTAGGCATCTTTACTTCCCTAATTGTACATTCCCAAGATTATGTCATCAGTCTGATAGGTATATAAATATATATTCTGTCCTAATGATCAATTTGCTTTCTGATTGTCAAATCACAGATATAACAGTCTACTTGATCTTGTACTTCAGAACATCAATGTAATATGTCCTACACTTAACTCCATTCTTGCCCTCACTCCAAACCTGATCCCTTTCATTGGTCCAAAAACCTCATGATTGACTATACTCTTTCAAATGTTAACAGTCAAACAATATAGTTTGTTCTTCTTTGGGACTTTAAGTATTCATAAATTGTATGGGGGGGAGGGAGAAGGATAAGGAGAGGGAGAGGAAGAAGGAGAGGAAGAGGGAGAGGGAGAGGGAGAGGGAGAGGGAGAGGGAGAGGGAGAGGGAGAGATCAGAGCACCACATAGTTCTAGTTCATAGACCTCAAACAAAAGTCTGGTACACAACCATTACTGTGCATCTCCTGGCCCATCTTTGGAATGTTAACTGGTTTTCTGACTCTTTCATTTCTTATATTACTAAATTAACTCTGAAACTGGTTTCCTTAATTTACCCTTGAATCTTGTATCTCTCATGATTTATTCCAAGCATAAAAGAGAACGCATTGTCCCTTAAAAAATAGTTTATGTTCCTCTGCTCGAAACACTTAATTAAGTATTTCCTCAGTGTTGACAGAATAAAATGCATACATCTCAAAGTGGCCTACCATGTCCTAATTGACCTGATTTTTCTCCCACTTCAATGTTTTCTGACTGAATCTGTAAACACTGGTTTACCTGGTCCTGGTTACAATGGGCCCCTTGCTCTTCCTAAAATAACCAGCTAACTTCCTCACCTTAGGACCTTCCTAGCGGTTATCAGTCTGTTCTTCGCATCTTGGGGAAAATTAGGCCTCTATGTTTAGGTTATTGTTTAGTCATTCCTACCCATCTTCCCTCTAAATTTGCTCATTTTTACTCCAGAACTTTTACCACCTTTTAACATGAAATGTGACATATGTTTACCTGTCTCCTCAAGAGCTTACTGTTTATGTACTAATGTAGTCCATGTGTTTGGAATAGTGTCTCATACATTGACTGTTTGATTATTATTTTCTGAGTGATTACACGAACCCCAGGTTTATACTATATGTCATCTTCAATAAATAGCAAATTAAGATCAATAATATTTTCAACAGAGAAAAAATAAGGCGAATATAAAAAGCAGCATTAGGGATCAGGTGGTGGCTCACCCTATTTGAGCACAGATTACAATATGCAAAGACACTGGTTTGAGCCATTGGTCCCCACCTGCTGGGGGAAAGCTTTGCAAGTGGTGAAGCAGTGATGCAGGTCTCTCTCTCTCTCTCTCTCTCTCTCTCTCTCCTTTCCCTCTCAATTTCTGACTGTATTTCTCAAATAAATAAAAAATAATAAAGTAAAAAGCAACACTAGAAAGTTACAATCATACAAAATTGATGTAAACTCACTGAAATATAACTTAGAATACAGTAGTTCATTGGGTATTCTATAGTATATGAAGAAATCAGTGTTTATGATATACCTCATTTATCTAAAATTGATTAACATGTAAGTATAGTGAGAACAGACATTGCTTTATAAGAGGTCACACATGAGCCAAGAAAAAAATCCGTGATGTATTTGGGTGTTTTGAATCCATAAATACTACTGTGAAACTGCTTACAATTTAGTGCATGCTCAGCTTTAACTTGTAAACTTACCTATTTATGGTAACAGTTTTAACAGTTTATGTTGTATTTTCTAATAACTCTTGCTATCCCAGTTATTATTTACCTGAGCTGAAAGTTTGTATTTCAGGCTAAAGAAATAGAAGAATGATTATGCAAAAAGACTTATATGCCTGAGACTCCGAAGTCCCAGGTTCAATCGCTAGCACCACCATAAGCCAGAGCTGAGCAGTGCTCTGGTCTTTCTCTCTGTATTTCTAATTAAAATCAAATAAGCAATATATACATATATTTTTAAATGAAAGTCTCTTGTTTCTTTTTTGTTATTGAATGTAGAGTTGGAAAATCCTGGTTGTTCCTTTATGTTAATACAGTCTTTTTTAGTACTGTAACCTTTGAAGCATGACTTTCAGAGTTCTGACACCCTGAGTATAATGTAGAACAGTCTTATAAAACTAGTAATAATATTCATTGTAAAACTGTATTTTACTAAAATTCTTTACTCACTCAAAATGTCAACTATAGCATGAAAAAGTATCCCTGGGGCCAGGCAGTGGCGCACCTGGTTGAGTGCATGTATTACGGTGTGCAAGCACCCGGGTTCGAGCTCCTGGTCCCCACCTGCAGGGGGAAAGCTTTGCAAGTGGTGAAGCAGGGCTATAGGTGTTACTCTGTCTCTCTTCCTCTCTATCTCCCCTTTCTCTCTTGATTTCTGACTGTCTCTACCCAATAAATAAAGATAATAAAAAATGTTTAAAAAAAAGAAAAAAAAAGTATCCCTTTCCACATCCACTGTAATATGTTACTTTTTAAACAATACCCTTGTTTTCATTCTAAAATATGACACAGAGAGGAACATAAGGACATTCTGGAACATTTTTTGGACACAATCTTTTTAGCAACTTCTTGTGGTTTTTAAAGATATATTCATGAAGAAATAAATCTGTTTCTAGCATCATGGTAAAAAATAACAACAACAACAACAACAAGAAAAAACTGTGCTTGAGAGAACAATGGAGAACAAAAGGACAACGTAATTAGTATGCTCAAAACATAGAGCTTATTTCTCTTCTGTGTAAATGTTTTTGTGTCTTAAGCAAATTTGGCTCCAGAAGCATTAGGCAGGTGCTGCAGCCTCAGTGCCTTTGGGTTTCCTGGCAGAGTTGGAGATGCACTGGGACCTGAGACAAAACCCAAAGGAACCCCAGCTAACCTCAGTCCTTTGCCCAATTTCCTCTCTGCCAGTTACCAGAGTTCATTATTATTCAAGTTCCAGGGGTCATACTCTGCCTGCTTAAGGGTGAATTTTTATCTTCAACAAGTGTTTTGCTTGGCATATAGGAGAGGGGGTGGGGTGGGGAGGTGAGGAAATAAAAATAAGTTAGTCAATGGCATTAAGCAAAATTCCTTTTGTTCAGTTTTTCTTGAAAACTGAAAATTTGAGAACACAACTCGGTCTGGCAGTAATTCAAAAGGTTACCTTTCTGTAGCAATTCAACTCCCCAAGGCTACATACATCAAGCTGACCTTACCCACACAGGCTACTGGCCAGTTCCTTTTGTGCAATGAATTTCTGACCCTTCAGTCCCCTTTCAGAGATGGGGGAGCAAAAGGTGATGAGAGGGGTGAGTATGCTGTGGGTGACAATGCTGTTTTACTCCCCTCTCTCTTTAAACAATGGGAAGTAGCTGATGGCTACATATTTCCCCTTGAATGAGATTCTGACAGTCCTGGGTGAGAACAAAGCTTATTCAACTTTAACTGAAAAGTTGTCCCAGATAGAACAATCAAATGCTATATAAGGAAAAGACATCACATGAAGTGTTATTATTACACTCTTATCTAGAGATGTTGCCTCCAGCTGTGAAACAAGCTTATAACCATTAGGAAAGCCCCTCAGAGATTCTACTCTGTTGTTTTCAAAACAAGAGAGAAGAGAAAGAACTAGAAAAAAAATATATATATAAGGTTTTGTTAATTTAAGGTTCACACAAATGAGAAGTGAGGATGTGCATGGAAGGTAGATACTAATTAATTTGAAAATTACAAATCTTCTGAAGCACTAAGTTATTTATATGCCTCACGTCCCGTCCACTTTTGGCATTTTTCTTTTTGGTTAAAAACAATTAGGTGAATCTTTCTAAAAAACTTTTTTTTTTCTTTGCTCTACTTATTCTGTCTCCTTCCACTTTCAAAGTCATCCTATAGGAAGCTTCCTCTAATTAAGTTCATTTTAAGCAAGCATCCAGGTGTGTGTATATTACTATAAACTTTTTTTGTCCCCAGGGTTATTGCTGTAGTTTCCTGAAATGATTTTTCAGGATCATCACATCATATTCATGTTTTTATACTGAACTGAGTCAAGATTACACTCCAAAGGCAATTTCTCTATATGTGTCATGGATCATTACCCAATACTCAACATTCAATACTTGATAGTCAAAAATATTTTTGAAATAAACACAATTTTTATTGTTAATCTTACTATAGAAACTAATATATTTTTATACATATCTATCAATAAGAGATGGATTAGGTAAAGGAGAAAAAAAAGCAAAGCAAAATAAAACAAGTTGAGAGAATCCAGGCTTTTTCAATCTTAGTAATGTTTTTTTTTTTTTTAATGGTGATTTGATTTCACCATTTCAATTTATCATGTCCTGTCTGCATGTTACAATAGTATATTACCTGTGGCTACATGGATGAAAATGAATTCATATAAACCATACCAACGCCATTATGTATAACTGGTGGTAAAACTTTATTATTCAAGTTTAGATGTAACAGACATCTTTGCTGCCTGAAGATTGTTTGCATAAGAAATACACCAAGAACATGTTTGTGAGTAGAAATGAACATGCACTATGAAAACAAAATTAAATAAAACAAAAAAAAATTTTTTTCCATGTGTTGTAAGAACAGAACTATTATAGCCAACATTCTAATGTTCAAATCAGGACTACAAATTGAATTCTTTCTTAGCGACATGGAATCATTCTATATGAAAGACATTTTTCTGCTGGTGAATATTGCTGTAAGTTAATTTTATATTGGCATTTTGAGATGCTTCCCAAACCTGTCCCACCCCCACCCCCTAAAAATTCTTCATGTTGTCAAATAGTCCACCCTAAGTAATTTGTCATTTTTCAATGTGATATTTGCCTTCTTGGTAGCCATTAAGAGACTATGGTTTTATCAGCCTTTTAATAGTATTGCCTCTTCATAGTCAACATGATAGGCTCTCTAATTCTGATATTTACAGCTCATCTTTAACAAAAATGACCCTAACCTTTCCTGACCCTTGGGAACTGAAGAGTTTAAATAAGCCCCTTGGCCCTGTAATAATACTTGACACTTCCATGGTGCCTTTTAACCAAGGATCTCAAAGTGCTTACAAACAAGTACTACATAACCATTATTATTATTAATATTATTATTATTAATATATTTTTTTCCATTTTACAGGTGAGCAACCTGAGGCACAAAAAGAAAAAAAAAAGTGATTTGCTGCAGGTCATATCATGAAAAGGAACCAGGATCCAGTTTTAGGACTTAAGGGTTGTGATAGACCATTTGCTCTGTTGAAGGCTAAGTATTATTTCCATGTAAAATTACTCTTGTATTTTCTCTGGCGTAGGATGGAGAGAAGCTTACAGCTCTATCTTTCCTTTCAAGAGAACACATCATCCAGTTTCCATGTGTGGGTTAACGCTGAACTTCACATTTCTTCATCCCTGACTTGACACACTGCTGCCCTAACATCTTCCAGGAGTCCTAAATCCTGCAAATAACCCTGCATGCTTTCTAAACAATTGAACCACTATCAGGAATGCAGGAGTCCACTCTCTATAAAATAGCAATGGAAAGCCATAAAGAAGTGCTTGCAAGGGAAGTCACGCAATCTGCTCTTTGCCAAGTCTTTCTTTGGAAAAATAACGCAGCCCTTCAATGTCCCCATGCACAGTTTCAATACTCTTCTCAATTAAAGTTGCCTGTGATAGAATTCCACCTAACAGTACCTACCTTTGGTTAGCGTATTTAGTTTCACATTTAGATTGAATTTCAATTGCTCAGTTTTTGCCTTTGATCTAGAACAGTCAGAGAGATTTTTCACCTATTTCACCTCACCCAGGAGGGCTTATGGCCCCTGCCATGGCCCTCAACTCAAAGACAGGAGGTTGTGAGCTCATGTAAACTTTAGGTAACAGACTGGCATGCAGCACAGAAACTATCAGCTTCTTTACTCCATGCTTTCACTGCTGGGTGACAAATATTTTCCCTCCAGCAGACTTTTGTTAATCTTCACTCACTAAACAGGCAGGTAGTTCAGAGGTCTCAAGACACATCACCTTGTGATGTCTTGCGATAATAAAGCAGGGAAGAGGCTAATTAATTTTAATAGTAGTGTTGATATGCTTCAATTTATTAGGAGAATGTATTTCCTCAGGCATTTAAAATATATACATTTAATAAGTTTGAAGCTGTATTTGCACTGGATCATAATGGATTATGTGCACATGTGCAATCATAAACAATATGCTACCACAAACTTTGACAAAGAGCTATTAATCACTCTTCCTTCTTATTAATATTACCTTAGAAAAGAATCCCCATGCTTGCCTCTAAAACTATCTTTACTAAAAGAGAACAGTTTAGAACAAAACATTACTATCTTAAAAGTCCAAGTTTTAAAAGAACATCTCAATATGTCATGGAGAAAGATTGAGCACACTTTTTTTTCCCTTTCAAACTACAGAGTTAACATGTTAACATCTGACCTCCATCCTGTTCTCATATATTTCCCAGATGGGCTGGCTTGCCATGATTTCTCTATCTTGAACAACAGTACTAATGTATGGGTGAGAGACAAAGACGGACAGAAGGGGCAAAGGGAGAATGAGTATATGGTCCTGGTCTAAAGTTTGATCTAAAGCTCAATTCAAATATAGACAAGTCACCTGAAAAGATTTACAGTTTTTAAATGGTCTAAGATTTCAGTTGGCAAATAGTTTCCATGATAGAGGAAGCCTGCTCTAAGAAGAGAGATTTCTAAATCATCTTGCAAGTTCTCAAACAAGGTTAATGACCAATGCAGCTCTTTAAAAAAAAAAGTCACAATTTAAGAAAAAATGATTCAGAAATCTTAAAACCAAATTTGAAATAACAACTAATAAAGTCTATAAGATATTCTGAGAGTTCAAAGACTTTCATAAGTCAAAAATAAGGAATATTTAGAGTTTTTAGAAGATTTTCTTCTTTAAGAAGCCCAACCTCTTTTTCATCAAAATATGCATAATAATGAAACAAAAATTAAAAAAAAACCTCAGTAATAAAGGAATATGGAATAAGAACTAACCTGTCGATGCTATCCAACAATATTCTACCAAAGGAAAACTGACCATAAATATTCCAAGAATAGTGATACACATTTGCCATTGCTAGTCATTACTACTATGCCTGTTTGAGAAAAAAAAATTAGATACAGAAATAAAAAATCAAAAAAAGATATCTGTGTCAAAAATAAGCAATCTGTTTATATCTGAACAACTGTAGAATTTGCAAATGGAGTAGTTTTGCCCAAAAAGTCATACCTGTAATACCATTCAAGTTCAACGAGCTTCTGATATTTTGCTGACTTGAACAGTTCACATATTACATTGCTTAAGGATTGCCATAGTGCACTTTGTCATTAATTATTTCTATAAGAAAATGAAATACTATACTGTTGTTTGGGAAAAATCTCTTTTTTTAGGTTTTAAATCACAACCCCTCCAATTTGCCTTCATGGTTTGAAATGGATTCATCAAAATCCCTAAGAAAAATTACATCACCATTTGAATGTCAAAGCTCCTCATTCTACCTCTTTATTTCAGTTTAAGTGAATATTAGAGCTCTAGACAGATGAGGTTACAATAGAGTCCTTTAATAAAGGAACTGAAGCATAAGACTTAGTCCTGATTTTTCTCTCTTTCTTTTATGACAACAAAATGTAAGAATGGAAAATGACAACACAACATCAGAAAGACATTTTAAATTTCATTCACTACAACAGTTAAGAACTGGCTGAACTCTACCTGCCATCCAACTTTAAGAAACAAAGACCTGATATTATGAAAAAGAAACAAAAACAAAACAACACAAAGCAACTGCAAATTAATGTCAAAATGGGAGTGCAAATGCGACTACAGAATGCAATAACAACACTGGTGCTGCGAATTCTAGCAACACTTATCAAAATAATTTCTGAAATGTTTCATTTGAAACATAGACAAAGCAATAAAAAGAAGATATATGTTTATCATTTTAAGCAAAGCAATGTGAGTTAAGAGCTTAAAAATTAAAAAAAAAAAAGTACTTGGAATGAATAGTGCTACCCTTTTTTTCCTAAGTAGGCATAAAAATATTTTCATTTCCTTCTTGTTTCCATACCATTATATCAAGAACTTTCATTTGTTTCATGTTACCGTTTACAACTTTAATGCACACACACACACACAAAAGATATCTACCGCAATAGAAATAGTTGCTTCATTACCTTGTTTGCTACATTTGCAAATGTAAACAGCTAGGCAGAGCCAGAACTGACTCTAATGCATGATGGAATATCTTTGTTGCATACGTACATTGTAGAAAATAATTATTCAATATGTCAGGCACCATTATTTGAAATGTAATACATTAATATTTACTAGAAAAATAAGTTTTTTTTCCTATTTGTTCTCCCAACTTCTTTAATGAAATAAGTTAATCTGACAGTGCATCCAGTAGCTTGTAATATCTTCTACATCTCCGTGGCAAAAAAATAAACTACTGGTTGGGCCAATATAATGCAAATTATTAAAGTCAGTCCTTGTACATACATCCTTGTAGCAAGCATTGAGGCTCGACTAACAGCACCTTTTACCAATTATTTAATGTTCAGTTATTTAGCCCTATTTCCCTGAGCAGTTATGCTGAGGAGCTTTCCCTTCATGGATAGTTTTACAAAGCCTTAAGTATTAAAAGTACTATGAAGACATACTCCTAAGAATCCTATTTAATGCTACTTAACTAAACCTGTAGAAATCTAATGAAGGGATTGATTGGTACATATACCAACTGTCAGTCTGTGGTAACATAACCTTAGACACTGCCTGACCACAAAGTTTGGAAATTATACTTAACCAAAAGAAAATAAATAAATACAGCAGGTTACCTTGTGGAGAAATACCATGTGTTCTAAACAAATTAAGCCCGTAGTCTGAACTTTGTACTCATCTATGTCTTTTTAACTGAGGGGCCCTTTTCGTTATGATGTGCCAAGTGAGATTAGTGACTGGGAGGAGGCGTAAAGAATAACTTCAAATTGGTTCATCATATATAAGAAAGAAATATCTGGCTAAAATAAAATTACTATGTAAGCACTGGGGACATTATTATTTTTTTTAAAGAGGCATGTATATTTGGATAAAATGAACCTAAACTGCAAACAAAAGGTCTACTTATGAAAGGAATATTTGAACATTTAAAGGACAAAAAGTATCAAGGAGCGTGTGCATGTGTATGTACAGGCAGGGCTAGCCAAAAGCGTTGTGCCACCATCTGTCACTATTCTTGCGACTCTCTCATCAAGCCTAACCACAGCTCACATTTTTAGGTCTAAGTCTGAAACAAGGTCAAGGAGAGGAGACTGATGGAAGAGGGCGCCATTTTCCTTTCACTATGTTGGACATGAAATTTTTCGTCTATCTAGGGTTTCATGATACTTCTATATTTAGGCAACACTTTAAGGGCTTTTGAACCATAGGGCCAATGACCAGCCCAATACTGCTTTAGTATCATGTACTTTTGAATTTCTAAACAGTTTTGATCTTTTTCCTTACAAACATAGTAATTACAGTCTGATGATATGGTTTCCACAGTACGTATTTGTCAAGGTGGTTTTGACTGTGTTATAAAACATGACTATTTACCATCTTCCTTTTTAAATTTTTTTCCCCTCACTGACCATTTGT
Organism: Erinaceus europaeus; assembly: GCF_950295315.1. Classification (NCBI taxonomy): domain Eukaryota; kingdom Metazoa; phylum Chordata; class Mammalia; order Eulipotyphla; family Erinaceidae; genus Erinaceus; species Erinaceus europaeus. Next base: position 128,837,599 of record NC_080162.1, on the reverse strand, counting down.
CTCACTTTTATATCTCGGTAACCTACTCATTGAAAGAAAGAATAATAAAAGAAGGGGATTTCATGTTGGATAAGGCAGGCTCTATGAAGTATTTTTTTTAATAGGTCTTCATAAGACATTACAAGCTATTGAATTCCCATCAAGAAAACCTATTTCTATTTAATTGTGCTAAGTGCTAAGGTTTTACTCTTTAGGCTTTCCATTTTTTTCTGCTTGTGCATTGTTCTTATGCAGGCCCCTCTGGATATGAGTCGTGAAGTCATATTTGTCCGTGCAAAGATGCTGGCATATGCTGCACTGGAAAGGTCCACTGTCACCATGGCAACTCATATGCAAAGCATACATCACTTCATCCAGAAAGACAATGCCACAGTGCGCACATTTCGTCGAAAGTTCATCTTGAGTACTTCTATCAACTTTCTCTGTTTTTACTACATTCAAGGGACCTTCATTTTTTACATTTGATGGCGCCTTCGTTTTCTCCTTGGAGGCACCGTTTGCAGTTGGCCCGGGTCTGGAATGCTTGATCGCCAAATCTAGAGGAATGTCATTGTCTGATCCAACAGCTGAAAAATGAGGAGGCAGATTGAAGGTGGGATAAGGCACATAGTTTTGGCAAGGATTTGGTAGGCCAGGCACATGACTCAAGTAGTGCGGATTCCCAGGAACTGAGAGCTTATATTTACTCCAGAACCGCAGCCAATCAGCTTCACTCTGGAAGTCATTATGTACAAAGGGAAGTCCAAAAAGCGGGTACTGGTACTTTTCAATTGGGCTGCCTGGTGGTGAATAATTTGGATGTTTTGCGGGTCTCATGTACTTTTCTATGGGACTGCCTCTCTCAGAACTTCCTTTCCCTTCAGATACAGATGAACTGTTTCCTGGGTCTCCAGTACTTTCCTGAGGACTTTTTATCTGAATGTGCAAAGGTTGCATCCTTTTGTGAATATCCAAGGTTTGGCTGACCAGGACCGGCTGCTGAGCAGAATGGCTTTTAGTCAATGAACTCTGGGCTTCATATTTACTCAAGCTCGGGAGTGGAATTTCTCTCTGGTGACTTTCAGTTAAATGATCTTCTGACCTCCTTTCTAAGGGGCTTCCATTGACCTGTTCCTCAGTGCCACCCCTCTGCTGTTTGTTGAGCTGCTCAGCCTGGAGTGCTTCTGGGTTAAGGCGCTTTCTTGTTCTTCTCCTAATAATCTGCTCACCGTTGTTTTGTTTAATGATGTTTAAAGGTCTGGGAGTCTGCAGAGAAAACATGCACAATACATAAAAGGAAAACATTTAAAAATGCATTAAACTGCATTGACAATTGCTCACAAATATAAACCATATATTAAGTTCAAAGCAAGGGAAGAACATTCTGATATGGATGCACCCAATTTCTTCCTTTTGCCTTAAGCAGGATCGAAGGAAATAACCAAAGCACACTATTTTAGCCTAATTAAATCATGGTCATCTTTGCAGGGAAGACTGAAAATTTTAATCTACTTGAAAACAGCTTGTCCAAACTCAATGGATTCTGGAATTGCATCAGTTAGTGATAAAACTGTGTAAGAAGTTACTTGAAGACATGTGATTTTTTTTTCTGAACATTTCTCAACTTTTGTGAGTCATGCACTAAGATGTCAACATAGGAACATAAGCATAGGGCTTTGTTAACAACTGTGGAAAAGCTAAATATTGCAGTAGACTGGGTTGTGCCCCCATTCATATGGTAAAGCTCTTACTCCTAACATGACTACCTCTAGAGATATGGTTTCCAGGAGGGTAATTACAGTTAAATGAACATACAATGAGAACTTAGTTTGCTATGAGTTAGAGACAAAGCTCTCACTAGAACTAAGGAACTCTGATTTCAGACATTCAGCCTCCAGGGCTGTGTGAAAATATATTTTTGTTGACTAAGTTACCCAGTCTGTCGTGTTTTGCTATGGTTGCCTGAACCAGTACACAGATCCTTCTAAAGAACTATAAATGTGAGTATTAAGTATTATGTGTTACAGTCAATGAGAAGCTCACACATCAGGAGGGAAAATATCAGGTCATCAAGAACATCTCAGTAGCACTTACTTATTTATTTTTTTAAGACTCCTCACTTTCATTTCTCTTTCTCTAATAATGGTTTATTTTCACTATAGAAGATTTTACTTGGTAATAGGTGAACTATTTGTTTTCTGCAAGAAGGCTGGGTGGTTGTACACCCAGCTGAGTGGAAAAGTTACACTGCACAAAGAACTGGTTCAAGCCCCTGGTCCCCACCTGCAGGTGCCTCTCTCTCTCTCTCTCTCTCTCTCTCCCTCTCCCCTCTATCTCTCCCTTCCCTTTAGTTTTCTCTCTGTCTTTATCAAATAAATAGATAAAAATTTTAAAAAAACATTTATTTTCTCCTAGAACTTAAAAATTATATATATGTGGTCTGGGAGGTGTCACAATGGAAAAAGCATTACTTTGAAGCATGAGGTCCCAAGTTCAGTCCCCAGTAGAAAATGTACCAGCGTGATTGTCTGGTTCTTTCTCTTTCTCCTCCTATATTTCTCATTAATTAATAAATAAAATCTTTAACAAAGTAAACTTATATGTATATACATATGCATGGCTCACACATCTAGTCTTTCATTCTAATCTGTTTAAATTGAATGCTGACTTTCACTCAGTTTACGTGATTTATTTAGATTAAACATTAAACGTCATATGGCTGGTGTTTATAAATTGGATTGTCAGAAAAGTCACGGCACATTTTTAAATATTTATTTATTTATTCCCTTTTGCTGCCCTTGTTGTTTTATTGTTGTAGATATTATTGTTGTTGTTACTGATGTCATTGTTGTTGAATAGGACAGAGAGAAATGGAGAGGGGAGGGGAAGACAGAGAGGGGGAGAGAAAGATAGACACCTGCAGACCTGCTTCACTGCCTGTGAAGCGACTCCCCTGCAGATGGGGAGCCAGGGGCTGGAACTGGGATCCTTATGCCGGTCCTTGTGCTTTGTGTCACCTGTGCTTAACCCGCTGCGCTACTTACTGCCAGACTCCCTACGGCACATTCTTGCACAGAAAAACAAAAAGTATGCTATGACTTTTCTGACAATTCAACATATGTGTAACAGAATTAAAATGTCCAGGCAAGACCATAATGAATTTATTTCTAGTAAGAACTCTGATTTGTAAAATCTAATGAACAGGTTTAATAAATTAATGCAAATTTAGAAATTAAAAATTTAGAAGTGTTTTAAAATAGGCTAAGATCTGACTTTTCTACAATATTACTGAACCAGGAGATCATTTCTACCTAAAATACGAATATATGAATATGAAATTTGTAAGTTATTCCTAGGAAGAATGCACTTTACTGCAAAGGAGTAATTTTTACACATTAAACACAGTGTAAATATCAACTTTTGACTTTTCCATTGTCACAGAGGTTTTTCAAAGCAAAGAAATATAACAGTATTACTGACAATTCAATTACCAGTTTCAGAATGAACATGCTGTATCCTTTAGATATGCCGTTAATTTCTATTTGTCTAGATTTAAAAGGACTCACATTCATGTTATAAAATCATGTAATACAATGGCTATACGTAATATAGAAACTTAAAATTTCCAGTTTTAAACTTTCATAACCTTAGTGATAGTCTTTGATATGAGATGTGAACATAACCTCTACGTATTTCAATTTAATTTTAAAATATTCTTAAAACTGCAAGCATCTTGGCTCGGGAGAGATGGATAGTAAATTAAATCTTTAAAATGTTTCATTTATATCACAGTTATGAAATCATCATAACTTGAAAAATGAGTAGTTAAATTAATTCCTGGTCTACCACTGGCTGGAGTTCAATATCAGTACTCATTACAAGGAGGGGAGCTTATTGCTGTGTTTACAGGGCAAAATTTTTAAATTTAAAAAAGCAAGGTGGCATGGTAAAACAGAAGTCTTTCTACTAGCTATATACTAATAATAATTAAGGTTTTTACAGTTTACCACCATATTGGTATTGTTGGCAGTATATTTTTTAAACTGTACTTTCAATTGCCCATTTATGAGAACATTTTGTCTAAAACTGTATTCCCCATAGCTGCAATCTATTCATTGGCTTGTGCTAAAAGCTTATGATTAAATGCCATACAAGGGAGCCGGGCGGTAGTGCAGCGGGTTAAGCACAGGTGGCGCTAAGCGCAAGGACCGGCAAGAGGATCCTGGTTCGAGGCCCCGGCTCCCCACCTGCAGGGGAGTCGCTTCACAGGTGGTGAAGCGGATCTGCAGGTGTCTGTCTTTCTCTCCCCCTCTCTGTCTTCCCCTCCTCTCTCCATTTCTCTCTGTCCTATCCAACAACGACAACATCAACTACAACAACAATAAAAAAAAAAAAAAAAGACAACAAGGGCAACAAAAGGGAAGATAAATAAAAAAAAAAAAAGCCATACAAAATGAAAAAGTCAGAGGGGAGGGAAATAGATTTCTGTTTTATTAAATGTGGTATTCCAGTTTTCAAAGGTAGCTCTTATCAGAAGATGAACTCCTTAAGCTAAAAAAATAAATAAATTAGGAAGGGCTTATGAACTTATATTTAATTATAAGATTTTGACTAAAATTTTAGAAATATCTTGAGGCATTTCAATGAGCCAGAAAAAAGAAATCAGCCAGAGATGTTAAATCATGAAGACATTTTGCATCTTACTCTGTACTGACTAACTGCTTCAGGTTCTCAATTTCTCCCCTTAAATTTCCAGTGGAAGTACTATAGAGATTCACCTGGAGTTTTAGGATCCTATCCTACTTCTATCCTTCCTACCTAATCTTTAGCTCGGCCATCAGACAAGATGACATTTACAGATTCCAAAAGTAAGTTGGAAACTAAGCATTCATTCCCTGACTTACATTTATACTGAACATGGGAGAGTCCACCTCTGCTTTTTTTTTTCTTTTAAAAAGTTTTAATGTATTTTTAAACTTTAAGACCATTCCTCCTTTCCAACTGAATGAATTTCTCTGAAAGCTCTGACAACCATTAGTTCAAATATCTGTTATGCAAAGTTCCCGGAAACTAATCATTTTCCTCTTTAATATCAAAAGATGCATAGCATATTAGGAATGGTCTCAAACGTTTATCTTCCTATAATATCTAGGTCCATTTCACCTTAAGTCACATGTGCAATCCAAGTGACTGGGTTAAACTCTTTGGGGGCAGACACTGCAAGTCAGGGAAGGGTACTTATCACATTACAGACCAGCCACATTACAAAAGTCTTCCTGAGACAATCTAGTAAGGTCTTACCGAATGAAGCTTCTGGTAGAGGCCACACGCATTGCATACATATCCGCCATTTGCATTCTTTCGCCAGAGAGAGGTCTTTGTGGTCAAGCAATTGGCACAAAAAACACCAGAGCCTCTACGTCTCTGAAATGGGGGGAGGGGAGAGAGAAGAAAAAAAAAAGAAAAAAGAAAAAAGAAAAGAAAAACACAAGGTCAGAGGTGAGCCACATGATCAGTGGAGTTAAAGCAAATCAACCCAGGAGTTTTGTCTTCAGACTAGCAACAATGACAGTATAAAACCACACTGCCCATAATGAGGTCAGGTTCAATTGTGTTTAATAGGCACCACTGATTTTCATTATAATTAACCCTACAGTGATGGATGAGGTGTGTGCAACACCAAAGGCTTTTCACAGAAACAGCTTTAACTTTTTGAACTTTTGAGTTCTGTGCCTTTAATGATGGTTTCTCAATGTTGAACTCTAAAACATACCTTTTAAAAGTGTCAGAACAGAAGTCAAAAGACAGAATATAGCAATATGTTTCATAGACTTGGGAAAAGGAACAACACTTGTCATCTGAGCATTAAAATAGAGTCAAAATTGGAATAAATGCAATATGAAAACCACTTTAAGCGAAATGTAATTTGGGCCATTAATGGAACGTAAGGATTAACAGAAGACGAGGCAGTTGGTCCTGGATCTAGGTTTGCAGTGGTAAAACCTAAAAGAGCACATATTTCTACTTCTCAAAGCTAAGAGAACGGGTGGGAACTTCTGCCAACTAGAAGTACAGTATTACTAATGACAACCCTTATGAGGTGACTGCTTAAGTCAGACAACACAGTTTCATCAAAAACTATTTATTTTATTTGACACAGATCTGGAAGTCACAGACATTTCCAAAATACAAATTGATTTTAGTAGGCTGAATTCTGTAGTCACCAGATTCAAAAATAATATAAGAATACTTAAAAGCAGATAATTAGAATTGCTTGTTCTATTCTTGCTATCGAGTAATGATTCCATAAAACTTTTCATTGAAACAAAAGTCAGGCTGTGTTTGTAGGCACAAATACTAACTGGCAGGAAACGGAATTCTCTTGTTGCAGAAAAAGAAAAAGACAGTTTGCATCGCAACACTGTTCTCCTTTCTCCAGGAAGCAAAGTATTTAATGATAAAATATGCATGCTAGATAAGGAGTGGAAAAAGTCTTGCTGGAACCTCGTTTGATTACAATTTTAAAATTATAAAAACTGTAAGTTGAAATTTCAGGGATTCATAAAATTTAGGCAATTTATTTAACTAAAATCCATACTGTAGACTAGTAGTATCCCTGCCAAGAAAATACAATGGTTATAATTGTACTCTGATACATTTCAAATGGAAAGCTTTCTGCAGACATAATTTTGGCTTCAAGACTGGAACACTTTCTTGGCATGGAAAGGGCATTTGATTCATCGGGTGTTTCACAATGTATCACTAAAAAGACCTGGTGAGCAGCCAGTTCCCTATAGGGTAATTTTTCCATCCAGATGCAAGTGCTATCAGAGGCCCTCGTCAGCTAAACTAATTATGATCTTGCAATTGCTGATGCCTGCTCACTCTTAACATTCGACATCCTCCATTAATCATCAATACAAGGAAAATGAATGAAACGTAAAGAAATGGGGACTGGTAAGCTGCACAGTCATAAAATTCTGAAATGAGAGCAATAATTTAACAAGATTGGGGGAATGTTTTTAGTGAGCACAAAGTCAGACTAACAATTGCCCTTTTCAACCAAGAACACGATTTCATTAGGGTAGCAGGTTGTGCTACTTTAGGTGATGTAATAAAAGCTAGATTTCTGCCCCCCCCTCAAAGATAATCTCTGGTTCCCCTTTTCCTACACCTCCACACAGCTGCCCCCACCCCCCAAGTCAAAACTGGGAATGAATCACAAATTTCTAAATCCTAGTAAGAGTGTAAGATCTGACTGAGACCTACTAAAAAAGTAGAGATTTCTGTTTCTTGAAAAGCAACAGATGATTAGATGTTGTGTTTATCAAACACCCTAGGGCCCCTTTATACAAACTAAATTGGGGAGCATAGATAGATTATAATTGTGAAAGTTCCCTAAGGCCATGCTGTCTTTTTCCCCTAGATCTAAATAACAATTTGGCAAATAAACACCAATCTGATACATATAAAGACAATATAAATATCCATTTGTAAACTAACCCACATACATGGCTGAGGCTCAAATGTGAATCTGCAACCATTATATCCTGCCTGCTTTTCTTTCCTTATGACCTGCCTGCTTGACACAGCATGCCAAAGTGGGTGTAATCCTGGTTTCAGAGTGTGTGTCAATCCTTACACAATTTTGTGCTTAATTCTCTTGCAAAGAGAATGTGCTTCATTAGTTATGGGGGGGTGGGGGGGAATCCAGAAATTACAGCACTGGTTGTCCTAGCTTACTTAAATTCAACCAGCACTTATGCTTCAATAAAGGCTAGTGTATTTATGCAAACCATATCTTATTTTAAACACATCAGGAGTACTCTGAAATCACTTACTCAGATTCAGTATAGCATGAAGGATAATAATCAGATTTAAGAGGCAGACCATTTGTACGTAAAACATGTCTTGCCTTTTGCTGAGTGAAACTTTGGGTAAGTTATTTAACCTCTGAATGTTTACTTAGTTTTCTCGCTTTTAACCTGTGGGCTACAGTGAGCTTTGTGGGCTAATGGATATATTAAAACAGTGCCATAATCAGTCAATCATTTAACAGTGGTATAATATAATAATGCTCAGTAAGGTACTTATTTGTCAGGGGGATCAAATTGTGGTACCTTCTGTAAGAGAAAGTATATTGTTAGTTCTGCTTTCATGCCTTTACCTAATTATTGAACATGTTAGATGTACTTAATGATGCAGTTGAATATTATCAAATGCCTTTTATTTGTGTCAATCTTATCAAATATGAGAATGGAAAGTTGAGTCAGAATGAAATATCAAGGTGTTCACACCTAGAATTCAATAGGAGCGTGCTGATGTGGGGGTGGAGAGTGGGAGGTAGGTGCGAACTATTTCACACATTAAGTTACCTCCCATCTAAACAATTTTATCACTTCAGTAAGCACTGTAGAAACTTATTTTGGGTGCAACTTGTAATTTCTGGATTCAGCAGAGGCGGTAGGAGAAGTGGATAATGTCTTCAGCGCTATAACCACATAGATCTGAGCCATCTCTCTAAATCACAACACAGATGTGAGGCTGAGCAGATGAAAGGGGACTTGTGACCTGGCTGGACACAGGCTTTTCTTCTCAAGTCCGATGTTCTTAGTTTACCAAGTGGGGAGAAGTACTCTATTGCCAAAGGAAGGCTGAACAGAGGTCTCTCCTACCCTAATTTATAAAACAAGCTGGGCTTTGTTTTACATGCATGTCAAAGTTTTAAAAGTATATTATAGTCCTCCTTTATTAAGGACAGAAAATCAAGGCTCCTGACAATTATCAAATAGTCCAAGGCATATGCACCTAGAAGATGTTCTGTCCTGAGTGGTTAAACATTAATAAAGTTGAAAATTATCCTGCCTGTTATTACTTATCATGAGTAGTTTTTCCTGTTTTTTGACCCCAAAAGTATAAAACACCCTTTAAAAATGTCTCACACTCAAATTGGTAAATTTATCTGGTTGTATAGAGATGGCTGATGATGATGACATAGAAAATCAAATCATGAGAGTTTTCCAACTCCCTTGCAGTTAATTTGGACAAATATGAAATCTTAAAAAATCTTGTGGATATAAGATCAGACAAGGCCAATCTCTAATTCTCTTTTATTTATATCACTATTATCATACATTCTGATGTACACAATGTATTATCAGATAATCGGAAATTTTTCTTTTTCTATAAATGGCTTTTAAGAGATAATGATAATTTGTATCTCCATGGCATTTGACACATTTTAATAATTTGCCTAGAAGTGTTTGGGTCACTTTTAGTTGCCTCCAGGCTGTTACTGTTAGCTGATAGTTTCCTGTATGAGGAAAGGAAAGATGGTGGTAGGACTAGTCCAGTGTAAGAGAGTTTGAGGTCAACCCAGAGCTTGACCTTGCAAGTGAGATTTCCTCAGATTGACTGTTTCTTTTCTACCAATATATTTCACATGTACAACGCCAATACTGATTTATTACAACAGAAAGTTAGATAATGAATTTGGATTATCAATCATGCCAGGATTTGAAATAGAAAATAACACACCCATCTTACAAAATAAGTATACTTTAAATACAACATAATTGTCTTTTTCCTGCTGTGACATGCACCAAAAAGTACAAAGACTGCAACAACAACAAAAACCTCTAGTTTTTAGGTTCACAATCAACTACTCATTGATATTATTAATGCTCCTTTATTTTAAATTTCTGATTCAGACTGTACTTCAAAGGGGCTTAGGTTCTCTGTCTTCTACGTATCATTTTGGGCAGAGTTTGAGCATATGTTAAAGCCAGTTGTGACTAAAATAATGGAAAAAAATGTCTTAAATTGGTTCAGCTATTTTTATTGCTTCTTTTATTATTTGAATTCAGCCAAAAATAAATATGATAGCTTTCAAATTTTATTTATTAACAAAGGGAAGATTTCACCTGATTAATAAAGTAAATTTGATTCAAGTGGCTTAACATTTAGAGACATAGATACTCATCTCCAAGATATTAACAGTCTCCACTGGTAAAGGAATTTGTGCAGAAATGATCCTTTATAACAGTTTTCTAAGAATAAGAACCATACTGAAACCATGTAATTATATAACAAGCCTTGATAGGCAGAGTATTTACTCACATTTTTTATGGTTTTATATCTTAGCCATTTTAAATCAAATCAACCTGAAATTTGATATACATGCTGTTAGTCTGGATGTACCTCAAATATTTTTTTCAAACTCTTTAATTTCTGTGCTTATTTGATTACATCAAGAATCCTTTTTGGACTTCATTTTAGGGAAATGCACAGATGGCTAAGATAGAACCTCCTGGTACAATTTTGCAGTAATAAAAATTTCACTGGTAAACGTAATGCAGTTCAGTTTATGCAATAATTATTAGACTGTCCATCATGTGCCAGGCACTGTGCTAGGAGTTGGGCTACAGTGATGCCTATGATAGGCATGGTTTATAACCTGTCTTGAGTTTTCAGCAGAAGCTGCTAAAATATCTGAAATGTGGAATTGGCATGACGCAAACTGAGACTGTCCATGATCACTGACAATTTAATTCATGTAAATCATATGGAAAATTTTTGGAGGAAACTAACATATTACCCATAAATAAATCTCATTTAAAGGGAAACTACTAGTAAACAGAAAACAAGCTCTTTGTGCCACATTTTCCCTTTTACTCCCCCCTTTAAAAAATCAGCTATTGATTATGTATGGAATATAGAGTATAGCATCTTGAAAATAGATGCTGGCTTGGACTGAATATTTTAAAATGAACAGTCCGAATTTTATCAGACGCACACACTGGTCAATATTATTTAGCATTAGTAGATAAAGAACTCTGCCAACAGAACGCAAGAGTTAACACTATCGTGGCTAACACTGGTTCCAAGTAAAATTGTGAAGAATCAGTTGAAATGGGCTGTATAGCAAGTCTATGCCTGCTTTAGACATCCCTTCTTGCCCTCAGATTGCTTGCCAGGAAGCTGAAGAGACTCTACAAGGTTCAGCCAACTACTCATTCTTATAATCACCTAACTTAGAGTTTGGAAACAAAACCTGTTTACCCTGCTTATTAAATTCACTTCCTCAACAAATCAACAATGATAATGGAGACCAGTGTAAACTAAACTGACATCCCTGGCTGGGAGCAATGGAACAACTTGTGTTCCAAGACATGAGGCCATGCATAAGTCTGTAAGCATATATTAGATTCGGGTATGAATGTGTCTAAGACAGATGCCATTGGCATGTCACCACACCAGAGTTGCCCAATAGATCAGGAAATATTAGTGTGCTTAAGCAAATTAGTTCTATTTTTCTCTGAGATGCAATTCACAATTTCTTGGAGTGAGAGAACAGGGAATCAAGATTTCCTAAAGCAATTTCACATTCTGAACAATTTGTACCGAATCTTTATGTCTGCAGACTTTAGGAGTTTATCAGAATGACATAGGTCTGAAGGACTCCATTTTCATTCTCAGACTTACTCCAAACTACATAAACAAGCAAGCCAAACATCCAATGTCACACACAATTATGTAACAGACACAGAACTAGAACCACCCAGATCTTTGGAGTTCTCACCCAAATATCTACGAGTGCTCTGGCTTTATAGCCATTTGAATAGTTAAAAATGTTGAACATTTGTCTGTATTGCCTTTTTGTCCACCATAGAATTTTTTTCTTTTCTTTTTACCTTTTCTTCACCTTATCTTCAGAGATATTCGTCTAAGTTAATGCCACAACGTGGCACACAGAAAAAAAAGGAGGGAGGGGACTTCTGGAGGTACTTCACCAGTTTTTAGCACCTCTTAAGCAAACATTAGCACAAGAACTTAAGAAATGGATCCATTTAAATACATTTAATGGATATTCTATTTAAGCAACATGTATATCAAACGTGTATATCAAACGAGAATTCTTTACATTATAAAATCAAAAATCTTGATTCTAGAAAAAAATAAATTTAACTGAAGGTTGTTTAATGCATTATCTATGCATCAGAAAGTATAAGAGGTGCTAATAATAATTATTTAAGGCAGAAAATTAAAAATAGTAATCCATTCCACATTAGCTAATACACAGTAACAGCTTTATGATGTGCTACCATCCCCAAGGTATTCACATATACATAAGTGATTCCTCAAAACTTCCTAGCATTTGGGGACTCATAATTTTTTTAAAATAAAATTTATGCTACTCTTCCTCCTAAAATATGTAACACTTTATAAGTAATTTCAGGTCATTCTAAAGTATGTCTTCATAAAATGTATACAAAAATTTCATATAGATCTGAATGTCTATCAATCCTATGGTTAAGAATCCTTGATAGAGATTTAAAGTGACAGTACTTAAAATAACATGATACTGGAATAAAAGCAGACACTGGGATCAATAGAACACAACTGAAAACCCAAAACTAAGCCCCTACACATATAATCAACAAATATATGATAGAAAAATTCCTCAACAAATGGTGCTAGAACAACTGGATAGGCACATGCAGAAAAATAAAACTAGATCATCATCACACACCATGCATCAAAATCAGATCAAGACACACAACACATCTAAATATTAGACTAGAAACCCTAAAGTATGTAGAACAAAATATCAGTGAAACATTGTAAGATCTTAACATCAAAGATATATTTGGAGACTTGAGTTCATGGGAAGATGAAATGAAAATAAGAGTAAGTAAAAGGGACTATATAAAACTTTAAAAAATTCTTATACATTGAAAGCAAGCTATCCAAGGACAACCAGGCAACTCAGAAACTGGAAGACGATATTTAAACATCTCACATCAGACAAAGACTGAAACAAACAGTATGAAGAACCAGTGCAGCTTAACAAAAAAAAAAAAAAAAAAAAAAAAACCTATTGAAGTAGGCTGTCCCTTCCCTAAAAGAAGAAAAAGGAGGAGGAGGAGGAGAAGAAGAAGGCTAAATTACTGAACAGTTAGTTTTCCAAAGAACAATACATATGGCCCACATATGTAGAAATGTTCTACTTCATAAACTTATCATTAGAGAAACGCAAATCAAAACTACACTGAAATTCCATCTCACATATGTGAAAATGGCCTATATCAACAAAACAGGAAATGACAGGTGTTGGTGAAGTTGTGGGGAAAAAAAAGCACCCTAACACACTGATGGTGGGAATGCATGTGCAGCTTCTTTGGAAGATGGTATGGAGAGTCGTTAAACAAATAAAAATAAAATTACCCTATGACATGGCAGTATTACTTAGGCATCTATCCAAAGGACACACACAGAAGTATCCAAAGGAACATATGCACTCCCACGTTCATAGTGGCATAATTTAGTGGCCAAGAGAGAAAGCAGCCTAAATGTACATTGACAGATTACTAGCCAGTTAAGGGTTATATACTCCATGGAATATTATTCTGCAATCAAAAATATTATATTTTGTCCTTTGGGACAAAATGGATGGAACTGGAATTGATTATGCTTAACAAAGTAAGTGAAGAGATGAAAGACAACTATTGGATGATTTCACTCTTAGGTGAAATATAGAAAACTGATACACATTAACTTGAAAAATAAAGCAGAAATAAGCAAACTGTTTCTAAGACTTGGTGAGAATTACGGTGTTTATCTTTGGGAGGCGGGAGGATGGGGACACAAAACTTTGGGGGTGGGTGTGCTGTGGAACATGATCCTGTACTTAATCCCACAATCTTGTCACCCACTATAATAACAAATAAAAAAAATTAGAAACAAATAAGTAGTGAGGTGTCAATATTCTCATTCTTTTACTGGTATAGTAAAAAAAAAAAAAACAACAACAAGAAACAGTTTTTGTTTATCTAATGCTTAAAAACTGCACCCTAGTCTCCAGCTTTAGGCAAAAACACTAGACTGCATAACTTAAAAACTATCTTGGTGCCAAAGAGACTGTATAGCAGTAGCACATCAAATGAATGTCTCAATCTGCAAATACCCCAGGTTTAGTCCTTGGCATTGTCATATGCCACAGTTCTTACATATGAAAACAAACAATAAATAGTAAACCATTCTGAGTCATTTGATTGGTGGATTTCACTTGTCTGAAGGTATTTTGTTCTTTCTCTCATAATCACCACGCCTATCTACTAATTATCAAGTACTTCATAGGATAATATACCACAGGCTGCTTCATAATTTGACAGTCAAAATGTTGGTACGAGATGGGTATTATTACTCCTTCTACTCTTCCACTTTACAGATGAGAAAACTGAGACTCCGAAACATTTTCCAGTGATAAACTGTGTTAAAATATAAGCCCAGATCTACTTCATTAAAAAAAAAAAAACTCAGATCTTAACCAAACTGCAAGTTCTATTGGTAAATAGATGATTGGGAGTTGGTGACCAAAAACATTTCACCATAACTTGGCTTTGAAGAATGCTTATCACTTCAAACCACCCCATCACAGCTGATAGAAATTATGCAAGTTTTAATGCAGGAGGGGAAAAAAATGACTCACTATAGGTCAGATATGGCAATGATATGTTTTTTGAAGTTGATAAACTATACTCATAGACAAAGGAACACAGCATTTGAGTGGTGAAGAGGCAGTTGAGGAAGGAGGGGAGGGCACAGTGCATGTGCTTTTATGCTGACAATTCAACTAAAGAACAAAAAACGTGTATGTGAAATAAGCCAATGCTTAAAAGTAGAAATTAAGAGACATCATTAACTTGACCCATTCTGATGCCAGTTGCAGGAGAGAAACATTGTAAACAGGGATCTGAGTTTGCTTTTGCACTCATCTTGGACAGAAATGGCACAGGAAAAATGAGCTTTTAATATGTTCTTTAAATACCTATGTTCAGAAAACAATTTTACAGATTTTCTTTATATATCTGCATGTTTCCTTTGACGTTTTGCAATGTGTAGCAGTGTCCTTATTCAAGACAAAATACTCTATTCAAGACAAAATACTATCAATTCTGAAAAAATGAGGATCCTTTACCAAATTATTTAGGTTCAGATAATGCTAAAGTATTATTATTTTCCCTTTCAAATTTCTCCATTACTACATATGAAAGTATATGTTCACTATCTACCTATAGGGTTGACTATGATACTTCTCATGTGTGATAGTTTCCATTTGATTATTGAACAGCAAAGATCAAACACTTCCTAACTAAACATTTTTGTAGGCTATCAACTTGAGAAATACAGTACAGATTAGATGTTAAAAGAAATCATATAGGCTGCTCAGTGGAAAGATTTTAAGATTGAAGAAGCTAAAATCACAATAAACAGTGGAAACAGAGTTAACTACATTAATTACAAAATGCTCGACAATCACATTAAAAGCTATAAATGTATCAAGAAGACTAAATTCTTGGAAAATAATATTGGGAATTTTGATCTCGGTGACTTTGAAGTATAGGAGGGAAAACAACTTGAAGGGATGTGAACCTGAACTTTACTAAATTTTTGAATCTATAGGTCTCTGGTTATTATTCTAATTGTATTATCTAATACATACTAATTCCTTTAAAAGGTTTTCTCATTGACATCTACTTTTTTTATTTGCTCAGAACTTATAAAACCATTGATATTTAAATAAACTTTTCAATGATTAAAATAAGTGTCCAGCATGTTATGTCCCTGTTCAAATGGAAGCTGTGCCTTCAAATGAATTTTGTGATTGCCATAGGTAAAATCGAACATGAGCAGATGGTTTCACTATAGAGGTACTGGGTAGACGGGGAAATATAAATTTATTCTTAAGTTTTAATAACATGATTTATAAAAGATAGCTTGGAAGTAGGAATTGGTTTAACAACAATGATGTAATTCTGTCATAACAGAAATCTTCACGGGAAAAACTGCTTCCTCAGTGGCTCACACACTCAGTTACACAGGAAAATACTGTAATAAGCTGTCCTCCCTGTCGTCCCCCCTCTTTCAAATAGCTCACGTACACGACTTCCTTTTCCATTACCAACTTGTCTGCAGTACCATCTGTAAAAACGAACACATACCTTGTGCTGCCAGTTTCTGCTTTTGCACGTCCATTAGTGAGACTGGCTGCAGCTGCTCAAGAAGAAAACAATGACTGTCTTTGCTTTTGTACATACACACATATATAAATTCTCCTTCCAGTACAAGCATATCAGTGCAAGGCAATACATCGTCTTGGGGAGGGAACAGCACTTAATAAACTCACTTGCTCAGTTCTCTGTGTGATCTGGAGTTTGTTAATCACACTGTATCACATACCAAAGCAAGAACTACCTCATCACATTGAAGCCCTCTCGAGACAACACCCCTTAGTCATTTGTACCAAAATGAACAGTTAAAATCATTTCGTACTTTGACATTTCTGTATGGGAGCAGATTATTAGGAAACAAATCCTGAGACCTGGCAATTCATCCATCCTGAGACACAAAACTCCTGGCGAGTGAGATTTTATTTCATGAGAGGGACTCTGAAAATTTAACACAGCAACCAACTCTTTTCAAACTTTCTTCTTCCCTACCTCATGTTTATGATCTTTTTTTCTGTTGACATTATTTTACTTTAGATAAAACATTATTAAAGTCTTTTTAATGTCTGCAGAATATGCAATTTAAAGCAAGAAATAAGCCCCCCCCAAAAAAATTCATTCTTAAAACTGTACTGTTAAAAAGAAACACTCTACTTACTACAGATGATCCATAATGGATAAAATGCAGATATATGAATTAAAAAAAAGAGAAAACAGCATCAATTACTAACCATTTAACATAAAATAATAATAATAATAAAAGATTCATAGAGTACACTCAAAAGAAAAAAAAAGAGAAAAAAACCACAGGTTAACTGTTTTTTCTCTATTGTTTTTACATTTACACAATTACTCCACAGATATCATAACCACTCTTCACAGGAGGTATTTCTTTGTCACTATGTACTAAGCTTTTGAAATATAAAAATGCCAATTCTACACTATTTTCTCCATAGATTTAATTTTCGCAGCTAAGTAGACAGCTTGCCTTTCTCAGTACTTTAGGCACAGGAGATAAAGAGTTGCGGGCTCCAATTATTTATACTGTGAAAGGAATACTGCTATTTTCCATTACTCTGTTTTATTTGTACAATACATGTATAGCTGACCTATGTCAGAGAGAAAATACTTGTAACTTTAGTAGACAGTTTGTTAAAATATGCCTTAAGTGTAGTTTTATTCATAAAATGGAACTGATTATCACAGAAAATAAAACAGGAATTAAAAACAATTAGGTTTTGCATTCTGTAAAATGCGTAAGAAAACGGATTTAGTATGTGCCATATATTTAAAGTACATGTTATACAGCAGGAGAGACAAGAACAAGTCCCTTGTTTGCTTGAGCTTATGAGCAATTTGCAAAACTAGAAGTAGCATGTGCTTTCGAGCATTTGTGAATGATGCATGTTGTAGGTATATACATAAATCTACCGAAAGATTTTCAGAAACGCATGTACTAAGACGTCGTTTTATTTTCATGAAAGCAATACAAATAGGACTAAAGTAAAGAAGAAAAACTCATGAAGTATGCTGGATCACTGAGAATAAATATTATTAATCAAGCATGCAGAAGACTGAAAAAGAAACAGTGAGGTAACACCTATGAATGTGTCATGTCAATCCAGTCATTATTGATTTTAATAGAAAGATACCAAAATCATCATTCATTGTTATTTTTTACTATTATCTCTATTTATTTATTGGATTGAGCCAGTCAGAAAACAAAAAAGATGGGGGAGATAGAGAGGAAGAGAGACAAAGTGAGACCTGCAGCTCTGCTTTACCACTCACAAAGCTTACCCCTGCAGGTAGGGAGCAGGGGCCCAAACCCAATGCCTTGCATATTGTAACATATGCGCTCAACCACCTGCATTACCACCCATCTCATACATCATTCATTTTTATTACTGTACTAAATTTATCTCAATTCACAACACACAATAATTACAGTTATGTAAGGGAGAATATTAAATGTTGTGCTTGAAATGTATCAGGAGCTTAATGAGTATTAGATTTCTCCTTTCTCCCTTCATTTCAGAGGATATCAAGTATCTATAGGTATTAAGTTTTAGAACATACTTAATAATTTAAAAAGTTTTTGACATGTATATATACATATATTATCCAGCATCTGTATCTATATATTTATGCACAAAACGTATTCAAAGGACCTCAAATTTAGCTTTGCACTAAAAGTATAATAGTGATTCCAAACCCTTATAGATCATTGTATTAAGAAAATTTATAACATTAATTAGGTATTTAAAAATACATATACCTCCCTCTTTTCTCTTTTGATTTTTCTCTCCTGTGTTTGTTTCAAAAACTGTGCTACAAAAGACATTTAATAACTCCATTACTTGACACAGATTAGTGGTGACTGACTTACTCTCATGAGATTCATGAATCAATCAAAGGTACCTGTTTCTCATACCCAAAACAAGATGGATATCTGGAGAAAGATTCAAAGAACTATGGAGTTTTATAGGAAATAAAGGAATCCTTTGTAGATCAAGTTCCCATATACATACTACTCATTCTATCTGCTGCAAGTTTCTTTCTTTTCATATGGTGTTATCATTTACATTCTATATATATACATATATATATATGATCATAGACTATGATAATGGATATTTAATTTCCTAATTATACAAACATGATTCACATAGATTTGTACAGATCAATCATTAATAGCCTTCACACAATAAAACTTGTTAATGTTGATTATGTATGCAGCCATAGAAATGCCAATGTATATCCAATTTATAATTACACAAAAGGATTTATGTAAATTGAGATTTAAAAATCATTGCCCAAGAATTAATTTTGAGTACTGGTAAATTTATATCTTCTCTAAGCAACCACTTGGAATCTGACACCTTCCAGAGTGTGTGCATGTACTCTAATATAATTAAAATGTGTTGCACACAACCAGGCATGTTGTCTTTAAAAAATGACTTCAAGGTATTCCTGTTGATAAATAAAAAATATCAAAGGCTGACAGGTCTGCATCTTAAAAGGCTTGTTTTTAAAAAACATAACATAATACTTCTTTCCAAATCAAAGGGTATGATTAGAAGACAAAATAACTGAAGAAAAAGTAGATGTAAAAGTATAACGAAATCACTTTAGAACTTTAGAAACCAGCAAGTCATGAAATATTGATATTTTCTGTATGATTAAAAATTGTATAGATGTGCTGCAAAAAATCTGCATATACTCAGGAAAAACAAAACAAAACAAATAAACAAAAACAAGAAGCAGTGACATACCCAACAGGGCTCACACATAAGGAACTCAGTGTAAGCACCCAGCCAGTTCCTATGTGCAGGGTGGAAAGCTAAATGAGCCATGAAACAGGTCTGCAGGTTATCTGTCTTTCTCCTCCTCTATCTCCCCGTCCTCTCTAATCTTCTTTTTGTCTGTCCTATGAAATGAAATAAATAAACCTTTCAAAAAACCAGTTGTCAGATATGGCAAATCATATCTCCATTTCAATCTATTTTCTTTTTATTTCTAAAAATATTTTATTCCTTTATTAATGAGAAAGGCAGGAGGAGAAAGAGAAAGAACCAGACATCACAATCACTCTGGTACATGTGCTGCCGGGGCTTGAACTCAGGACCTCATGCTTGAGGGTCCACCGCTTAATCTACTGCGCCACCTTCCGGACCACTTAAACCTACTTTCCAAGATTTCATTTCTTAATATATATATATATCTGTCTCTACATGTGTATTTTTATATTTAGTTTGTTCATATCTTCATGTCTTTGGCATAATAAAAATGAAGTCACCATCTCAAGTGAAGAAAATAATTTAAAAATTCTGTTTAAAATGGACTGATACTAAAACAAAAATTACAGTAACTCACTTAAAAATATAAAGAAATGTATGCCTTAAACAGAAAAGCTGCAATTTTAAAGAAGGAAAAAAGCCACTGCAGGTTCAACTAAGTAGTTCACCTACTGTGGAAAGCTTTACTGTTTGTAAGTTTACAGATTTCAGAAAATGGCAAAATCATTCTGCTTAAATTATTAACTTGACCCCTTCCAAAATTTGACCTTCATTAATAGATTTGTTTTATAAGATATGACATCTTGAACAGCTGTGCTCTTCTATTCTTTCTTGAACTTGGCTTTCTTTAAAGCATGAAAATAGAGGAATTTACTAAGGCATAAGTCGTTTTTGCTAACAGTGGGGGGAGGGAGGAATCATAAATAGAAAAATAATATGAGATTGCTATATGAGTGAATCATTTTCAAACTCTGAGAATACCACGAAAGTGTCATAAATATTTATAGCTAGTTAAAAAAAAAAACGATTTAAGAATTTGAACTTATCACAATAAATTGAGTTTATTAGTATGAGGAAGTGATAATTAAATAAGGCAGAAGCAATTAATTTTAATGTTCTGATTTTCAAATTCTCCCACCACTTAAGTGCATGCCATTGTAGGTTCATTGAAAATTTATATTGTCTAAAATTTGGTTAGAAGGCCTTTAAGATATATTTTAAATATATAAAAAAACCAGGAACTCATCAGTTAATCTCAGAAAAATTTTATTAATTTCTTACAGAGAAAATTAACTTTCAAGCATATTGGGAATTTTAGTATATGCTAAAAATGCTCTAAATAGATTATATTTAGCATGTATCAGACTAAATAGTTTGACTTAGCCAGAATACTGAATGCCCTTATATATGTAGACATCTATATATGTAGATATCTATATCTCTATGTAAATATATATATCAGATTTTATATATGTATCCATATTTATAAACTGAATGTGTATGTATCATGCTTTGTATTTTAGATATAATAAAATATATCTATATTTATAAATCAAATTAATAGAGGATAGGTATAAGAGGGATAGCAAATGTTATTAGTCATGGTATCCACCTCCACTCATTTCTGTATAAAGTTTGATTTTACAGAGGCATTTAGGTTTGGGCATTATTTTTCTAACTTGGCTCTACATAGCATCTTAAAGTTCAAGAAAGTAGGGAGTCGGGCTGTAGCACAGCGGGTTAAGCGCAGGTGGCGCAAAGCACAAGGACCGGCATAAGGATCCCGGTTCAAACCCCGGCTCCCCACCTGCAGGGGAGTCGCTTCACAGGCGGTGAAGCAGGTCTGCAGGTGTCTATCTTTCTCTCCTCCTCTCTGTCTTCCCCTCCTCTCTCCATTTCTCTCTGTCCTATCCAACAACAACAACAACAACAATAATAACTACAACAATAAAACAACAAGGTCAACAAAAGGGAATAAATAAAATAAATATTAAAAAAAATTTAAAAAAAAGTTCAAGAACGTAGTTCAGGCAAATATATAATGAATGGTACAGTAAGTAGTAAAAACACACAAAGCGATTCTTAGTTTCAATTATGCTTTTAATGCATAGTCTATTTATCTGATTCCTACTTCTGAGAGGGTTTCTGTACTGTAACACATCCCAAAGTCACTGTTCTTTTTAACAAGAGGTGAAGGCATTTGGAAAAAAAAAAAAAAGTCAGACAACCCTGTTTCCAGTGTCTCAGGGGTAATTGTTACCTTTCTCCTTTTTAGATTTACAAGAAAACAGCGTCTGTTTGGCTCAGGGCAGCTGTTTTAATGCTTCTGTTGTCAGAAACTTTTTAACTTGAACAGATTTAGGATTGTTTTGAAATGATTATTATACTGAACAAAGTCTTCTATTGCTGTTTAAAATTAGGCATGTATAATGCCTATGCACAGTGTGGTATTAACCCAGAAGATACACATTCAAACTTACCTTCAGGCATATGTATACATATTACTTTTTAACATGACTAGTTTTAAATGGCTTACTTCAACTAACTAAAATGGAGAAAAAAAACACTGGGGTCAGAGAGACAGCTCACACGGGAAGGGTACATACTTTGTCGTGCTTATGGTACAAGTTTCAACCTTGATACCACATGGAGGTGCTATTGCACCAGGAGAAGCTCTGATGCTTTAGTGTCTCTCCCTTTCTCTACCTGTCTTTTTCTCTCTGGATGAAAATGCAGCCAAGAGCAATGAGATCATCCAGATGTGAGGCCTCAAATCAAGTAAGTAAATAAAATGAAAGAAATCTGTGATGGGAAGTGAAATTATTGGTAGCTTGAAAGCTAATAAAATTATTAAAAGATTGGTGTTCTAGTTCTTAAATTTGTATTTTCAAATAAATTCTGAAAAGCATATACACCTACAATAGAGAGATTTCTGAAAACTGAATCATGATTTTATTATGCAGTACAGTACTGATGCACATACTTTGAGTATTAGCAGAGAGCTTAATAATCTAACAAGAACACTAATACTAGATTACAACACACATATTATCTACGTTTAGCAAAATAAGTATATACAGTTACATTATACATATAACGTAGTTAAGATTCATAAAATTAACAAAATCACTATTTCAAAATATACTTCAGCTCATCGTTTAAATAACTGGACCTGTGCCTATTATTAGGTAAATGTATAATGTTTAACTTAGCAGTTTGGTAGAAATTTCCACATTCGAAATACAATTAAAATTCATTTTGGTCCAAGCCATAAACATTGGTTTCCTTTAGCTTCCTTCTAAGTTGATTTAGATTTTCCTTAGTAACCAATGCACATCCTCCTCCACCCCGTTTATTTCTTTTAATGTTTACTACCTGCTGACATCTTCTTGGCTTGCAGAAGTAGCAGACAGAAAAGGAAAAAGCTTACCACCCAAATGCCTGATATTTAATCAATAGAGATTTTTTTTTCTTCTTAGAATTCACAACAAACCATTGTATAAGCACTAACTCTTCTACTCTTTTAGGAACAGAAATAAAAACTCTGTTTCCCATAAAAAATTAAAAACTTCAACTCATAACATATGTTGGAAGAGCAAATGAAGTTATTTCTTTATTTACTCATTGGTGATAGTAAATAGATTATTTACCTATTGTTTTTTAATACAATAGCTAGTCACTTTCTATTATATAATTATATGGCCTTGAGTTAACACATGTGAACTTGAACTATTTCCAAATTTTCTCAGAGGGATATATATTCATAATATTCACCATACTTGTTATCTTGGAGTTAGAACATACACCTTCTTTTAATTTCTAGAAGGCAAATCTGAGTTATAACCCATTCAGACTAAAGCTGGAGAATAAGGTGACAGAACCACTTTGGTGACACCCAAAGATCAAATCATACAGTAACTAACATGGCATGGAGACCAAACTCACTTACAGTGCCGACCACAGTGCAGGAGCAGATACTGGGAGAAACATAGTTTTAACACCATCCTTTAGGCCAAGGACTGGATGATGGGAGTTTCGGGGGGGTGGGGGGGCTTAGGTAAGATTTAGGACACCAGAGATATCCAGGATTCTGGGTTCAGGGGTGAATATTCCAGAATTAAAGTGCTCTGGTAAGATTGAATATTAGCCTCAGTCGACTTACTCTGAGTAACAATCAGGTGTAGCTAGAATTGGTGAGACCTCCTGAGGTTAACAATGGATGCAGATAACTATTCAAAGACTTAAAACAGTGTTCTCTCTAAAGTCAGGAAAACCTAAATAAATTGGGAGCTTCCTTGGATGGTGATTTGGAAAGTCTATATTTGCTTGGTGTACATTCTGGCATGTTTATTTCTAAATGTCTTTAACTTTAAATGATCACTTCATGTAAGAAAAATTGAGTCATTTTGAAGTGTTTATAATTTTTGTGGGGAGGTAAAGTAAATATACATGGAACAATTAAGAGAACCACATGAGGAAATGGATGTCTCAATCCTATTTTTTTTATTCCTATGCATATAAAATGTCACAGCAAATTACACAGAGATACATATTCTTCTGGAGTCCATGCAAGTAGGATGGTGAGACTTAAGGAAAGTTTTAATCATTGCTTGCCACTGTATCTTTTAGATTTTTTTTCCCTTGCTTGTTTGTGGAGGGAAATACAATGCGAGCTACATTAATGTAAAGATAAATCTTCTGATTTATAAAACTTAAACTGACTTTGCACACATTTTAGTGAGGACTGAAGTTACGAGGACACTTTTTTGGAATGTTTCCTCTATATTGACCACAGTCTCACTCACAGGGTCGATCTCCTCGGATTGCACAGTGGCATCTGTCTGTACACTAATCACTATATAGCTTAGTTGAGTAACAGGGAAATACTCAGCCCACAGTGATATTTCAATCTAATGACCTCAGATAGAGCTTTCCCAATTAAAATTGTGTCACGATAGCCAGGCAGGATATAGGGTAATATATTTGGATGAGCTTGAGTTTGGGGCAGTTTCCTAATATTGACAAATTACTTCGTGATTCTGTCAATATATTGATTTCTACTGAGTATGTGTAAGATAACAACTGAGATCCAACACATCTAAAAAAAAAAAATCCTCGAAAAAAAAATAATAGAAAGCACATGCTGTGCCATGAATCTGAAGCAAAACCAGCTTTATCTGAACAAGATGAAATAAAAGCGATGGAAGCATAGATTATCAAAATTAGATTGAGAATAGCAGGGAAACAAAAATGAAATAAAGATGTAAAAATGAAATCAAACACACTTATTTTAGAAGGAAACACACATCCATACACTTCTACATGTTCCCTATCTAGAAGAGACTTTTTTTTAGAAAGTAGAACATCTGTGCTAACAGTACTGGTAATCAGTTGAGTAATTCTTCCACCCAAACTAGAATTTTCTTTGGCTTGAGTAATCTTTTCTTTGAAAGGATCATCATTATCTACAATTTTCAAGTAAGTGTTTTGACAAAATTGAGGGATGTCATATTCTTGTTTCTGTAATACCCATAGTATTATCAGAATGGGGGTATAGTGGTTGTTTTGCTGCTACAGAGTCTATTTAGAAGAACCTGGTAAAACCTTATTGACAAAACTCTGGGATATTCCCAGAACAGGTACCAACTTTTTTTTTTTAGTCAGCTTTTTGAGATTCAATCAATGCCATTTCCTTAGTTCACAATGAATATGCAGGATACGTTTGGAGGGCTCGCAATAAAAACCCTTGTGACTTACTCACATGAAAACCTTTCCTGAAGGTTTATCTGTACATGAAAGATCAACAGAGCTTTTCACTTGTCACAATGAAGACAAAGGCAACATCAGATCTCTTTCTAAATGCATGTATTTACTATCCTGTTTAAAGTATCAAAGAATGTAATGAACCAATAACTTCTCCCATCGATAAATAAGTTAGGAAATAAATGATTGAAGGAAGTATCAACCTTATCTTTCAGAAAGGCTGAATAATCACATTAACAAGGGGGAAAAAAGCACATTATTTTATATGAGGTATCAAAACACTATAGGAAAAAAACTATGTACCTCTTCTTGGACTATGTCTAATCCTAGTTAATATCAATGTTGTAAATATCAGATCAGCTACCAGCAGTTTCAACAATTTGTGTTCTCTTCATCTACTTAAGGAGTTGGTTGGAATTCTCTATCACAGGACTTTTCAACCTGGGTTATAACTCAGAGCAATAGAGACTATGAGACTGCTTTCTATAAAGACAAAGTAAAAGTTATGAGTTTCATCCCCCAAGTAAGTGAACTTTGCATTTTTTTTCAAAGAATTTTATTTTATGAAAAATACTAGAGCTACACTCTAGCATATATGGTGGTGAAAGTTGAACATGGAAATTCTCAGATGTAAGTTCATCATTACCCACTGAGCAACAGCCTTGGATGCAAACAAGTGAATTGTTTTTTGTTGTTGACAGGCCTCCAGTCTGACTTTTACACACATAAACACACAGAGAGACAGAGAGAGAGAGAGAAGGAGAGGGAGAGGGAGAGGGAGAGGGAGAGGGAGAGGGAGAGGGAGAGGGAGAGGGAGAGGGAGAGGAATAATAGCACCAAAATTTCTCTAGTGCAGGGGAGCCTGGCTCAAACCTGAGTTTTAGACACGGCAAAACAAACATATTATCCATGCAAATTAGTTTTCCTAGCCTCAAAATACAAGTGAAATATAGTCATTTTTCATGATATTATTAGAGTCAAAGAACTGAAAAATGGCATCTTTCCACATCTAGATAAAAGTAAGTCATTATTGTCAGAAACATACTAGAATCTAAGAGACTCTATTGTAATAATGCGAGGTTCCCTTGCTTCTCAAATCATGCAAATCTAATGCCTAGACATCTTACATTCATATGAGTGAAATCACCAAGTTCAGGGCACACTAAATATGATGATCAAGTGAAGTGATGTTAATTCATGTTAATTCACTGACATATTAACAATATTTCGTACAATTAAAAAATATATTTTATTTGCTTATTTGATGGAGACAGAGAAATTGAGAGGGGAGAAGGGATAGAGAGGGAAAGAAACAGTGAGTCACTTGCAGCCCTGCTTCACCACTCCTGAAGCTTCTCTCCTGCAGGGGAGGACCAGGGGCTTGAACCGAGGCCTTTATGTACTGTAACATGAGTGCTTATCCAGGTGCACCGCTGCCTGGCCCCCATTTAATACACTTTATTGTGTATCTCCCCTCTGCTTAGAACCAGTGCTGAATGAAACAGACACACAATTGTAAAAGACCTGACCCAAGGTCTCAAATTGCTCCCCAACCATCAGGGAAGGCCTAATAGGTATTCTAATTAAGTGATTTACCAGGTGTTTTTTTTTAGGGGGGGGTGGGAGAGCAATGATCTAAAGTGCTAAATATAATGCACACAACATATTTTGCTGCACCATGCCAATCACAGAGCAGCATTTAAAAAATCAACTTCTCCCCTCCTATGCACCCATGTAAAAAGAATTCTGAGAATATGTAAACAACTTTGGGGCCAGGTGGTGGCACACCTAGTTGAGTGCACAAGTTAGAGTGCTCAAAGACCCAGGTTCGAGTCCCTGGTCCCCACCTGCAGGAGGAAAGCTTTGCAAGTGGTGAAGCAGTGCTGCAGGTGTCTCTCTGTCTCTCTCTCTCTCTCTCCCTATCACCCCCTTCCCTCTCCATTTCTGTCTCTACCCAGTAAATAAATAAAGATAATGCAAAATAAAATAAAATAAAAAACAGACCAAAAAAAAAGAAAAAGAAAATGTAAACAACTTCATTTCCCTGGTCTCTTGGAGGTTTGGTTTCAAGAATAGTTTGCTCTCCTTCTAGATGATTCTGTAGTAACTTCATTGGCTTTGAGACTCACGTGCTCACCGCCCCCCCGACACACACCTTTTTTTGTCCTTTCTCCCTCTAACCCTTTTTTCTTTCTTTTTTTTCTTCCATTTGTAATTTTTTTCTTTTTCTTTTATTTATAAAAAGGAAACACTGACAAAACCACAGGGTAAGGGGTACAACTCCACACATATCCCACCACCAGAACTCCGTATCCCATTCCCTCCCGATAGCTTTCCCCTCCCCTGATAGCTTTCCTATTTTTTAACCCTCTAGTGTGGACCCAAGGTGATTGTGGGATGCAGAAGGTGGAAGGTCTGGCTTCTGTAATTGCTTCCCCGCTGAACATGGGTGTTCACAGGTATATCCACACTCCCAGCTTTCCTCTCTCCTTCCCTAGTGGGGCAGGGTTCTGGGGAATTGGAGCTCCAGGACACATTGGTGGGGTTGTCTGTTCAGGGAAGTCTGGTTGGCCATCTATAAATTCTATAAGCACTAAACACCAGTGATTCTGAGAACTTGAATGTCACAATAAATCAAACAATCTAGGATGATTTTATGTTTTATTGAATTTTTATTTTATGTTTTCTTGTGAACTTGAATGTTACAATAAATCAAATAATCTAGGATCATTTTTATTAAACAGGATCCAAGTATACAATGACCACTAACCCGACTTTACATAACACATATTCACCATTTATGAAGGGGTAGGCTGAGATCATGTTCATTCTACTCTCTCGAGCATATCTGTGGGCCACTTAGTAAAATACACATTACCTTTTCTATGTCTGCCTTGTATCTTGTGGGGAGAGAGTCAATTTGCCTCAGTTGAATATGGAGATTCATGTTTCTCTTGCTAAACATCTGAATAGGAGAATGTAGTGGTGCACATTTTACTGTCCTGAGTAAACATTTTCTATAAACTAGGAGTGGGAACATTCACCCCTAAGTTATGGGAGAAATCATTTGGGATAGTGGTATGATTTTCCCCCCCTTTCCTTCTATAGTACAGTCACGCATTTAGAAACTACAAGTTGGGGGACCAACATTGTGGTGGGGGTTCTGCCTGGGAATACTATTTGTCCTATCCAAAAAGAGCAACATCAATAACAACGATAATAATAACCACAACAATGGTAAAAGAACCAGGGTAACAAAAAGGGAAAAAATGGCCTCCAGGAGCAGTGTTTTCATTTTTTTTTTTTTAACAGAAAAAGGAATGATTTCTGCACTGCCATTTTTGCAGTGCTAACATAGTAAGTTAAAACATGGGAAACATACATGAAAGAAAAAGTAACACTACAACATCAAGGGATTTAAAGACCATCAAATGGACAGACAGTGGACTTGTTAAAATGGCAAAGACAAATGAAGCCAGCACACGATGGAGTCATTAGTTTGTAAACTAGCCTGTAAGTTATTTTCCACACTATTCTCTAGGACAAATTTGGTTAACTGTCTCTTGTTCTTCAGGTCTCTGCAAAGTTTGTTTTCAAAGTAAATCACTGGTAAATCTAAAATTTATTTTAATAAGAAAAAAAGTTACATTTGAAATGCATCGTTTTTCCTCATTAGCCACGGGGGACATTTTGTACCCTGTTTACGTTATTACCAGCACTTTGCAGCTAAGAAGCAACTCTGTAAAACTAAACTTTCCAGCCGTTAAGACCCTTCTGCTGAATGTCCAGAAATGCTGTGTTATGACATGTAAGAACATCCACCCTAACTTCCTTTAAACTAAAAAAGCTCAAGACGGTAGAAAGTGAAGTAAATCAACAAGGATCCTTTCCCTTACTGTATACAGTATCTCTCTGATTCCAGCTCATTGGCATACAGAGAGAGAGAGAGAGAGAGAGAGAGAAACAGCTGTTTTTTGTCTTTCCATTCTCTTCTCCCATTAATATTATTTAAATTGTGTTATGGGCTGCACTTTAGATCTAAAAAGAAACATTTAGTTTTATTTGAATGTTTCAATGATTAATGACCCTCTAGCTGTAGTTGTCTGCTCATAATTGCCACAGAGTAAGCAGCAATTTACTTTTGAAATACAGACCTCTATGTCTTAAAGAAAGCAAAAGATAGCTAGACAATTGACCACTATGTTCAAAGTTCATTTTTTAGATGCATTTGTTCTCCAGAATTCTATGTGAGCAATTATGGCAAAGAAAAGTTTGTCTTGAGAAAAAAAAAAAAAGTATTGTTTCCCTGCTCATGGCTCCAAAGTTAGCTGAGAAGCAAAGGAGAATGAGGTTCAAGTCTATAGAAAGGAATGTGTGTGGAGAAGCGAGTCTGTGTTTGCCCAAAGGAGGGCATACTTGAATTTTATCGAAAGCAGTGTACAGCTGTCCACTAAAGAGGAAGGAAGTAGTTACGTGCTGCTATCATGTAATTAAAAAAAGGTGTCTCTAAGTTTTAACAGAACCATGCGATTATTTCACTCTTTTACTTTATACAGCTACCCCCCTTCATAGTCTATCAAGAGTCAGAACAGTAGTCTACAAGAAAAAAAGGAAACTCCTAAAAATATAGATGTTTATATTTTTATAATGGAAAAAGACATGATGTTTGCTTTCCAAGATTTCAACAATGCTTTAAATTTGTACTGCTTTTATAAAGTTTTTCAATTTTGGAAAATATGAAATATGCCCAAGAACAGATGCTAAGGCATAGGCTATATAGAATGTTTTTGGTATAATAGAAAGATAACAGACAATGATGGGATAAAAATTGACATTATCAAACCGCAGTCCCTAAGAGCTACCTAGATTGAGCTGTCAGCTTGTTGTGTTTTTCTTTGTAAATCTTCTGGCTAAAATGCTTTCTGACTTTTGTCTTAGCCAATTTTGGGCCACACTGAATGTTAAATAAACTATTATTTAATCAAATACAGGCATATTAGTCTCACTCCTGCTGACAACTTCAATTAGAATATTTTTGCTTTGTTAAAAAAAAAAATCTCATGATCTTTAAACTGTTAAGGCCATGCACAACATCTGGTAACAATTTTTGATATATCCAACCATCAAACTTCTATCTCCGTGAAGTGGTTTATCCAAGATTTGTTTTAATTAGGCTGCCTTTCTAACTTCATATGGCTTTCAAGAGGGGGAATCACTCAGATGTTTTAAGCTGTAAACTTACTGAGAGCCTTGGAGGTTGTAATTAGAACTTTACCAAGGTAGACTATTTGTGTTGATTCGCTAGATACCTAGGTTAATTCAGCTGCCTGTTAACAAAGACGATAATTTCTAATCTTAGACCATGGGTTTTAATTATTTAAAAACCTTTTATACCTTCCTTGCTGGTTTACTCATATCCAAAGTGGTTTGGCCAAAACTTTCCTTTTTTAATGATGTATTTCTTTCTTTTGCTTATTTCTTTATTTAACTCTGTGCCAACATCTTCCTGAGTGCAAATCCTGCACTCTAACTTCTGAGATACCTTGTCAGCTGCAAGTCAAAGTTTTCTAAGGGAACTAATATTCCAAGTGCACATTTCTATGTTTTGGAAGCTCAATTCAGTGTTAAAGTATTTCCTTTAAACTGAAATAAGGCAGAGAAACATACCATTATGAAGACAAAAGTGGGCAGAATCGGATATAATTGAATAATGACTATAAAATTTTATCTACTTGTAGACTCCTTATAATATAGTATTTTCCTCTGTCAACTTCTACCTCCTTTAAGCTGCTGTTTTACCTCTTAGCCTGGATGTTAATATATTTGCCTCTGTAGAAACCTTAGGGAATATAAAAATCTCCACTCATTTATTTGCATCCCAAGCACAGATTAAAGGTAAAAGTAATGTGGAAACTTAAACTATTTATTTTATGAGGTAACTATTTTAAAATTCCATTGGGAAAATAATGAAAAATGGCCTCGTTATCCCTCTTTTTTTAGTGAACCAGGTTTCATTCTACCAAAATAGGTCTTCCAACTGAGAGAGAGAGAGAGAGAGAGAGAGAGAGAGAGAGAGAGAGTTAAAGGTTGATGGTAGCCCCTTGCTTTTCTCCACAAGTTTTTGATGTCTGTTACTTCCTTTGAAGCACTAGCACAACTTTATAGCTTTTATTATTATTACCATTCTTTCTAAATGCAGTGGTTTCTCACTATGGTTGCCTTAAAAAAAAAATAAAAAGGCCCATAAGATCATTCATATTTTAATTTATCTGCAGAAAAGTGGGTAAAACACTTTTAGTTAAGTTCATTATTTAGTCTACATGATATAGTGTATAGATATTTGGAAACACTTGGGGGACTAACTTCAAATATCATACTAGGACTATATAAACAGTCAGATTCTCTGGGTAGATGACACAGTGTCCAAAGCAACACACAATTTTCACCCATGGATTTTTCTGAAGGAAAAAAAAAATCAGATTTTCCATTTTTTTTTTGTTCATAGTAATGTGGAGAATAAGTATAAATGCTCACCTAAAACTTGAAACTGTAGAGTGATTTATAGTTGCAAAATGTTTAATGCAAGGATTTCAAAAGGTCTTACTATAAATCCAAATTCTCTTCCTGGCAAACACAGACTTCTATTTTAGCAGCAGGTGTGTGATTTTCATGTATTATTATTTATTTTTTGTGGGTGTGTGGGGGATGTGAAGAGAACTAACTCATATAGTAGGAGAATTTAAATTAGCAGTCAATAGAAATTTGGGAGATCTCACAGAAAAATCCATTTTCCCCTCTCAGCTCTACTACATTCTGTCAACTGTGCAAAAGCAAGGGTTACCAGGTTTGTGTTCTAGAAACACAAAATGGAGATGGCAGTGACTCTCCCTTTCAGAAGCTGTACTGACCACAGGCCCTCTGATTTTTGGCATTTACACAACCTGCTTGGCTTCCATAAGCATTTATTTTTTGCTGTGATACTTTTAAAGACCTTTGATATTGGGGTCATGCGGTGGTGCACCAGGTTCAACACACATAGTGCAAGGACCAGCACTCGGATCCCGGTTCAAGCCCCCTGGCTCCCCACCTGCAGGGGGGGTTACTTCACAAGTGTTGAAGCAGGCCTGCAGTTGTCTATCTTTCTCTTCTCTCTCAATTTCTCTCTGTCCTATCAAAAAAAAAAAAGAAAAAGATGGCCACAAGAACAGTGGATTCATAGTTCAGGCACCAGCACAGAATCCCAGCAATAATCCCAGAGGCAAAAATTATAAAACCTTTGATACTAATTATCCTAGATTTTTTCCATCTGAGCTGCCTTTGTAAAATGAAGGTACTGGAGTTTGAATGTCTGGGTTCAAATTCTGTCTCTGATATTCATTACCTATGTGACTTTGGGCAAGTTGTTTAAACTCACTTGGATACGGCTGCTTTTATCTATAAGAAAGGATCTACTAGCGTGATACCTACCTGACATTGCTGTGAGAAGTGAATAAATACTTTAACTCGAAAATTTGTTCCCTACTAAAATTTAAATCTACAGTGACTTCAACAGAGATCTACAACATAAACCTCTCATTTACTTAGATATGTAAAGCTACTCATTGTATAGAGAACCATCTGAGCGAGAACTCACCTTTCTTTCCCATTTTTTTTTCTAGCTTATCCCTGCCACAACTTCTACTGACTTTCCCATTCCCCATTCCCATTTGCTATAGTCATTTGGACAAACAGGACTTGCCTTCAGACTCTGTACTTGTCAGTATTTATTTTTTTCTGATGAAAACTGTGCTTTCCTTCCACCTCAAGTCCAATACCTATAATAAAATTGATGTTTAAATCAATTCTTTTTTTTTTGCCTCCAGGGTTATTGCTGGGGCTGGGTGCCTGCACCATGAAGCCACTGCTCCTGGAGGCCATTTTTTTTTTCCCCTTTTGCTGCCCTTGTTGTTGTAGCCTAGTTGTGGCTATTATTGTTGTTATTAATGTCATTTGTTGTTGGATAGAATAGAGAGAAAAGGAGAGAGGATGGGAAGACAGAGAGGGGGAGAGAAAGATAAGACACCTGCAGACCTGCCTCACTGCCTGTGAAGCGACTCCCCTGGAGGTAGGGATCCGGGGATTTGAACTGGGATCCTTATGCAGGTCCTTGAGCTTTGTGCCATGCGCGCTTAACCCACTGTGCTACTGCCCGACCTCCTAAATCAATTCCTAAACGTCCTCTTCCCAGATCCCCTTCTGTCTTATATTCTGTCATTTCATTGTGCTAGCAATTGTGACATTTTTTCACAGCATGTTATCTACAGCATTTAAATTTTTTTGAGGGGAGTGTGGATCGACCCGTCAACGCCCATGTTTAGCTGGGAAGTAATTACAGAAGCCAGACCTTCAACCTTCCGCATCCCACAATGATCTTGGGTCCATACTCCCAGAGGGTTAAAGAAAAGGACAGCTATCTTGGGAGGGGATGGGATATGGAGGTCTGGTGGTGGGAACTGGGCAAAGTTGTACCCCTCTTATCCTATGGTTTTGTCAATGTTTCCTTTTTTATAAATAAAAAATAAATAAAGTTTTCATACACACACACACACACAAACAAGCTAGAGACATTTATAACCAATATTCTCTGCCTTAAAAAATTTATTTATTTATTTATTTATTTATTATTGGATAGAGACAGAAAGAAATTGAGATGGGAGGAGAAAACAGAAAGGAGAGGAACATAGAGACACCTGCAGCCCTGCTTCATTACTCATGAAACTTGCCCCCT